>NC_088928.1:15812500-15877500 GCF_038396675.1 Hydra vulgaris
TACAACACGATGTGGCGACCACGTTTTTGTGTTGATTTTCTTAAAACACAACTTTACCGCAAGCAAATACAATTACTTTTTTATTGTTTGAAAAACATAGCCCAACACAAAATTAAAAATAAAAGATTTTACTTTTTCTATTACTATATAATGATATATATTTTATTGTATAATAATATAAATTTTTTTAAATTATACATAATTTTATTCTAAATTAAATATTGAAAATCTTGAAAAATAAGAAATTCTTTTTATAGATAGTTTATGCTTTTGTTTAGTTCGGTGTTTTAACCTTTCTTAACATTTTCGCATAAACTCAATGCCGCTCTAAAAATGGTGCCGTTATTGACATAATTTAAACATAAAAGTTTTTATAACGTAGTTTTATTTAGCAGTTACTTAATTGAAAAGTATTTCATATTTTTAAAAAAATGCTATTTTATTGTTTTTTCATTTCAAAAAAAAAAAAATAAAAATAAAATAATGAAAATAGAAAAATTTAAAGCCATGGAATCTTTATAATTTATTTTAAACTTACCTATAATTAATAGTAATAAAAATGTATTGTAAATATATAAAGTGTATAGTTGTAATATCAAACTTTATTTGAAAATATTTGCGGTACTCCCACACCTCAATTAAAATAAGTTCGTTAAATAATATGGTTTTACGCTATTTTTAAAAAGTTATTTATGTTATACATATTTTTAAACTCGTGGTTACATATTAAAAATGTGTGCAAGTTATTTTAATTGATAGCGAGGAGTAATTTTATGGTTATCTTAAATTGTTATTGAGATGTATAAATACTCATGAAAATTGACTCAGTGAGTAAAATGATCTGAGTAACAGATTTATTAATAAGATATTTTTGTATTATAATATTTCAACAAAGATTCGAACAAAGCACTTAAAAGGTACTTTTTTTTTTTTTTTTTTTTTTATAATTGTTAATGTATTCTAAATTTTGTTCAATTTTAATTACGTGTGTATTAGTGTGTGATTTATCATTTTGAAAATTTTTTTTCCAGAAAAATATGAAAAAACAGAAATCCGGATGGGAAAAGAAGAAAAAATCCAAGCTGAGTTAAAGATATTGCAATCGGGACAAAAAACTCTCCCTGGATTCTTTGCATCATCATCAACTACTCCTATACCATCTGATTCCAATGATACCTTTGAAGCAATTACAGACGAGGTTTCTAGTCACATTAATTCAGTTGACTTTTCAATTTCAAAAACGTCAGACCATATTAGTATTCAATCCCTCCAAACATTGGATAACATAGATGATTCAATTAAACTTTGGCAAAGGCCAGCAACGGGACGAGGTAAGTTTTATAACTTGTAACCATCCAATTCAACCAAGCTCTGTAAAGAATACAGTATCCAGAGGTTATAAACGCAATATTGATAACGAACAAGATGAAACTGTGCGTACATGGCTCAGCTTTAACCAGAAGAGAGAGAAATATTTTTGCAGTGTATGTATATGTTTTAATGGTGATGCTAACAACATTTTTGTGACTGGATGTTCGTTAGACCCAACCGGAAGATCACACCATCTGCACAACATTAATGGACATGAGCTATCAGTTGCGCACTCTGCAGCATTAGACGCATTCTTTATCTCTAAAGCAGGAAAATTCACTCGTCACTTTCTAGAGCAAGGAATTAAAACAGTTGTAGACCAAAACCGTTTTTTCTTAAAAGCATAATAAAAGCATTTCGCACTCTTGTTATGCAAGGCCTACCATGGCGTGGGCACCAAAACGAAAATGTAACCGTCATTTTGAAACCTTGTTTGCGGCATGGAAACATTCAAGCCTTGTTAAAACTTCTTATAACAGTGGATCCAATGCTTAATAAACACTTGAGGTAGCTTTCAGCGAACGAAAAGACATCGCAAAAATGTAAGTTTGGTAAAAAATCTGGTGCAGTTGGCAGAGGATCAAAAATTACCTGGCTTAGTAACAACACCTTTGATGCACTACTGAAAGTTTTCTTAGTCTTGCTGTTGTTGACCATTGTAGCCTCATTGATCATCCTTCAATTCAGCAGCTGTTCTCTATGCTTCAAAACCTATTTAAGTTTGTAAACGCAGGTTACAAGAGATGTGCAGTATTTGGGAATACAGTCAACGGAAGCAAGCATAATCAGGGTGGAAGGTTAACGATGGATTAGTTGTTCAATTAATCTCTACTTTGGATTTAATTGCTGCTGACTCTGATTTCGATGTGGAAACGCGAGGAACTGCCTTTACGTTTCTTCAACAAGTTCTACGAAAAAAGAGTATAATTTTAGCTATATTATATTCCCAGATGATGTCTCACGTGGATGAGTTAATGGCAATAATGCAGTCTCGAGATAGCGATTATTCCAGCGTGAATCAATTAATCTCTGCAACCCTGTTGAAATTGGAAGAAACTGGAAATAAATTTGACCACTTCTGGAGATATGCTGATTCATATTGCAAGGTAATAATATCAATATTAAATTACATTGAATTATCTTGTTTGATTGCTTCATAATTATTTAACCTTGTTAAAAGAATATTTTGGTACATATACATTTTAATGTTAAAATATTTGCATGTTAACGATTATATTTATAGGTACTTCAAAGAAATATATATGGTATCATGAAATTAGAGCCTGAAAACTCAGAGTTGAAAAATGATTTAGAACGTTTAAGTATAGCATACGAGAATGGTGGTGGCAGTGTCCGTATGAAACAGCTATATGCGTTTCCGAGATCAACATTTCAAGAAATACGTTCTTTAATATTCGGTAATATATAGTGACAGAGATGCGTGCTAGGTTTAGTGATAAAGGATGCGAAGATTTGAATACTTTGTGTTCAATTGTATGTCCAAATATGCTGATTTGTAAGACTGACAAAGAAATTGATGCGTACAATTTCAATACATATATTGCAATATTCCCCTCATTGAACAACATTGATTGTGTTAGTCTTGGACAAGAACTCAAAATACTTTGACTTTATTTAAAAGCTCTTGGCTCACGTCGAATCGGGATACTGAATGACGACAATGAAATGGAAGATAGCGAAGCAGAAAATTCAGATAACGAAGAACGCGTATTGGCAGAAAATGACTAAAAAACAGGAGCTCTTAAAGAAAAGAATCATCTTGTGCACCAATGTCTTGTATGCATTTACAAGTAAGTTTTTCATATTTTATTATGTGTTCAGTTATTTATTATATTTTAAAATTAATTATGGTTATTTTTCCATACTTTAGGTATATTCTGCAACGGAGTGCATTAGGCGTATCTTTGGCAATGAAAAATATGTTTCATATATATCACCATATTTTGACAATAAGTGTTGATATTGATGAGTGCGCGAGAGTATTTTTTTATATTTCGAAACGTTACAAAAATGCAAAACATGAGTTCGATACTTATTTATATAAAACTTAATTTAAAATTTAACACCAAAACATTTTACTTAAATGAATTAAAACGCAATACAATTACTATATTGTAATTGTATTGCGATTTAATTTATTAAAGAAAAATGTTTTGGGGTTAAATTTTTAAATTAAGTTAATTTAAGTTAGTTTAATTATATAATAATAGCTATTATTATTGTTGGGTATGTGGACTTATTTAAATTTATTTTGTCAACATTACGATCGTTAAAAACCATTTATGGGTTCATAATTTTTCTTATGAAAAAAATATATCATAATACGTCTTAAAACATCTACTTTGTTTTCAGAGCAATATTATTATTATGCAAAATACTAATATAATTGCGCTCAAAGCTGAAGACTTTATATCAAGTGATTAATAAAATTTAATTTGTGTAAACAGAAATATTGTAAATGATTGTGGAATTTCTATAAAATGTTGAAAAAATTAAAATTTGCAAAAAGGCCCATATTTAGATGAAAAAGTGAAAAGCCCATGCGAGAATCCCGCATAGCCTCTGGGGCCACCACGCCTCTGACTGGTTGTAGCTATTGATAAAAGAAAATATTTTCCTATTTTTTAGATTTTAGATGCAATGGAAATACTCGATCTTGCATGGCAAAAATTGAAAACCTCCACAATCGTTAGCTGTTTTACAAAATCAGAAATTTAAGAAAATCAGCAGAAATCTGCTCATTTGGATGAAAATGGCCTATTTAAATAGCTTCAAAATCAGATGAAAAAAACTTGATAATTTTTATCCTCCAGGTACAACAGCTGAAGATATCATTTCTTTAGATGAAAACTGAATGAGCATAATACCTTTATTTACAGTTGATGGAAGAAGAAAAGAATGCAGTGAATAAACATGATGCTGATGACAATGAAGATAATGATGATGATAATGCGATCAGTTTGCCCAAAAGTTACTGATATTTTGGAAACACTGCAAGTTTTGTATGACTATATGTCCTTCAGTCTTAGTGGTGAAGATTTTCAACAAAAGCTCAATGCAGTCTCAATTATATTTGATAGAGACACTTCTTTTTCAAAACTAAAGTGACATTAAAACATTTTTAAATTTATGTTTTTTTTTACCTTTAATATCAAAACTTATAACTCAAATTGCTTTTACTTATCAGCAAAAGTTCGGGTTATAGAATGTCCCAATTCTAACTTTTTTCTTGGTCCCTTGGAGGTTTGAGATATGGGGTGTTCACTGTATTTTCATAATATACAAGAAAATTAATTAATGGTTTGAAAAATTTACAAAAATAATTCTGTTATTGAACTAGCTGGGTTAAAAAAGTATCCCCATTATCATTATTAAAAGTATTCTTTTGTGTCCCCTTCTCCCCTATGACTCTTAATTGTATAATGTACATTGCACAATTCAAACTTAAAATATTTTAAATTTAACATACATATTGTTAAAAAGTTTTTATATAATAGTTTTTTGTGATATATTTAGAAAGGGAAAGTAAATCTTCCACCTCAAGTTCCTGTTGTAAAAAAAGCTGGACCAGCTTCTGTTCAAGTGCTAAAGCGAGACAATCGTCAGAGTTCTTCATCTTTTAATATTAGCAAAAATAGAGAGTTACAAAAGTTACCACTTATTAAAGGTAACTAAATTGTTTACTTTCAAAACTTTTAATATTATTAAATTTTTTTTTTGAAAATTTAAACTTAATAAAAAAAAAGAGCTAAATCATATTTTCTATGATCCTGAATTTCCTTTAAGTATTTATTTAAGAACAGCAGTATCAATTTGATTTTAAAATCTCTAGTAACTAGTTATAACAATAGCAATACTTAAAAAATCATTAAAAATAAAGTTGTTAACAGTCTTTTTAATGAGCGGTTTTTGGAATAAATGAATGGACAGTAATCTTCAAATATTGGTAGCATTGGTTTTACACTTAGTTGATTAGCATATAAATATATATATATATATATATATATATATATATATATATATATATATATATATATATATATATATATATATATATATATATATATATATATATTAATATTGCACTGAAGTGCAATATCAATTTAAATATATATAAACTAATCAACTATGTTTGAAAAATAAAAGTTTTTAGTTCTAGGTCTAATCCTATAGTTTAAACCCTGTGCTGCTTCCATATTCCTTTATCAATTTCCCGCTCTGTATAATTTAAACCAGAATGGTTTACATATAAATTAAAGTTTAATTTAGATATTCCTGACGAAGGAGATTAGTTATTAGGCCAAATGTCATTAAATGTTTTTTTCAACATCCTTACTTCCAACAAGGCTGCAAGTAGCCACTATTAGAGTTGGAAGTTACTGGAAGAGAAAAGGTAAAGTTTATAGAGCAAAATAACGATTGACAGACGACTTGAAAGATAGCAAATTATATGAATCAGAAAAACAAGATGAAGGAAGCAAATTCCAAAGAACTGATTTTCAAGAAAAAAGCTAGGCGAATAAGAATTTTCAGAGGACTTAGGCATATTCACAGTAAAAGAAATAATATATATTGATGAGACTTAACTGAACGAAAAGTAACATGAGAATGAACTTTAGTAGATGGCACAAGAGATGCTAGCTCTTTAGAGCAGTGCTCATTATAGTATTTATAGAAAAGAGAAAGAGAAGCAACATTAAATGATGTGATAATGGTTGGAGGTTGGCTGCAAGATGTTTACAATGCATTTTTGCACCTTGTCTAAAAGAAAAAGGGCATCTTTGAAAGATCTGCCCCATATATGGCAACAGTATTCTATACTTGGACAGATTTATTCTTTATCTCTATAAATCTCTATACTTGAGATTTATCAAGATAAAGAATAGAATTTAGAGTAAGAAAGAGGTTAGCACAATAAAGAGATGTAACCTTAGCAGATGCTAGTTTTGTAATCAATTTGATATATGGTTTACAAGAAAGATCAGGGGTAAGAGTTAATCCTAGAAGATGAAGGATAGATGCCTCATTGTATAAATTACCGTTCATAAATATAGGAAGATCTAGATTATTGCGACAATGATTAGCTAAAAAAGTTGAGCTTTATTTAAATAAAAGTTCACCAGCCACTAAAAGCCCCATGCTGTAGAAAAAGTGAGATCTTTTTCAAGCTCAAATGCCTCCTAATATAAATAAGCAATGAGAGAGCGTTGGCTTCTTATTGAGATAAGAATAAATGGTAGTATCATCAACAAACAATGCCACCTTCAATGTGAGAAATCTGTAAGATCGTTAATGAAAATTAAAAAGAATATAGGGCTAAGGATAGAACCTAGAGGAACCCCTGAAGTTACAGACAGGGTATGAAGTAGAGTGGTGTCCATTGAGGACAACTTTTATACTATGATTGGTAAGGAAAGATTCAATAATCTTAAAGATGCTACCTGGTAGACCATTAGAAGAAAGCTTATGGAAAAGACTAGCATGCTAAACTACATCAAAAGCTTTAGAAATTTCAAGAGCGATAGCCTTAGCCTCTCCTCATCTATCTAATGCATGATAAAACCTATCAGTTATTACAATCAACAAATCACCTGTAGAACGAGAAGGTTGAAATCTGTATTGATGATCAGAAAGTAAGTTATTAGATTCAAGACGATAGATTAAGTGTTTGTTAATTAAAGATTTAAAAACCTTGTTTTTGATAGGAAGAAGACTAATGGGATGGTAGTTAGATGAATCAGATCATTCTCCAGAATTTTTGAAAATTGGGAAAAGAAATGTTGTTTTCCAACAGGCTGGAAAGCAGCATTTGTTATCCCTATCTACAAGGCTTTGTCAAGCACTTTAAAAAGAATCTGATAAGCACTTGTTAAATAGTTTTGAAAGTATAGGTGAAGAACACTTCAGCAAGATTATAACATGTACGTTGTTCAAACCACAAGAAGAGTCTAGGCAGGATCACTTTAGATACAGAAGCTGAAGTGATAGGGATGTCAAGCAATAAATCAACCTGTTTGTCGGCTATATCAGGTTGAACACAACTAGTGGAATCAAGAGATGATAATGATGAAAGTTCTTTGCAAACAATTCAGCTTTGTCTTTAGGTGAGGTGGATAACAGATTTGCCCTTATTATAGATACTGTTGAAGATTCTCCAGTCACAAGAGCCTATTTTTTGAGATGAAATACGAGATTTCGTGATCTGAGAATAGCGGGCTTTGGCTATAGACAAAACTTTAGAGAATTGTTTTGCTGATAGATATGAAAGTAATGATTACAATTGGAAATTGCAGCAGCACAATGTGAGAAAAACCAAGGAGAGGAGTGAGGCAGAAGCATCTAAGGGTAAATGTGTAGAAACTGAGCACTGACTAAAGTCAGAAACAAGACATAAGTTGAGTAGTGAAGGTAATGATTCGGTTGATTATTTGAGTTAGAGATTGAGAAAGGCAAAAGTTGTGGTATTTAACGCCTGCAAAGTCACTGACACTAGAATCAAGCCATTCAGTGTGATGAGCATTAAAGTCACTGACAACAGCAATATTGGCTGATAGATAAAGAGAGAACTTGGTCAATTTGATCAGAGATAACATGAAAAAGAGTGCAGTTTTGAGATGGAGGAGAGCGATATAAAACAAAGAGAAAGATGGTAGAGTGAAGTGATGCTAAACAAAAGATTTAGAGAACTTAGTGATGATGATTGTTTTTTGTGTTTTATATTTTTTGATAGTTTATTCATTTTTGAATTTGTTAAAGAACTTGGCTCAAAGCACAGATAATATTCAGTACACTATTTAATAGTCCAAGCAATTGCCTCATTACTATTAATAAACCCTAAGCCGTAACAAAGGGCTCCAAATGTGACCTTGACAATGCACACCAAAAGTACGAACAGGGAAACCATCAATGCGCGACATGGCACTGATAGTACTCTGATATTGTACAGTTGTTAATGGAATCAGGCTCTTTTAGATCTACCACATAGTTCGGGAAACCTGACTACCAGCCAGTCTCACAACCAAAAAACTGAGTTTTAGAGTTGAACTCTTATTAGGAGATAATAAAATGTGTTGCCTAGTCATATAAACAGAGACACAAACAAAACCCATGCACTGAGTCAAGAAGATCCAGCATTCAACATTCTAAACTGGAAACAATATATTATAAATACATCTACGCCAACCTAATAAATGAAGTTTGGTTTAAAGCTGAAATAGAAAAGTTCTTTTTAAGCAAGAACTTAATCTAACTTAACTAAAAAACAGTAATGACTTTGAAGACAAAGTTATGTAAAACATATAATATTTATACTTGAAATTAACACCATCTATACCATTATTCCATGCAATGAAAACTATTCCGGGCACCTAGAAAAAAAAGAAAATCTTATGACTTAAAACAATTTTTGTCTACAAAGATGGTGTATTGCAAACACAAGCCGCTTAAAAATTTAGCAAATCATCAAAAACAAAGTCCTTAATCAGACCTAAAAATAGGAAGAAGATTATTTTGAGAATTTATGATCAAATAGGATCAGCTAGATCAACGTGTGGTTGGCTTTATCAACATATATTACTCTGATTTTTATTACTTATGTTTCTTTAACACTGGCAGTCAAATTTGCCAGCCCACTGTAAAAAAAATTCTTAATGTTAATTCACTCCCCCAACACCAAGAAGGCAACTATTGTTGAAGAGGCTACTTCAGTTGTGGTTAAAACCCTCTCTCAAATCTTCAACTCCAAAATATGAATCTTGATAAACAAGGCTGCTGCTTTGATAAATGAAAGTTGAAAGCGGTACTACCGGGGATGTGATGGGGATCAAACTCAGAACTTCACCAATCTTTACCAATATTTAGAGAAAGTGTTTTTGCAATCATTCTGATGGAGAATACATATTTTGGTCTGATCTGGGATCATCTCATTACGCAAAATCCATACAAAACTACATGAAAACAGATAACTCTGTAAATGTGTCTGAATGTCATCTGATTGAGGATTTTTGGAGTGTTCTAAAAGCAAAAGTGTATGGAAATAATTGGGAAGCTGAAAATCTCAAGAAATTGCACAACAGAATAATGTATTGCCTTTCTAAAATGGACAAATCATTTATACAGCTCATTTCTGTATCAACAGAGCATCAATTACATTACCCAAGATGCAATGGTTTAATCGAGCAAAATAATTATGCAAATAAATTGACCACTTAAAATAATATACTTTTTTTTATTTTAAAAATTAAGCTTTTATATAATAAACCAAGAAAGTTATGTCCCTTCTAAGTCATTACCATTTTTTTTACTTATAACCTGTTCTTCTCAGATCCAGTCTCAAGGCTCAAAATCAGTCTTGTGCCTCTAGCAGCTGCAACATGCTAAAGACTGTCGGTCTGTTACATTAATATAAACTATTTGTTGCAGGGGAAGTCTGGATCACCTTGTCTTGATCAAGACAACTGATACTACAAAAATTTGCTCACCCCAGACTTCAAAAACATCACAAAATGCTGATTCACATCACACCTATTGTTTCAAGTTAAATTTCGCTGGCTTTAAATGTACTAAATTTTTACAATATATATATATATATATATATATATATATATATATATATATATATATATATATATATATATATATGTATATAAATATACATTTATATATATTTATTTATGTTTTTTTTTTTTATAATTTCGCTTCATTTGAGATCCAAAATGACAATATTTTTTTTTGATGATATTAAGGAACCTTTTTAAATGTTGAAAGGTCTTGTGGCACTCCTTTAAATATTTTTTTATTCAAAAAATTTTTAAATGAGAATTTTTAATTTTCAATGAGAGATGAGTGTTGTCATTCTTAAATATAGTTATATCAACTAATTATTAGCAGAAAACAACTGAGTTTTGTTTGTGCTAAAGTTGATCAGCTAATGTGAAGCTTTTGCTGTTACAGAAAAAAGATCACATTTAAGATTGGCTGCCTTTTCTAACTAATCAAAAAGTGACAACTTTTTGTCAAAAATGAAGTATATAGTTGTGTCATTATTAAATAAATCTTATGAATAATGCAATTAAAAAGAATGGTTCAATAATTGTAAAAATATTCCTAGAATTACCATATGAAAAAGACCAGCGTGTCAGACTTTTATTTAAAAGTATTTGATGTCAGGTGCCTTTGCCTCACAAGTCATGAGTAGAACGAGGAAATCAAAATTTGTATTGATGGTCTGGAGTAAGTTGTTAGGCTCAAGGTGAGATATTAGAAATTTGTTAATTAAAGTATCAAAGACCTTGCTAACAACTGTATGAAGGCTGTTTGTGCCATATTTAGATGGATCAGACCAATATCTATAGTTTTTGAAAATTGGAGCAACAGATGCTTTTTTCCAGCAGGTCAGATAACAAGATCCAAATTAGCATTTGTTAAATAGTTTAAAGAGCAATAAAAAGGATTCTGAAAGGCAATTTTAAGAGAATGTTTCTAAAATAGTGACATTACATGTATTACAAAAGTAATTACATCATGTATATAATTGTAAATAAAAGTATTGCATATTACATAGTATTTATATAAAAGTAATTAAAGCATCTGCTTCAGGCTTGTCATGACAGGAATTTTGTCTACGCCACATGCTGTAGAAGAGTTTAAACATCATCATCATCTTTATTGGTTTAGCATTCTTGTTGTTTGTATGGTGTTGACTTTTCTCATACTGCTAAAAAGTGAGAAACAACTAATTAAAGTGTTTAAAAATTAAATATTTGTTTTTCTTTGATGATAGGAAAATGTTCATTTGATTCATTACAACGTGATTTGATTTAGGAGATTAAAAGAGACACAGCTTTCAGCACAGAGACTAAAGACATCAGCCCAAGTACCATTAGGGTTGTAGTGCAAATTACAATGGTAGGGTGAATCTGATATAGAAGAAGTACAAGATAAAAGTTTTAGTGAGATCATAGCATGATCTGAACCATCTAAAGAAGAACAAGGAATAACTGAACACAAACTAGACCTAAAGTCAAGACATGAATTAAAGAGTGAAGGTAAAAGATTAGGTTTGTCTGGAAAACAATGAAAATTAAAGATTGAGAAAGATAAACATTTTGAGCTTTAGATCCAGCAACATCAGTGGTACTAGAATCAAAACACATTTAGAATGACGATGCATTAAAGTCACCAATAACTGCAATATTGACTGAGGGATAAAAAAAAAGAGCGTAGTCAATTTGGTCAGAAACAACATTGTAAAGTGTACAATCTTGGGAAGAAGGAGTTCAGCATTAAACAAAAAGAAATTCATTGAAGAAGATTGAAAATGTATAAAAGAACTAACAGAAGATTTAAACCTGATTTTGCTACAAATAGGTGAATTTATACATAGAAATAGGTGAGTTTATACATAAGTCTTTGTAAATCAAAGGATAATAGCTGTTTGAAGATGAAACATCCAAGTTTAATTATAAAATGTATAGAACAATATTTTTAGGTATTTAATGTTTTGTTCTTCTGTCAATCATAGATAATGCATGACACCTTAAGCAAAAACCCATGGAGTTGCTTCATTTCTTCTAATCAATCCAAAGTTGTAGCAGAGGTTATTTTATGTACTTCAACAATGCACATCAAATGGAAATCTTCCATGCGCAACATAATATTGTAACATTTTACTGCAACATTTTAATGGAAAAAGTTACCTTAGCATTGCTCTAAAGATTAGAAAAAAAAATTATAATTTAAAATAACATATGTTTTTATAATTAGATTAACTTAACAAGATTAACTTGTTATAATTATTATTATATCCCTTTTTATTTCCACTTTTTAATCTTATTAATATTATTATATCCCTTTTTATTTTTCACTTTTTAATTTAAAGTTTTTTTTTTTTTTGATTAGATACAAATAATAGTGAAAAAGAGAATTTGTTTATTCAAAAGCTTCAACAATGCTGTGTTCTATTTGATTTTGTTGTTGATCCATTATCTGACCTTAAATGGAAGGAAGTCAAACGGGCTGCACTTAATGAGATTGTGGATTATCTTACTCATAATAAAAATGTTATTACTGAGCCAGTATACCCAGAAGCATGCAATATGGTACAAGTTCTTTGAAAATTTATTCAAAAAACAGTGTTTTTTTAACTTTGCATATATATATATAATATAAATATGCAATATATATTTATGCATATAAATAATTTTTAAAATACTGGCTTTAATACAGAATAAATTTAATACAGACTGTTTTTTAGACAAATAAGTAAAATAATAGCAATATTAAAAACTTGTTTTTTTTTCCTGTGGTAAATAGGTTTTTCTTGCCAGTGCTCAGACCTTCAGTTAATGTATGTACTGATGCCTTAATGTACTCCCCTTATATGGCCTTATACAACTATTTATGTATATATATATAAAGAATAGATGTAAAATGTTTTTAGTTTTCTGTAAATGTATTTCGTGCTTTACCTCCTTCTATGAATCCTGCTGGAGCAGAGTTTGATCCTGAAGAAGATGAACCGACCTTGGAAGCTGCTTGGCCTCATTTACAGGTATCCAGTTAATAAATTTTTGCACTTTTGTTTCTTTTTAATTTGCAAAGATTTTATTTTATTAGGCAAAACGATTTTTCAAGTGATTGCCTTTTTGTTATGTCATTTTTCTTGGTGGTTAATTTTAATTGTCCAAAAACAGCGAAAAATCTTCTAACCACAAGCATAAATAGTTAAACTACTTTAATTAGCTGCAGTCATAAAAGTTAATAAAAGGAAGTTATAAAAGGCTGAGCATGAAGTTATAAAAGGCTGAACACTTTTTGATAATTTATGAAGTGCTCATAAAGCACAAACAAACTCTCATGTTTCATACTTTTTTTTTTTTAATCCGTGCAGGTTTTGATATTCAAGTTCATGACATTTTGCAATATTTTTATTATTAATTCAAGTTCATGACATTATACAATATTTATATTTTTTGTATTGTTGTATAAATGTTTGAGTTTGTTTATTGTTGTATAAATGTTTAATTCTCATAGTTATGTCAATTATAGTTAATTCTTATAATTAATTATGTTGATTATGTTTAATTCCAATAATTGATTAAATATAAATTTATGTTAATTGTAAAAACAATCAGAAAATCATGAAAGTAAATCATTTTTAAAGTAAATTTTGCAGCAGTATTATTATTTTTTTTGATTTATTAATAAATGTAATATGTAAAAATTTTATCTACCACTGCCACTTTTTATCTGCCACATACCTTTTGATTTAGATTGTTTATGAATTTTTTTTACGCTTTTTGGAATCCACAGATTTTCAACCAAATATTGCAAAAAAATATATTGATCAACGCTTTCTTATAAATGTAAGTATTTTTATTTTGAATTATAATATTTGTACTAAACAATTTTAAATTTTTCAATAGTAGCAGTTCGAAATGACAAAAAGAATCATAAAAATACCAATTTCCATTTTGTGCATCGTTTTATGACTTGTATTAAAAAAACAAAAAACAAGTTATCTAGGCTGCTATTATGATTTTGTTGTGCAACACAAATGGGCAACTTTTATGAAACGTGAAAAAAAATAAAAATTTACTAAAACATATTTAAGTTTACACTGCTCTTAGAAATTTTGCACATCTTAAGTTTTAAAATGTGCATTTTAGTTTAAATTAGTTTATTTTTACAAAAAGAAAAGAAGAATGCTAAAAACAAATTTTCATGTATTAGATAATCTTCATACATAGATATTGCCTACTCAAATTCAAACACTCAGTTGATGTATGTGCTGAAGCTTTATGGTTATTTCAGTATGGTTTGTTAATAAACTTTTTTGCAAATATGGCATAAGATTAGGGCAGACAGTATACAAATATGAAGCAAATCTGTTGAAGACAAATAAAAATCTTTTTTCATTATTCTTTTTCTAAAAAACTGTTAAAATCAGTTTTAATATAATCTTCATAATTTAGGCATTTATAAGTTTATGTTGGCGTTTTTATTAGACTCTTTATTAGTGCACATCTCAATGCTTTAAAACAAGTTATAAATAAAATGTATAATTTGTTCACATATACTCAGGTTCTAAAATCATCACAAAAAATGTAATTTTAACCAATTAAAAACTTTGTTCAATCGATTAAATGTGGTTTACATTGTTTAACCAATTAAAAAAAGTTTTTAATTGGTTAAACAATGTAAAACACTGTTGATAAATTCTGCTGTCAAGTGTCAAGTTTCCATTGTTCAGCAGCCTTTTTGAGTTCTGTGATAATGCAAAATAAAGTAGTTATGCAATAATGACACAGTATTAAAGTAATTGTTATATTTGTTAAAGTCTAATAAAAAAAGAAAATAGACCAATCAGCTTAATGAAATAATGTGGAAATAGTAATGTGGCTGTGTCTGCCTATTAGTTTTTATTTTAAAAAGTTTTGAGTCATCTTCATTTTATTTAATTTGAAAATAAAATAAATTGATTGTATATATTGACTTTAGTATATTTAATAACATTTTGACTAAAATATATTTCTTGTCTTAGATATTGAATTTGTTTGACAGTGAAGATCCACGTGAGCGTGACTTTTTGAAAACAATACTTCATCGAATATATGGCAAGTTTCTCAATTTGAGGGCTTACATTAGAAAACAAATAAACAATTTATTTTATAGGTGATTTTTTAAAAATTTATTTTTTTGAGTGTTGATGTTGTTTTTTTACATTTGAAATAACTTAACAAATTAAATAGTCAATTGTATAAAAATACAAAACAGGCTGTCTCTACTAACTCTCTGTCTAACTTAGCAAAGCTTTTTCAAAATTTTTTTGTCTTAATGATGCTTGTTATAAAACTTTCCGCTTTTGGCTTTAACATGATTACTTTTGACTTTAACATAAGCACTTTAGTTAAATTTTCAAAACAAGCATCTGGTACAAAAAAAGTTTATAAAAAGTGTTTATAAAATATTTACCAAATCAAAGTATACTTTTTTGAGCTATTTCAAGTCATATGGCTAAGTCAAACTTGATTAAGTTGTTTTAGTAATAAATTACTTTTTTGATTGCGGCACTGATCATTCTGTGGTTATACTTAATGAAGTCGGTTTCAATATATAACAAATATATTATCTGTAGATTTATACTTGCTGAAATACCAAAAAATATATTACTTGTAGATTTATACTTGCTAAAGTAACAACAAATATATTACTTGTAGATTTATGCTTAAATCTACAAGTAATATATTTCTTGTTACTTTTTAATCAGTTAAGTAATTTGCTTTAGTACCATGTATATAATACAAAGTAATAGTAGAAGTTATTCATTATAACTAAATGAAGATAAAACTTATTTTAAATGTCTTTGCGTTTAAATGAGTTTTTTGTTGACACAATTAGATTTATATATGAAACTGAGCACCATAATGGCATAGCAGAGTTGTTAGAAGTTTTAGGAAGGTGAGTTTTAATTTTTTGTTACTTGTCGTTTTTTACTTTGTTAGATAGCATTTATTTATATAACTGATTTTTGATATTCATTATCTTTTAGTTTATAAAGTTTTTTGATTTTGTACAGAACATTGATATTTATTTTTATGTTTTATATATGTTTTCATGGTATGTGTACTATTCAACCACTTTTTCTAGAATAAGATACTGTACACATTCAAGCACATAATTTACTAAAAATAGTAGGGTGTGATAGGTTTATGTACACATGAGCAGCAATTAATATGTTGTTTCCCTAGATGTCACATTTGATAAAACTGTTCAAAAGATCTAAACTCAAGTATTTTTTGCTTGAAATTAAACTCTTAAATTTTTATTTAAATGTAAAATTGAATTATTTTCCCTTTTTTTTTTTTTAAATATATGTTATTGTATATGCTAATAAGTACCATACTAATGTTTTATTTATTTGAAGCTAATCAAATACTGTTTAGTACCACACTAACATTTTGTTTATTTGAAGCTAATTAAATACTGTTCATTACCACACTAACATTTTGTTTATTTGAAACTAATTAAATACTGTTTAGTACCACAATAGCATTTTGTTTGAAACTAGTCAAATGTGTAAACAAATAAAAAGATGAAACCAAAGTTTTGGTTAAAATTTTGTTTAGACTTGATATTTTCATTTTTAATAATTTTATAAATTTATTATGTCATTATAATAATTTTATAAATTTTTTTATGTCTATATTGTTTTTATGTCTATATTGCTACACAATTAACCATAAAGTTATCATAAAATAATTCTAAATACAAAAAAAAAGACTACAAATAGTTATAACAAAATTTGTTTGAACACACTGAACAATCTGTGTGAAATTTAAACTGCAAAAGCCAATTAATACAAGAACTTAGATTAAAAGTAAAATCAATCAAAATCAAATCAAAGTAATCATGTTATCAATGGAAAACATTGGATCGGCTTGATTCTCCAAATCATCACAAACAATACACCTAATTGTAAAGCAGCATAAAAGATAATAATAAAATCAATTTTTAAAATGGTTTGCAGTGCATGTTTGTCCCTGCCTTGATGTTTACTAAAATATGTAAATTAATTTGGATTTCTTTAATTTTGACTGATTGTTATTGTAAACTTTATAAAGATATGATGGCTCACAAACTATGCTAAAGAAATATTCTCCTAATAAATTTTTGCTCCATTGAACAGAGACAAACTTTCTTAGTTGTGCTTTCATGGCTCAATGTTTAGTGGGTCTTAAAAATTCCTGCATGAAATGAAGAGCAAAGAAAAAATTAATGGGTAAAGCAACCAGAGAAATTTTGTTTCGTTTTACAGTAAAAGTTTGGAAATCAATTTTTACAGAAAAATTTTATTTCTTTTTATTTACAATTTATTTATAAACTTTTGCAACCCAAAACTTTATTAATAACTTTTCAAATATATCAAAACTAAATGTTTTTTAATTATTCATTTGCAAGAAAACAGGCTTTCTTTTAGATTAAGAGAATGTGAACATGGCTCAGTAATGTTAATTGTACTATTCATTCGTTAGAAAACAGACTTTTTTTTAGATTGTTAGAGTATGTAAACATGGCTTAATATGCTAATGATTGAGTTTTATTAACTAGTTGATTGCATCCTGAAGTAGCAAGTCATTATAACAAATTCACATTGTGGAATATTTGCATGCTTATCACATTATGAAATATTTTTTGCACGCTCATAATAAAAGCTGTGAAAGGTACTTTTCTAGCGCATTGGTTATTATTATATTGGTTGTACAATTTTTTATTGGGTGTACCAAAGCATCAAAGACTTAATATATGCAAAGTTAGCCATAATAAAATTCTCATAAAAAGAAGTGGATTGCATTGAAAAGATTATAAAGTTGATTAAATCAAATGATGATATGAGTTATACATGAGAAAAAAGGTTTTTAGACTAAAAAAGTATAAAAACCTAGATTCTCCAGATGATAAGTTTTTGAAAAAAACTATTAAAAACTAATTGGTGTAATTTCAGATCAGATTGTTGCCCTATTGCTAAAAAATGTAGAAGAGTATAAAATTGTTCATCAAATTGTTTTTTTTTTCATACTTGAATTTTGTATTTGTACAATCAATTAATTAATTAATAATAGTAAATAAATTATTATTAATCTTTTTTTTACAATAGTGTCAATTATTAATATATTAGAAAAATATATATTAATAACAATTGTTATACGATAGTTATAATAATATATATTTTTCTATTGTCAAAAAAAGGTGCTAATTATAGTCAAAATCTATAAAATTAAACTGTTGCAAATGGAAAATTAACTTAAAGAAAATTTAGTTAGGTTTTTTTTTTATTTTTGGAAGTACTGCTCTGAAATTTGACCGCCAGGTTGAACATTGTGTCAATTTAAAAATTTTCATTAATATGGTTACAAATACTCTATACTATTAGTAAACAATCAAGTTTGAAATCAAAATCATGTGCTATCTTATTTTATTTGGCAAAAATAAATTTAGTATTTTATCTATTTTTTCTTTTTTTAAAGTTAGTAAATGCGGTGAAAAATTGTTTGCTGCATTTGCCTAGAGCATAAAGGAGAAAGATCAAAGAAGTTATTATCAGTTTCTGAACCAATCCTCCAAAATATAAATACTTTTATTAATTATAAATATGATCCAAACCTAAAAGCATATTCTACTATGATTTGCACTAGTTGTCAAAGAAACCTTTATCTACTTGACTCAGAAAAAAATACTGCAAGAAGTTCTTGGTTATCATAAGTATCCAAGGTATTAACATAATTATAAAAATGTTCTGAAATGTTTATATAAAAGTTCAATTCTGAGCATTTTTACTGATATAAATGGTAATCTTTAAAAATACTTTTAATGACAATTTTAAATCAGAGTATTTTGCATAATTCATTACTCACAATGTTTATCAAGTTGTTCACAAGTTCGTATATAAACTTGTATTTGATGTTGAATCAAATTTTAGTTTATTGTTGTAGATACACAAAGAATCAGTAGTCTAGCGTGGTGTCGACATAGGAGATATTGTCCAATCAACACAATCTGAAAAAGTCAATGACATGAAAGAAAATTTATGCCATCATTATTTTGGTATTAGTAAAAATCTTTAATTTCAAATTACTTACAAATTTGATTTACTAATTTAAATTAAATAATTATGTTTCTATAAAAATGGCAGATTGAACATTGTTATTTTTTGTATATATATATATATATATATATATATATATATATATATATATATATATATATATATATATATATATATATATATATATATATACACACACTATTTATTTTTTATTGACAATTTTTGTTATAGGTGCTGGAAAACCCCACAAAAATGTATTTGGTAAACTAAATGAACTTCAGTTGCATGTTGAATCTTTTTATTTTGGCGAATTAGTTGAATTTAGAGGAAATCAAGGGTCAAAAATTGACTGCAATTTGGTTTATGTTAAGAATACAAGTGATTTTGTTATGAATATTATAAATGAAAGGAATCTCAACTCTTTTAAAGCATTTGTGAATATAGCTGTAGATAGAGGTGGTGGTTTCTGGAAGGTTGCCTGTAATGTGTTCGACCCTGATAATCTGCGTTCATCTTCTTCAAAGTATCGAGATAGTGGAGTTCAACGTATACAGATCTTAGCTATAGTTGAAGATGTTCCTAAATCTAACTGGAATTTAGGATTAATCATATCAAAACTTAAGCTGGAAGAAGTTGAATTTTATATGGCTTTTGACTTAAAATGTGCTCATGCTGTACTGGGTTTGTCTTCACACTCTGGGAAATATGCATGTTTGTATTGTACAGGATTATGTTCTTTAACCTCTGGAGATCTTAGACCGTTTGGAAATCTTGATAACTGGTCTCAGAAATATAATAATGATGTCCAACCAAAAAAATGTCAAGTTATACGAATGTTATTAATAAACGGTCAATTTATATAGATGAGGACCCTGATACATTAATTGTTCATAAGATAGCTCCACCAGAACTGCATTTAATGATGGGGGCAGTTGGAGTTTTAGGCAAAGTATTGCTAATTATGTACGATCCTGGATTTAAAACTTGGCTATCTTTATGTCATATTATTTTTCAAGGCTACCATGGAGTTGGTTGGGACGGAAATAACTCAACTCCAAAAGATTTTTGAATGAAATTCAAATTTCATTTAAAAATCTTTTGGAGTTAAGAACTGGTGACCATGTAAACAATGCCCCCCCCCCTTCCCCCAACTAAATCAAATGGGTTCATTTCGGGTTTTTTTCATACTTAGCACGGGATTTCGATTTTTAACTAATTTGTTTATAACTGCTATATATTAGTGGAGACTAAATCAGTCAGAATTTTTCAATTGACACACATTTCAACCTGGCGGTCAAATTTCAGAGCAGTGAAAGTAGATGCAAACATTAAACTGTATCTATTTCAAACATAAGCCCTGATTGGTTGATTAGGAACAAATTGAGACCAATATTTTTACTATATAGCCTCACATAAAAGTGACTGCATCATTTTAAAAATCAAAATTCAAATTGAATATACTCTAAAACCTATTCTTTTCAGTCCTTGAAAGTGGTATTTGTATCCAAGTTTGAAAATTTACCTAAAATATTTGTCAAAAAATTTTTGTTTTTAATTCGAAACTAATATTTTAAAAGTGTGATTATTGTTGTTTTAACATTTTTATTTCTTAAAATTTTTTAGCATTATCAATGGTTTTGCATTACCTTTAAAAGAAGAACACAAAATGTTTTTGTTAAAAGTTCTTCTACCTCTGCACAAGGTTAAAGCTTTAAGCATGCACCATCCACAATTAGCATATTGCGTTGTTCAATTTCTAGAAAAAGATCCTACTTTAACAGAGCCTGTATGTTTTAAGATGTTTTAAAGTTTAAGTTTTTTATATTCAACTAAACTACTTTATTTGTTTTGGAAAGTATATTTTTAATAATATAATTTTAATAATAATATATGTTTTTGTATATATTAGTATTTTTGATCAATCTTTACATTGTTTCTTAACATAAAAAAAGGAGGAAAAAAAGAAGAAAAATGAAAACAACAGTTTTTGTAAATTTTTTTCTTTGTTGTTTATTTTAGTTTAATCATAAGAATAGTTTTAAAAAGTTAAAATAAATTCAAAATTCTGATATCCGATGAAAGATTAAATTGCAAATGCGCCTTTGGTTATACACATAAAAAAGTATCAACCTCATTCAAAAAATATATTGTTGTATCACCCCATTCAAAAAACATTTTTTTGCTCACCTAACAAGGTGTTACAAAGTAACTTATTAAAATATTAAAATGCTTCAAAATCTATTATTTGTTTAGTTATTTGTAAAACAAGTTTAAAAAGAATTAACTTAAAACTTATATTTTAAAATCATGATATTTTATAAGATTCTATTCTAAAATTGCAATATTATGTTTTAGTTCTTTTTATTGTGACTAATACAGAAGTTTTTTAAAGCGATTATAAAGAAATTTATATATTTTTATAATTTATATATAATTTAAAGCTTATATTTTTTGGTTTTCGAAGTGAAAGTTTTCTGTTATGTTTCATAAAACCCTTTAACCACTCTATAACTACCTGTTTCTATACATTTAATTGGATATTTGCATAATGAAATACTAATTTCCTTGCTTGTTTATATGACAACCCATAATTAATATAGAGCTTTTTATTTTAACATTGTCTCCTCATCTTTATTAAATAGTTGTGAAACAGTATACTTAGTTGTAAACCCTTAAGTAATAAACTTTTTTTTTAATTTTCTGTCATGTGTTTTATAATTATTAGCTGCTTGGTTCTTCTTCATAAAGCCATTCACAACTTGGACAAAGCATTATTATTATCTCCTTTTTTGTTTTTTTTTTTTTTTTTTTTTTTTTTTTTTTTTTTGTAATTTTGAGCCATTTTTATCTTACAACTGTTAAAAAGCAATGTTCTTATTAAAAGGTTTAAATATGAAGTTTAAATTAATTTTGTTATACCAAGCTTACAAGGTGGTGGCGGAAGTGTTGGTATTTGGGGCTGCTTTAATTTTAACAGAGTAGGCATGTGGGAGATTTATACAGGCAAAATTTACAGCCAATATGATTGACTTGGCCAATATGATTGCCAGATTTGAAACTAATTGAATCTATTTTTGTTTAGATAGACAAAAAATTATTTAAAGTTTGAATAAGGTCCATAAATAACTTAAAGCAAATAATAGATACCATTTGAAGAAGAGTTCGAACCAAATCTTAATGAGCTAATTTATATATATATATATATATATATATATATATATATATATATATATATATATATATATATATATATATATATATATATATATTGCGGTAATGATAGTGCAGTAGTAATTTATATATATAAATTACTACTGCACTATCAATACCAGGGATGTGGTGGCAGATCCCCACCACGTCCCTGGTAGTACCGCACTCAACTTGTTTCTCCGCACAGCGGCCTTGTTCGTTAAAGGTTCGTGTTTCGGAGTTATAGAGTTGAGAGAGGGTTATAACCACTATTAAGTAGGCTCCTTATCTGTAGTGGCCTTCTCGGCCTTGAGGAGGTGAATAACCAAAATATATATATATTCCCATATTATGACTGAATCAACATTTAGTTGACTTTTCGATTTCAAAAATGTATTAGTCAATTTTATTCAACTTTAGAAAATATATTAGTCGATTTAGTTAACAGTCTAATTATTTTAAAGTCATTACAACACTAGTAAAAAGAACCAAAGTAAAAATGTAAAAGATTAAATTTTATCTGTTTAAAAAGTTATGACAATCTAAAGTTGAATATTAGGATGAAAAAAAACAAAACACTAGAGTTTCTCAGTCTTCTCATGAAAATGTTCTGAACAAAAAAAGGTTATTGATCTGTAGCTTTGAGAACTGGTTATTATAGGGATATATTATATTAGGGATGAACAGTTTAAAATTTAATACATTAAACATTAGGGTCAGGGATGTACAGGAAGAGTTAAAAATATACAGAAAGAGTCAAGCAATGAGAATTAATATTTCTTTTGATTAATAATTATTCCAAGAAAAAAGATGAAAAATACTTTTAAAAAAAATGTTGAAAGTTTCTTGAGATAAAATTTCTGCGTTTTGCTTTTTATCATTTAAAAAAATTTTATTTAAGAATTTCTAATCACTAATTATTTAATAAAACTCTTCAAATTAGCTTAGAAAGCTAAAGCAATAAAATTTAATTGCTGAAGCAAATTAACAGTGCAAGAAAGAAAAAGAAAGATTAAATTGATATAATAAAAAAGATTTAATTGATATAATATTTAAAAGATATAGATGAGAGTGTGAGTGTGTGTGTGTGTGTGTATGTATGTGTGTGTGTTTAAATATATTATGTGTATACAAATATCTTTGTGTACTTAGCCTTGCATGAAATGTTGTACTGAAATATAAAAAAGATTTATTATGACAATTTCAGTTGAAGCTTTAATTTTTCTTATTTTTAGTGCATCATGGGATTAATCAAATTTTGGCCTAAAGTTCATAGCACAAAAGAGGTATAACTAATAATTTTAGGTTATTAGAAAGCTTAAATGTTAAGGTTAAAGTTAACTTTATTTTATTTAAAAAAAAATAACAATCAATAATTTAAAATTTACCGCTAATAAAAGCAAATAGTTTTTCAAATTTTAATTCATGTGTTTTTAAAGTGCAAAGAAATATTTTTTCTAAGTTGTAAAGAAATAAAAATCCTTTTCTAATCCACATAAACATAGTACCAAATAAAGTGTGCATGAGCACACTTGGTGTGTCATGCGTGTCAGTGTTTATAATATATATATGTATTGATATAATATTGTTTTATATTTGTGATATATATGTATTAAGTTAATATATTGTTGTATTGATATTATATTATATTGTATTATAGTGTTGTATTAATATAATAGTATTATATTTATATATTGCTATTATACTGATATAATATTTTCGTATGTTTTTGGCATTCCAAAGGAAAAAATGCCAAAATGATAGGTCATTTGTAGCTCCGTTTTTAATAAAAATTATTTTTAGTTTTTTCAAATTACTTTGTAACTAAATTTATCAAAATATGCAATATGATTAGTTTTTTATTATTGTTGTTATTGATTATTATTGATTTTTTATTATTGTTGTTATTGATTATTATTGATTTTTTAGTATTGTTGTTATTGATTATTATTGATTTTTTATTATTGTTGTTATTTTATTATTATTGATTATATATAATTATTGTTGTTATTGATTATTATTGATTTTTTATTATTGTTGTTATTTTATTATTATTGATTATATATAATTATTGTTGTTATTGATTATTATTGATTTTTTATTATTGTTGTTATTTTATTACTGTTGTTATCAATTTCAATAAAGTTTTAACATTATTGTATTTTAGAAAAACATACATTAACATCATGATTACTAAGGGTTTTAAAATTGTTTCAATAGTAAAATAAAATGATAAACATCTTGCTTTATAATCAAAAATTATGGTTGTTTCTAATGTCTAATAACAAATCTGAAACTAAAATATATCTATAAAGCTAAAACAACTTCAAAATACAGCATGATAAAAGAGACAAATTAAGCAAATGAATAAAAATCATAATGCAACAACTTTATAAAAGTTGTAAAGTTGTGAAAATGTTACAAAAACAAGTATTATTGTTTTTAATTGGTGCAAGTTTATCCTAAGATAATTATAATCAAATGAGGTTTGCAGTCAAAACTCAAGTATTAATATTTTTTCTTGCCTAAAGTTGGTAACAGATACAGAATCTTAAATAAGTGAAATTTAGCAATCAGTGAAATATTGCAATCAGAAAATTGCATTAAAGTAGAATAGAAGCATCTATTGATATACTATGAAAGTTATTAATAAATTACACCATGACCTTATTTTAAAATGTTTAATGCACATTTATAGTTCCAATGGCAGCATACAACTAATTAATTCTGTTAAAATTGAAAACAATGTTGTGGAAAATTTTTCTTTTTTTTTCTTTATCAAAAAAAAAAAAAAAGTGGAAAAGCAAGGTTTGAACCACGACGATCCACTTCAGAATACTGCCACTTGACCGCTTTGACCAATAAGACGTATTGTTCAATGAAAGTTTTAAATGTATTAAATGAACAAAAGACTTTATAAAACAGTAAATAAATGCTATAAATAATCCCCCCCCCCCCCCCAATCTTCCTTTTCACCCTAAACAAATTTTCAAATCAAACGTTTTACCATATTTTACTTTTAAATAACTTATAACAAAGTCACTTCAAATATCATCCATAATTTACTGATTCAAAAGCTGTAGCAAAAGTCCCGTATTACACTAACTTTTGATACATTGCTCACAAATCATATCAAATTTAATTGCTTCTGCTTGCATTCTATCTGAAGAAGTAAAGATTTTTTTTAGACTACACAATGTCTGTAATGACATCTTCAGACCTATCAAGTTTAAGATTTCAATTCAAAGGAATTCAATGGAAAAAGAAACGTTAAATATATATATTTTTATACAAGTAAACATATATAAACAATTACACATATATTTATTTACGTAGCCATATTTAAACAATTATACAAATAATTTTATTGGTACACATATAAGCAGTTATACATATTTTTACGCCCACAGATATTCAAGTAATTATATATATATATCTATATGAGTTCACATAAACAAGTGTACATATACAATTATTTATATAGGCAGGTACAAATATATATAATTATACATATACGAATATATTTAATTATACATATATTTATATGACTAAGTATGTTTAAGCAATCAAACATATATCTATATAAGTTCATGTAAACATTATTTTATGACAGTTATGAGACTTGTGATACAAATTGTTTTAGCTTATGTTATGTTTTTTTATACTTAGGTTATGTTTTTTTATACTTAGGTTATGTTTTTTTATACTTATGTTATGTTTTTTTATACTTAGGTTATGTTTTTTTATACTTAGGTTATGTTTTTTTATATTTATGTTATGTTTTTTCATACTTACGTTATGTTTTTTATACTTAGGTTATGTTTTTTCATACTTAGGTTATGTTTTTTATACTTAGGTTATGTTTTTTATACTTAGGTTATGTTTTTTTATACTTAGGTCATGTTTTTTTATACTTAGGTTATGTTTTTAAACGAATTAGAAGAAATTTTAGATGTAATTGAACCTAATGAATTTGTCAAAATAGTTGAACCTTTATTTAAAAAATTGGGTCAATGTGTTTCAAGTCAACACTTTCAGGTGTATATTTTTATTTTATATTTTTTATCTTGTTTTACTATTATTTTTTATATTTAAAAACCATATTTCAAGAAATGAATATTTTAAATGTTAAATGTAAAAAAATTTTTTTTTTTCTTGTTTAATATTTAATTTATGTTACTTTGGTTTTTATCTATATAGATAAAATTTAATGCTATTTAAAAAAACTTTTTTTGTATAATTTTAAAAATTTTATTAGCTTAAAAAATTATTTACTGTTTGTTTTATTTTGGTGCAGGTTGCTGAGCGAGCATTATATTATTGGAATAATGAATACATAATGAGTCTGGTCAGCGATAATGCAACAAAAGCTATACCAATAATTTTTCCTTATCTATATAGAAATTCTAAAACTCATTGGAACAAGTATGTTATTTTAACTAAAGTATTTTTACATAAACATATATTTGATAAAATAAAAAAATGATTATGTTTCTATTCTATTTACTGTTTCAACCTCCCAAGTTCAAAGTATAACCTCCCAAGTTCGAGTTATAACCTCCCAAGTTTGAAGTATAGCCTTCTAAGGTTAGTTTGCAATATAGCGTGGGCAAGCAAACAACTATCCTCATCAAAAAAAATTTATAGCAAACAAGAACAAGCTGACAAACCTCTAATGCGTATACGAGCTTAACAGATAGATATGCGAAGCCTTTACTAAAAGAAATTAATGCTTAAAGATGTATAAAAACTAAACATTTATCAAAATTTATTTTTTGTTTAAACTTTATATTAACATGCTTTCAACATTTTTTAGCCACATTTCTTTTTAATTATTATTATAATGATAAGGGCATTTCTGTTATCCCAGCTCTCTTGCATAATTCAGATTTTGTTACCTCACCTAAAAACAAAACTGAGTTCTTTGCTAAGAACTTTTCATCAATCTCATCTCTTGATTCCTCTAATCACATCCTACCTGATATAGCCAACAAACAGCTTAGACTTTTCTAAATCTTGTGGTCCAGACAACATACCTGTTATAGTCTTGCAAAAGTGTTCTCCCAAGTTGTCGTCAATACTTTCAAAACTATTTAACAGGTGCTTATCAGAGTCTTGTTTTCCAGCCTGCTGGAATATGGTATCCCTATTTTTAAAAATTCTGGAGAGCGATCTGACTTGTCTAACTACTATCCCATTAGTCTTCTTACTATCATAAGCAAGGTTTTTGAATCTTTAATTAACAAACAATCTCTTATCTTGAATCTAATAACTTACTTTCTGATCATTAATTTGGTTTCAATCTTCTCGTTCTACTGCTGATTTGTTAATAACTAATAGGTTTTATTGTGCATTAGATAGATGTGGAGAGACATTGTAAAAGTATTTTTGAGTGGACCACAAAGTAAACGTAAATTCTAAATATTTTTTGTGAGGACCAAAAGGTAAATGTAAATTTGAAATATTTTTGTGAGGATCCCAAGGTAAACGTAAATTTGAAATATTTTTTCAAATATTGAATTTTAATTTTAATTATTTTTTTTGTTTGTTTAAGAAAACAAAATTTTAAATCATAAATTAAAAATGTAATTTATGCTAGAAAATTATGTTACACTAAATCTGTGTTAACCAATTTGAATTTGAATCACTAAAGAGATTAAAGTTGGATAAAACTTGGTTTGTTCACCAAACTCAATGGAATATAGTAGAAGCATTTTATAAGGTTTCATATATAGCACCAAACAAAAGATCTCACACAATGGCTGAGGAAGTTATACTTCTATGTACAAAAAAATTGTTAGGTTATTATTTAGAGGGGAAGCTGTAAAGTATATAGACAATATACCTTTATCAAATATGGCAGTCAAACAAAGGATATTTCATGAAACATTAAAGAAAATGTTATGTTGAGTTGGATGATTCCACAGATGTAGTTTAATGCCACAATTAATTGTACTTTGTAGGTATATTCATAATAACAAATTCAGGGAAGAATTTTTGCTCTCTTCCTTAAAACAACGACAAAAGTAACTGATATTATGGAAATTTTAAATCAGCTTTTCAATGACAATCAATTACAATAGAAATATTTGTTAGGACTCACTACTGATTGGTTGTGAATTATTGCCATTATTGCTTATAAGTCTGGATTGCTGACATGGCTGAAAGAGACTGCTCCATATGTACTTAATGTACACTATTTTATTCATAGACAGACTTTGGCAACCAAAACTTTTAAAACTGTTTAAAACCTGTATTTAAACAATTCTTAAAATAGGTATCATATAAAGTCTCCTACTCTAAACATTTAACTTTTAAAAAAATTTTGTTTTGACTTGGATATTGAACACAATAAGTTATTGTTTTCTACTTTTGTGCTGTGGATATTTGCTGGAAATTTTTTGAAAAGATTTTTCAAGCCTAGTCAAATGAAAAGTGCACCGGTAGATTATTGAGTTTGATATATTTGAAATAGCAACTGCTTATCTTGTGGACATTGTGGATTATTTTAACTTTTAATTTAAAACTTTAATAACTTTTAATTTAAAACTTTAAGGCAAAAATGTAATTACGCACTCAGATAAACTAAAGGCATTTATTAAAAAAACTATATAACTCAAACTATATAAAATTAATGATGGACATGTAGATATGGATGAATTAGTAGTTGACATTTAATCATTTTTGAAAATTTAAATAATGTAATCGGGAATAACATGTATCTAAAAATTATGCAACTGGGGTTGAAATTTGATCGGGGCTGGGGCCGGATATGATAAAATAAAGCAGGGGCCGGGTTTGTGACCAGGGCTGCATAAATATTTATGCATCCTAAATTATATTTTTTTAATTTAAAATTAATGTTATATTTTGTATATATTTCAATTTTTTTTTAATTCTACCTTTACCATTTAATCCTGAAGCTGCTACTTCTCTATATGCTGATACCTATCACTTTAATCTTTTCTAACAAACATTGTTTGATACAACGTTTTTTTCTTATCTGTCTTTATAACTCTTACCCATCTTCATGTTTTCTTTTTATATACGACCTACAACATTTTAAGTCTTCAGTTAACCATTTCCTAACTTTTTAACCCTCTATTTTAAAGTAACTCATAACTTAATAGTGGTTGCTTGAAACCTTGTTGGAAGTAAATAAGAGTATATATAAATAATAATAAGTAAATAAGAGTATATAGAAATATATAAATATATGCCAGTATTTAATAAATAGTAAATGTAAGTATAAAATTATAATATATAAAGTATTATAAATTTTTTTCTAGCCTCAGCTATCAACCCCTGCTAAATTGATAAAAATAAAGCTTGCAAAAAATCTCACTTTTAGTTAGGGCTGGGGCCCCAGTCACTTCTTATCCATCCTATTTATTAAAACTAAAAATAGAAATGGACCCTATATCAATACAGATATTAGATGTGCTCTATCAAAAACTAAACCAAACTTTCAGAGATTAATTGCTGGTAAGTGCTAGAATTCACACAAAAAGTGCTAGAATTGAATAGTATCATATATAAACTAAATAAGATAACATAGACTTTGTATCATATATAAACTAAATAAGATAACATATTTTTGTGTCATTGATAGTCTATTCAAAAATACATTAAATAAGATATTATCCCTTTAAATAAAAATTACATAAACAAAGTGTAGTAATAATTTTTAAAAGCAAAGGGGTCAATCAAGGTTTTATGACATAATTTATGTAACATAAAAAAATAAATAAAAAAGTTTCATTGAAACTACTTTACTCTTAGTCTATACTTACTTACTTAGTCTATTTTTTAAATGCCTTCTTTTTTTTTTGTCTGTCATAATATTGAAAATATTTCAACCCACTATTTTTTAAAGTAATCTATTAAAAGTAAATATTAAGTTTTTAATTTTTTTTTTTTAAATGCTTAAATAATATTGTAGAAATGAAAATCAAATAATATAGTAAAATGAAAAAAAAAAACAATATAGTAGAAATACAGGATCTGCCAGATCAGGGAAATCCGGGAAAAGTCAGGGAATTTAGATGTCTTCAAAAAAATCAGGAAAATTAGGTCAAAATATAGAAAAACCAGGGGAAAAATCAGGGATTTTATCACTTATCTTATTTTAGAAGCTCTTTAATTATAAGTCTTTTTTTTTTTAAACACAAGTTTAGCTCTAAGAAAAGCCATTATTTTTTTTGAGCTTGATTAGTAGCTAGCTTTTAGTAAGTAACTAACTAGTACTAACTAACTAGTACTAACTAACTAGTACTAACTAACTAGTACTAACTAACTAGTACTAACTAAATAGTACTAACTAACTAACTAGTACTAACTAACTAGTACTAACTAGCTAGTACTAACTAACTAGTACTAACTAACTAGTACTAACTAACTAGTACTAACTAACTAGTACTAACTAACTAGTACTAACTAACTAGTACTAACTAACTAGTACTAACTAACTAGTACTAACTAACTAGTACTAACTAACTAGTACTAACTAACTAGTACTAACTAACTAGTACTAACTAACTAGTACTAACTAACTAGTACTAACTAACTAGTACTAACTAACTAGTACTAACTAACTAGTACTAACTAACTAGTACTAACTAACTAGTACTAACTAACTAGTACTAACTAACTAGTAGCAAGTAATAACTAGTAGTAAGTAATAACTACTGTTATTAGCTAGTTATTAATTATGTTATTAGCTAGTTGTTTTATTTTTTTTAGACTAGAACAAGTTTAAGTAAATTAAATAGTAAACTCAACATATTTTGATGATCAGTGGTTACAAATACCAGAATATAAAGCTTGGTTAATGAATGGGGTACAAATACCTTAGCAAAATGTAGAGTTCGTCCACATCCAAGAAATACAATTGAACTGTCTAATATGGGCCAGGGAGCGTTAAAAAATCATTCAACAGGAAAGAAGCATTGTAAGCATTTGTCTCTTCACTTAAAAACAACATGTATACCATTTATCAATGTGTCAAAAAATATATTAAAATATAAAAGTTTCCACTCTTTAGTAGTATGTTGTGTCAGATTCGGTTATTGATGCAGAGATCAGATGGACTCTTAAATATGTTTTGTCATCATTTTCTTTTCGATCCAGTGATGGACTTTCAGTTTTGTTTAAATCAATGTTTCCTGACAGTACTATAGCTGAAAAGTTCTCTCTTCAAAAAGACAAATGCTCATATTATATAAATTTTGGAATAGCTCCCCATTTTATGCTGTTTCTTTCTATGAAAGTCTTAACTCAGTTGTGCAAATGGGGCAGATGGATCTTGTTGTTAATTATTGGGATAGTGTTTTAAACCGTGTTTGTACTCGTTACCTAGATTCAACCTTTATTAGACATAGTCAAAGTAGAGATCTTCTGCATAATTTTTTGTTGGGTTTGTAATCTTTGAATAAAACCAATCTTATTCAAGTATATGTGGATGGCCCAAATGGAAATTGGGCCTTCTACTCTGAGTTACAAAACTATTATACCAAAAATGACATTAACAAACTAAAGAATGATAGATGAATTGAATTAAGACCACAAGATTCAACTGGATCTTGTGGTCTTCATTCGATTCATCTATCATTCAAAACTGGGGAAAACAAAACAGACTGGGGCTTATTAAAAAGATTTTAAAAGTTCTTTATAAACTTCTCCATGATTCTCCTGCAAGACTAAGGATTCTCTAATTCTAGCATAATTTTATTTCTTTGCTCATATAGCTCATATTATGCAATCCTTTTAAACCAAATATCAATATGCTAAACCTATGATGCCATTTTTATATGAAGAACCTTTATCAACTATTAAAAGACATAATGTCAAAGTTCATTATAGCTGATATTTTAGATCAATGTAAAACTGCAAATAGCCTCTGTCAATGGGATTTTACTAAAGAAAAAAACTATTTAAAAAAGTCAGATATTGGATGTGGAGCCAGCACTGTTATAAAGAAAAAAACTAATGATGAAATCACTCCAAAAGTTATTTATGTTTTTAACTATAGTTGCATGTGTTTTCTTCAGTCATTGACGCGTAAGTTTGTGGAAAAATTGTCTTTAAAATATGCCATTGTGCAAAATGTATAATGTTTTCACCCAGAAATAATGTGAAAAAATGGGAAAGGAAAGGATAAGTGATTCGGTTGATAACTTGATTCAATTGCATTGAGTTACCCAAAAAAGTGGGGATGAGGTAAATACCGAATTCAAGAGATATTTAGAAAAAATTGTCTCTAAAAACAGGGAACTTTTCATGAATTTCAACAAAATAGTTGATAGATTGGATGAACTCTTTTTTTCTGAAGTTGGTGGTTTAGATGATTATCCAGCCCTGTCCAAATTAATCAAAATGGTGTTGACTCTTTTTCATGGTCAAGCAGCGATTGAAAGAGAGTTTTAACAAGATTATGTTACAACCTGAGAGAATCTGTCAAAAAATCACGGAATCAACAAAAGATTGAAATGGCTGCTCGAAAAGAAACTGAGCTTACAGATGCTCGAAAGCGAAAAAGTGACTTACTTGCTATAGACATAAAGGACTTACAATATAAAAGGGTTATTCTGGAAAAAGTAAAAAAAAAACAAACACTAAAAAGTGATTCAGAAGCAATTCTTGTGAAAGCTGCAAATGATGTTGAAAAACCTCTACTTATGCTATTGAAGCAGAAGTTATTCTTGAAAAAAGGAAAAAGAAGAAAGAAGAGACATTTAAGAAAATTAAAGAACTTTGAAATTTTAAATATTAGTTTATTATTATTTGTAAACAGTAAAATCTAAATTTATATATGTATTTAAAAGCATGTTATATAAGTTATTATTTATTTTTGAAAAAACTTTTAATATTTATGTGGCAATACTTTTTCAGTCTTTTTAACAAGAAATAAAAATTTTGTTTAAACTTTTATCATTTTTTTTTTTTTTTCTGAACCATTTGGTGTATGTCTGTTTTTCATCTTTTAAATATATGTTGATTTTAGCTCTATATTATACTTTTACATTACTTGTGTAATTCAGTTTATTTAGTTCTGAATGCTATTTATCAAAACAGTTTATAGAGTCAATAAAAACATAGCATTATTACATTTTACTTTGATTAAATTTTAAATGTACTTTAATAACAATAGTAACAATGACAACATACTAACAATACTTTGAAAAATGTAATAATGATGCTTTATTTTGAACTGTACATGATTTTTCCATGTATTATTCCCAAATCCTTTTTAAGTATGGAAAAGAGGTTGACGATCAGGGAAAAGCAATCTACCATCAAGGAAAAGTCTGGGAAATCCACCTTAAGATTTTGGCAGACACCCTGAAATAGGAAAAAAAACAATGTAGTAAAAATGAAAAAAAAAAAAAGCATTATAGTAGAAATGGAAAAAAAAACAATATATTAGAAATGGAGTCAAGATTTACTTATTTTTGTGGGTATTTGTAAATATGAATTCTTTTTAAGGTCTTTCAAATGGAAAAATACATTTTTTGTAATTCATAATTCTTTTAAAATTTTTATTTAACCCTTTGGCTGCTGGATAAAATTAAAAGATGTATAGAAAAATTCAACTAAAAAAACCAAAAATGGAAAGAAAAAAACAATTTTGAGATTTGTATACCATTTTTTATTTTATAACATCTACATAATTTATAAACAAAAAATTTAAGCCCTCATTGTATAAATAATGAATGGTATTTAGAAAAGCAATAATTTTTGCAATGAAGGTCATAATCTTAAAGATCAGCCACCCTCAAACGGAAAAGCCACAATCGCGGCTCGCCGCAGTCAAAGGGTTAATGTACATATGGACTGGGATATTATTACAGGAGAAGAGTCATTTTTATTTAAGACAATTCGAACACAATTAGGTACTAACAATAGTTGGGCTGGTTAGTTAAAGTTCTAAAATGTCACTGGTTTGAGCCAAAAATTGTGTTCTACATTTACAAAGCACACATTTTGTTCATTTGGCTCAAAAATGGGATTAGTGGTATTCCCATTTTCGAGCCAAATGATCTAGAATCTTAAAAATGATTTGAAACCTAATACATGCAAAATAAGTAAGCTAAAACTCATAACAGGTTAAAACATGGTAATTATATTATCACAGATTGCCTTAGTTGGCAAAGTTACAAGAATGTACCAAATGGCATAATTATTAGCTCCACCTGATTTTTGGTTATTTGAAGAAAAAATTAAAAAAACCAAGCTACTTTGAAAAACACCCAAAAAAGGGTATAGCAAATGGCTTGAAAGGATACAACTTTTTTATCACAATTATGGACATTATTTTGAAAATTTAAAAACAAAAATTTATAAAAGCTTCTTTTTGTTTTTTTTTATAGGCCAAGAATCTTTTCTACCAACCTAACTAGTATAAACTATTTAAATATTCAATAAAGAAACTAAAATAGTTGTTTAAAGTTAAATGCACCATATATTGCTTACATGCTTCATAAGTACAATGCTCCACATTTTAAAAATTAAAGCCTATGGTTCGTTATTAAAGTTATTGTGATTGACATCATTGTTTTCTTTTTTTCAAAAGTTTTAATTTTTAACACTATTTTTAGCATTAAAGTTCTGTTTCAGTTTGTAAATGTTTTTTTTTTTTTTTTTTTTGTTAATAACTTTTAAAATTTTTATTTATAAGTTTGTGTCTGAATTTGTTGTTTAAATTCACTTTAGTACTCTTTAAAGCATTTTCTTTCAATTATTAATAGAAAAACAATGAAAAACTAATTTTATTTTGGATTTTTCTTTCACATCAAAAATATTTAAAAAAAATGTCACTTACAATTCTCACAATCTTGTAAACCTTTCTTAATTTCTTATGGTGTCATCTCTTTTATATTCATTTTTGCATTAAAATTATTGGATTTTTACATGTTTCCCATTAAATTATTTGCATTTTTATGGCCTATATATCAAAAATTAGCTTAACTTTATATGATACACCCAATATAAATATAATCCACTTAACTTTATATGATACACCCAATATAAATATAATCCACTTAACTTTATATGATACACCCAATATAAATATAATCCACTTAACTTTATATGATACACCCAATATAAATATAATCCACTTAACTTTATATGATACACCCAATATAAATATAATCCACTCAATAAAATATAATGCAACCAACAAAGTATAATGCGCCTAATAAAATACAACGCACCCAATAAAATATGATTTACCCAATAAAATATGATTCACCCAATAAAATATGATGCACCCAATAAAATTAGATGCATCTAATAAAAGTTTTATTAATTTTCAGTATAATTCATATAAATATGAATTTTATTGTTTACAATAATAATAGTTGTTTAATATATAACTATTATGTTTTTGCTTTTTTTGTTTAGAACTATTCATGGGTTAATATATAATGCCTTGAAACTTTTAATGGAAATGAACCAAAAATTGTTTGACCAATGTGCACAACAATATAATTTTCAAATAGAAAGGTTGCCTTTTTACTGTCTAAGTTATATTTGCTGTCTTGAAATGTTCAGTTATATTTGCTGTGTTGAAATGTTTAGTTATATTTGCTGCGTTGTAATGTTTAGTTATATTTGCTGTGTTGTAATGTTTAGTTATATTTGCTGTGTTGAAATGTTTAGTTGTATTTGCTGGAAATCAGTAATAAGCTTTAATTTTCCTAGATAAACTTTAATTTTGTAAAATAAATAAGAAATACAAAAATAAAAAAGGAATTCAGATAATAATTACTATAGTAATTGATTTTTATTTTAAGCTATTTTTACTTTTTTGCCCAAATAAGTTATACATAGTTTGACCATGGCAAAGTAATTACAACAAATGCAAGTCTAAAGTTTAAATAAATTATACATAATTTGACCATGGCAAAATAATTACAACAATTGCAAGTCTACAACAAATTACAACAATCGCAAGTCTAAAGTTTTCTCATTTAATGTTAATTGATAAAGCTGTGTTGATCCAAAAAAAAAGTTACAATCAATAAAGTGGTTTTAATTCAAATGAAGTACTTGAATAGTTTTGTACACAGCTAAGTCTAATTGTCTTATACACAGCTAAATCTAGTAGTCTTGTACACAGCTGGCGGCAAATATTGTATTACATGTCAATACTATTGCTTTTCAAAAAATTCTTTTTCGATAGAGATTTTGTATATAAGCAATAAGTATTGCTTATATACAAAATAAAAAAGATAATAAACAAATGGCGCCTTTAAAGTTTATAAAATGTTTTTGAAAAATAAAATCACTCGTTTAGAAAAATGCATTTAACTTTCAAACTGGTACAAACAAATAAAATAATAATAAATAAAAAATTGTCAAATTACGTCGTTTATAATTGTTTTGAAAAGATGTTACTAATGGTGCAAGATGTTGTTGCCACTAAGGAATTCAAAATAAAAAGAAATTATATTTATAATCTTACAGTTGGTTATTTATAAGTATTCTGAAAAGATATGGTATATACTGATTGTTATACAGTTGAGTATTTTGAAAAGATATGGTATATAGAATATTAATTGGTACCAGATACAAAATCTGGTACCAATGAATATATATTCTGCCTAATATTATAAAATAAAAAGGGTATAATATAATAACATTTGATTGGGTGTTTATAATAACATTTGATTGGGTATTTATAATAACATTTGATTGGGTATTTATAATAACATTTGATTGGGTATTTATAATAACATTTGATTGGGTATTTATAATAACATTTGATTGGGTATTTAATATAATAACATTTGATTGGGTATTTAATATAATAACATTTGATTGGGTTAATTGTTTTGAAAAGATATAACGATTAGTACAAGTTGTTATTACCACTAAAAAATATAAAACAAAAATGATTAGTCAATTATAATTATTTAGAAAAGATAAAAATTCCATTGCTATTAAATTTCAATGCTATTAAAGGCTAAAAAAAATTATAAAAGATAGTTAACTAAAATTGTAATCATTTGAAAAGTGTAGCACTATTGGTACCAGAGATCTATGTAACTTAACATTACAATATAAAAAAGATTTATTATAAATAAAAAGATAAATATAAATTGCATAGAATTGCATTTTACGCAATTTATCCAATTTATATTCATATTGAAACAATGTAGTAAGGTACAACAATACCAGTAGTAAGATATGCAAATACAAATACAACAATACCAATTTACTACAAAAATACAATTTTTATTGCACCTTTTATTCAACTCCAATTTTTTTAATTTTTTATTCTACTCAAAACTTTTTTGTTTTTTTTTTGTTTTGTTTTTGTTTTTCAATTTTATATGAATTTAAAATTTTTTATAAATAGCAAGTATATTTTTTATGTTTAAACTTTTGTAGCAATTTAAAAAAAAAAATTAATATAAAATGTAAAATTAATATTAAACGTAAAATGCATACAGTGTAACACCTAAAAACAAGCCCTGTGTATGCACAAGCATACACAGGTTTGTAACAAACTTTTTCTTTCTTTAGCGAAGAAAGAAAATTTAAAGAAAGAGAATTTGCATGGCAAAGAATATTTGAACAGGCGATGGAAAATCCAATTGTATGATTTATATATGTGTTTTTTTAAGGCTGGTTATATATATATGTTTTTTTAAGGCTGGTTACATATGTATATATTTTTTAAGGTTGGTTATATATATGTTTTTTTAAGGCTGGTTATATATATATGTTTTTTTAAGGCTGGTTATTTATGGAGTAAATATTATAGCGTAATATCGCATATTTTTTTTATTAGTTTTATAAATTTAAGAACTCTTAAATCCATAAATACATTATTGGTATAAGTAAAATCAAAGATTGACTATATTACTTGTGTAACTGATTTCATTATTAAGAAAAGTTTTTTTTGTTGCAATTATTTGGTAGTCTAATTTTATGCTTGTATATATAGTATTAGATTTTGCTACTCGTTGTAGTTAAGGCACTTTTAAAATATTATAGCGTCTGTATGATATTTTGTTGACTGTGACGTATTTCTGTTAAATGATTATTCCTGTGAATTATGAAAAGACAAAAAAAGTTAAAATGATAAATTTTGTGGTATCATAAAGTATAAATGTTAGTAACAAAAAAATCTAGACTGAAGATTCTTTTTTTTTAATTTCTTAAAATCACAACCACTGGTCCTAATTTGAATAAGATTTTAAATAAATACGTTTTTTAGGTGAAATGTACATCGTAGTTTAATAATATGATCTGTTCTGATCGGTTGATTGGCAATTTCTCTTAATTATAAGCTCTTTTTTGGAATTCTAGTATTTTTTTGTGAAAATTGATAGAAGTATTGAATTTTGACAACTATATATAGTTAAAATATGTCAGAACCGATTAGAACTAGGATCTATAGTGGGTTTAGGCACTTTTTCAAAAGATTTTAACTAAATTTATGTTAGCACAGATGAGCGAAAGTAATCTAAAGACTCCAAAATGGTATTCTTTAAATTCACTATTAGGGGCAGTAAAAAGGTTTTGAAAATTATATTTAAAAAAGTAAAGTTTCATTAAATATTGAAAAAACCTGAACCAAAAAAAATTTTAACATCTAAAACTCTTGTTTGGGCATAATACGCTGATAAAATCATGCTAATTCCAAATAAAAGAATTCAAATAATTTGTAAAATGCCTACACCGAGTAGGTAAGGTGTCCACTTTACAATTTTTTCACTCTACAATTGTTAACTAATATTGTAGGGAATGTATCAACATTCTATGTTGATTTTTGCTAAAATATGACCTATATATATATATATATATATTTATATTTATATATAATAAATATATATATATATATATTTATATATAATAAATATATATATATTTATATATGATTTAAATGTTGACATCTTGTACGAGAGTATGTATATATAAACTAATTTAAAACATCAGATAATACGAATTCTCTCAATACTAAATAATTTATTTGAAATTTTTGCCCAATTATAGGCACTGGCATCATCAGCATATAATATAACATAATTACAAAAATTGTGACCGTTAAATAACAACAAAAATTTTTTTAAATTTTGACGTCACCTTTATAATGGCTTCTTTTACTTAAGTATGAAAAAAATGAAGTCATTTTTATTTCCCAAACATTTTTTTCGAACGTGATAAGAAATATATATATATATATATATATATATATATATATATATATATATATATATATATATATATATATATATATTTAGTGGGCAGCCAAATTATTAGTTACAGTTTGTTTTTCCACAAAAACTACAATTAAATATAGATTTTAAATGAGTAAACGTGCTTCTACTATTACATTCTCAAAGATTTTAATGTCAATAATAGTTTTTTACATTTTTTTAATGAAGTTGTAACATTTGTAAATAATTGTGGTAATTTTTAGCATTGATAAGCTAGAATATGCAAAAACCTGTGAAATATGTCTTTTTGTATATTCTTTGCAAAATTATTATTTGTGCGACAATGCATGTATAATAAATGAAACTTTTGTCAACTGTTTGGTGTTTTTATGACTCTGACTCATTTTTATTCATCAATTAGTGATGTATAAAAATGTTCAAATATTTTTAGTTAATTTTAACTAAAAATATTTGAACTTTGGTGCCTAAAAATGGGAAAAGCTAAAGATATATCAAACAAAAAAGTTTCAGTAATATCTGCTTCATTAAAACATTTAAATCACTCCCAAAGAAAAATTGCAAGTTTAGTTAAAGTTTCTGTGATGACAGTAAGCAGAATTGAAGGTAAACTTGATAAAAAAATACCTGTACTAAGTGCCAGAATTGGAAAATCTGGGAGGTCATGCATCGCCACCCTGAGAGATGAACAGGCAATTTATTACATTTGTGTTAAAAACCAAAGAAAAAGTACAAAAGCAGTTACTAAAATCATACAAGAAACCAGTATCAAGATTTCTAACAAAACTACAAGGCATTGAATAGCAGAACTGGGGTTTAAATGCTATAGATCTTCGAGGAAACCTAAACTTATGTCAGCAATAAAATTAAAATGCTTCACTTGGGCTAAACAACACCAACATCTCTGCTGAAGATTGGGAAAATGTAAGTAAATGCTTATTTAACTGTTTATTACAACAGCATCACTGATTAAAACATTTACATGAGTTTTTATATTATTATTTTTATTTGTTTTCAGGTGTGTTTCACAGATGAGTCCCAATTTGAAATATTAATGGATAATTCTTTTTTTATTAGACGAAAAGTAAAAAAGATAAATATTATACAGACTGTGTTATGGAGACGGTAAAACGCTCTCTAAAGGTGATGGTGTTATCAGTTGTAAGTGGTAAGGGCAGTAGCATTCTTTATATAGTTGAAGGGATGTAAAACCAGGATAAATATAAAAAAGTATTAGCTACCAAATTATTTCCTCAGTAACATGATTGGTTTCCTGCTCCATACAAATGCATCTTTATGCATGATTCTGCCCAATGCCATTAAGCTAAATCAGTGACAAGATATTTAGATTCAAAAAATGTTACTGTTTTACCATGGCCTGGCAATTCTCCTGACTTAAACCTAATAGAGAACGCCTGAGAGCTTTTAAAGTGGATAATTGGGCATGATACTAAAACCAACAAAAAAATTCTCATAGATTCACAAAATAATCTCTCGCATAATGATCAGGAATTAAAAGCAAATATAAAGATTTGCAACTAAAGTATGCCAAGAAGGATACAAGCAGTAATTGATGCAAAAGACACCCCAACAAAATACTAAAAAGTATTTTTTATTATGAGTTTTTATAAATGCTTAAAATTTTATTATGAGTTTTTATAAATGCTTAAAAATAGTAACAGTGTTTAAGTAAGTGTTTTATTTTAAAAATATATATATTTCTTTAAGCTAGTAGCACTAATATTTATATAGAAATTTAACATAAGAATACGTAAAAAAGCTTATAATGATTAATATAATATTTTTTGCAAGTGTAACTAATAATTTGGCTGCCCACTGTATATATATATGTATATATATGTATATATATATATATATATATATATATATATATATATATATATATATATATATATACACATATATATACTCATATACATATATATATACATATATATATATATATATATATATATATATATATATATATATATATATATATATATATATATATATATATACTTATATATATACTTATATATATATATATACACATTGTGTTATTTTTAGAGTTCAACACATTTAAAAATTGATTTTGAAGTACTGCAAGATTTACCAACTGTAGCTCGTCATCTTGAAAATTTACAACGAGAGAAACTTAAGGAAGCCATTGACATAGATTTATTGCATTTAGAGGTTTGTGTAATTTTTTTGGTCTAAAAACAAATTTGGTTTTAAAATCATTAATAAATGATGCACTAGTTTGCTCACAAAATCATTGCTCAGTTTTTAATATTAAGGTCTAATGCAAATGCAATAGTGATGAAACCCCAACAACAACAAAAAGCTTATTGTAATAAATATTTTTCATATATACACTGTCTGCCAAATACAAATCCTTAGTTGATTTATGTACTACTATTAAAAAGAAATACGCAAATTTAGGCAAAAAAATATGTTTGTTCAGTAACTATCCAATAAAGATATTTCAATCAAAGTATGATTTATCAGAAATTAATTTGTCATGCAATTTTTAGATTTTTTGTCAAGAGAATTCTTTATCTATTGAGGCAATCCGTTCATGAAGCCGAAATTTTAGAATTTTATAAGTTAATTTGTAAGATCAAAAGTCAGTTTAAAAACCATAAAGTCGAATTCATAGTGTACATTTTAAAGGGCTAACACCATCAACTGAATGGGTGGTAGATCAAACCTAGTATACCTGTTTTTTTAAATCTGTTGTTGTAAATCTGTTCTTGTAAATTGTTTTAATAGCAATTTGCAGTATGATGCTTTGTATTTTTATGTTAAAAAATAACTTGTTGTATCTGTGTACCCATCCTAGTCCTTTTTTCATTTATAATTCAAATGTTTAACTATTGTAAGTGATAGATTCACAAGGCTTAGGTCGTTCATAGTATCACGACATATTACAGCCATATTTACTACAGATCTAAATATAAATTATATACTTAAATATATTTAAATAGTAAATAAATTACCTCTAAATACAAGTTTATGTGCTTATCAACTAAAATGCTTGCGTTGTTGCATACAAATTAGTAAGATTAAAATCATCGAGATGCATTAACAAACAATGACAGCATGAAAGAAAAAAAGATAAATACTATGGTATTTTTTTACTTTTTATATCCTAGAACTTTGTCTTCTCCAAGATTCAAAAAAAAAATTTGATAATTTTTGATATGAACAATTCGATTTTAGCAAGAGTTAAAAAATAACGTTGCGACAATAACCATTTTACAGAAGAAAAAGGAAAGATACCATTTCTTAATAAGTTTAATATAAATTTAACATCTATCATAATGTTTAATTAAGTAAATTCTTAAGTTAATTTAATCTTCTTTACAGAGGTTTTAGTATACCCTATTTCAAGTTCATTGAGTTTACCCTCTGTCTATATGTATGTATTAACAGTACATATATTGAATGAGTTTAACAATACTTAACTAAGTGATTATTAAATAGTTGAGAATATTAACATTTGACTAGTTATCTAGTATTGAAAAAGATAAAATTGTAATCTTTAAACTGGATCAAAATTCATCAGCGGATTTCAATTTCATCTTCCAAATCTCTTGGTATTTTAGGTTATTTTCCTCAAACACTGAAAACGTCTTCTAGGGGTTTTCAGAGGCATCAAAAAATATTTTTTATACATTTTTAGAACCATTTTGTTTAAAACAACTTTATCAATAATGAACAATAAATCATTCGTATTGTTTCTTGTTAACATAAAATATTTTTGTATATATATCTAAATATGTCAAATAAATTAGTATAATAAATAAAATGATCAATGTTCTTGAAGATGGGAGTAATAATATATACTCGTTAGTTAAGAATGTTGATCAAATCTTTCCTTCAATTCGTCAAGGCTTCTTGATGAAACTGCTCAGTCGTCTAGAAAAAAAGTGATGTTTTTGATTAATAAGTTTTATGGCATGATTTTACTACTAAAGTGATTTTAAAGTATAGTAACTAACTTATGCTTTTATTTCCAAAACTTAGTTTTCTGTCAGCCATTGAATGTAACCGTTTTTTAAATAAATTTTAAATAAAATGTTCCATTCTATACTTAAATGTAACCTTACGTGTATGTATAAAATACACGTACACGCGTGCGCGCGCATTCACCTATATGTATAATATAAGAGTTTATATATATATATATATATATATATATATATATATATATATATATATATATATATATATATATATATATATATATATATATATATATATATATGTATATATAAATATATATATACATACATACATATATATTTAAGGTTGAACATTCGGCATGTAAGAGTAACAATCTTAGTTCAAATGAAATGGTTCTTCGCAGAAAATCTGAAGTTCTTACTTATCCTTCAACGTTCCAAGCACTAGAGAAGCATAAGCACCCGGACGGACAATTTTTTAGACAACCGGAATCTCCATAGTTTGTTTTGTTTAATTAACTAGGTGATTTACAAAAACAAATTTGTAAATGTGGTTTCTGTAATTTATTTATTAAACTTCTACGTCTTACTTTCAATGTACTCACGCATATTATCTATTTATTTTGAGACATTACTTAACTTTTTGCAGCTTTTTATGTTTACGGTAATAAATGCATCTAAATTTTCAACACTTTATACGACTAAAGATCTCTTACCTAGATCTAGAATATATATATATATATATATATATATATATATATATATATATATATATATATATATATATATATATATATATATATATATATATATATATATATATATATTGTGTGTGTGTCTATTTTATATGCGGCTTTTGATTTGTTTTCATTTTTAGGCTCACTTCTAGTTAACTAGACTGTTTTTTAAGTAGTATTTTTGAAAAATTAACAATTTAAATAAAGTTTTCTTTAAAGTGATTTTAGTAAATAGAATACAAAAGAAAATTTTTAACATCAATTTGCTTGGTTTTTAACATAAAAAAACTGTTTTGTAAAATAGTTTTTTTAAATTTTTGATCCATGCTCGTGCGACCACGGTTTTTATCAAGGAATGACTTTTTTCATTATAAAATTTAGAGGTTAAAATTTTGAAAATGTTACATTCTTTTCTTCTTTTTTTTAACTTGTAAAAAAAGCAATGTTTTATAATAATTTATGTGTTTATTTGTATTATTTGTATATATGAAATTTGAGTGATCATTATGTATATATATACACACGCATCACTTCTATATCGTGACTGAATCAAGTCGTTATACAAGCAAATCAAATATTTATTTCGACTCTTCGTATTTTTATTACTTCACTTCGATTGTTTAATAAATATTTACTTACATATATGTGTATGTGTATATATATATATATATATATATATATATATATATATATATATATATATATATATATATATATATATATATATATATATATATATGGTTTTGATTTGATTTTGTCGAATTTGAAAACACTGGGATGGATTTTTTTGCAAAAATTAATAGTTTATAATAATTTTATAATAAATTATAAAAATAATTTATTTTGAAAGGTTTGTTTTGTTTTATATTTAAATGTAGACAGTAGCAACAGCTAAAGATGTGTCATGATTTTGGTTTTAGTTTTGTAGATATTTTAAACCTGATTTTAAAAGTAATTTTTTAGGAAGTTAATATGACAAATGAAAGTTTTAAATCCATTCTTATTGACATTGAAGGAACAACTGTCCCAATATCGTTTGTTAAAGATATTTTATTTCCTTATGTACGTATACATTTACGTCAGTACCTAGAAAAAGAGTTTTCAAATGATGAATGTCAAGAGGTACTGCATGATTTGTCAAATCTCGCTCTTGAAAATGGTACACTTCCAACAATCAGTCTTAATGATGAAAAAGAAAAAGTCATCAAAGATGCTTTAGATAATGTTTTTTGGCAAATGGATTCTGATATGAAAACAACTGCACTAAAGAAACTACAAGGTTTAGTTTGGAAAAGCGGGTTCAATAGTAAACAGTTGGTAGGAGAGGTATTTCCTGATGTTGTTCCTGCTTTAAAAAAATGGAATGATGATGGCATAAATTTGTACATTTACTCATCAGGAAGTGTAAACGCGCAACAATTATTATTTAGATATTCTGACCAGGGTGACATGCTTGAGTTTTTCAAAGGTCACTTTGATACAGCCATTGGATCTAAAATTGAAGAGGAATCCTATTTAAGAATTGCTGAGGAGATTAAAACAGCTGTTGAGGATATACTTTTTTTAACAGATAGTGTAAACGAAGCCAGGGCTGCAACTTCTGCAGGGATTAAAACTGTTCTTTTGATTAGACCTGGTAACCAAGATTTGCCTCCTGAAATCGAGTTCGAATGCGTAAAATCATTTGAAGATATTTCCGTTTTCAAAAATACAGCCTGTTAAATTAACGTTTTAAAAATAAAATTGTATTAAATTAAAAGCTATCATTTACTAATGTACTAGTATCTATTTGGACATTATAAGCCTTTTATGTTTATAAAAATATTGAATAGCATACCTTTTATTTTATTTAAAATGGTTTATAAAAGTCTAAACGCCTAATTTTTTTTACAAACTTGTTAAAGGGGAGAAAGAGATAAATACACTGCGCACCTAAGATTATTTGTATAACAAAACCGCTCAAAATTATTTAATGAATTTTTTTCAATTGATTTATCATATTTTAAAAATTAAAATGCAGTTTAAAAGATTATTCTTAATTGAAAAACTATTAACTCTATACTATAAGCAAACGTAGCTTATGACTCTAAAACTGACTAAAATCTTTTATAACGCGAATTCTCCTCCGTCCTCCCTCCCCCTCTTCAAAAAAAAATTAAGTCTAATAAGAGTTTTAAGTCACCACGGACAATCGTCAAATGACTTTATCATGTAATCAAAATTTGAAATCATGTTCTTTGTCTTAAGCTATCAAAATTGATAATTAAATTGTGGATATAAAGAAATAAAAACTTTAGAAATAGCAAGTTAAATAAAAAAAGATTTCCACTGAAAAATTATTTTTACTGAATGTTTGTTACTACTAGTCTCTGCTTTGAATGCTTTTGAATTTAAAAGTAATTTTAAAGTATTAAATCCAATAAAGCGTTAGTTTTAGACGATATAAATAGTAACATAGTTACTAATTCGTACAAAATCATAATTCAATGTTATTGCTCCTAATTGTCCAATTAATCATGGAGTTTTTCCATACTAACTGATGGTAACTAAAGTTACCCCGATATTTAAAAGTGGTGAATTACCAAGTGTTAGTAATTATCGTTAATTAAGTTTTAGTAATTAAATAAAACTTCATTTCTCTCCGTTTTTCGAAACTTTAAAATAACTTTAACAAATATTGAACTTCTGTAAATAGTATACTCTATAACAATATGGTTTAAAAAAAATAACTCTACTGAACAGTCTTAAATTTATTTAAATAATCATCAACTATTCGTTCACATGATAGATTAGTGTAAATTTCTGACTGATTTAAATCAAATGAAATCTTACTCAATATTAAAAAAACTTGGTGGACTCTTTTTTTTAGCAAAAATATTTTTGTGATGAATATTAATGGTAACTTACTTGATGGCTAAAATATTGATTACTTTTCGTAACTTATACTCATTAAAAGACAAGAAAATAAATATATAAATTATGAATTATTTTTTGTTTAAATGTTGAATAACTTAATTAATTTTGTTTTACAGCCCTTGTTTTTATATATTAATAATTAATTATATATATTTTTCTTTTTTAAATTATTATTAAATTCTTCTGTATCTGAATCAGAATCAATGTCTAATTGGATTCGGAACTTACCGAAATTTTAATGTTACAATAAAATGATTTAGTAAAATTTTCTGCCCTGGGTTGGATTTATAGCCTCGAGGATTTAAGGCCGAACCAATTTTCGGAGATCGCAAAAATATTTTGCGAAATTATTTTGAATAAAAACTGTTTTATAATTTATATAGTATCAAAAAATTCGTTGTTGGCTCATTCCAGAATTCCTTCGTGCGGAATAAATCTCCAAGGTAATTATAGTGTTGCAAACGTTAATGTTTGTGCAAATAGAACTTTACAATACGTTAATAATTGTCTAAAGAGAATTGTTGTTTAGCAGTTATTCCAATCGTGAGAGCAATATTTTTTAAAAATAACTCAGGCACATTGAAACATTTTTCGAACCTTTTTAGGACCCCAATAATTATGGGATCCTAAAAAGGGTTCTTAGACCTTGGTTAAATCGGCCTATTGGTAAATCCGACCCTATCCTGTTGCTCTAATGTTACATAAAGTGATTGTTAAAAATTTTTTCTTCATAAAAGTGATTTGAAACTTAACCAAGTTTAAGTTCTTATTGTTTTGAGGTTATGCACTTTAATAAGGCAATATTAGATTTAAAACTTGCGTTAGCTTTTACTTTTTTTAACTGTAAGCTACTGTGTGTTTTGCTTTTTAACTGTAAAACAATTTTTTAAGCCAGAATTATTACACTTATACAAAAATGTTCCAATTACAGGCCACATTATCAGTTTACTTAAAAATCTTACAGGACAACAAAAGTAGAACAACAGGCAAGAGTGGATCCATAGGAAAGAAAGAGGGGTGTGATGGGGCGATTTGCCTTTTTTCCCCCAAATTTTTTCAAAATAGTTTTTATACTTCGTTATTTTTAAGAGTAGAGTAAATTATCTTGAGTAAGAGATTAAAAAATTAATTTAATACAAAAAAACATTAAATTTTGTGTTTTTATGCGTATATATTTTATATAAGACCAGGGCCCGGGAGAGGCTAAAAAGTTGCTGGTGCAATATTATTTTCGGCCTCCTTATGATGATTATTTTATTTCATTCATGATTTATTTTATTTATGACATTCAGAACGTTATAATAATTGTAATAATAAGCACTTAGAGGATAGAAACAGAAGCATTGCTTCTGTTTCTATCCTCTCTGCATCTATACTCTCTGGTTGGGAAGCACTGACTTAAAAGAAGGCAGTGCTTCCCAACCAGAGAGGTTCAGAAATATTTAATGGGGCTAGAAATTTTGTTATTTTAAATATTATTATTTCTTAGTGAACATTATATTTCAGTTTTTTGTATTTATAAAAAATATATAGTGAAATACAATTGGAGTTTAGCTTTAAAGACGGTATAATAACTTTAAGCACGATCTTTCAGAAGTCACAAGATTGTCCTTAAATATGGAAAAAGGCTGATGTAATACCACTGTTTAAAAAGGGAAGTAGACTCAACCCAGGCAATCACGGGCGTATATTCTTAACATTATTGGTATATAAAGTGATAGAGAAAATATTACGTGACACTATGGTCAATCACTTAGTCGAACATAGCCTTATTTCAAAAAATCAACACGATTTCGTCAATAAAAAAGCGTGTGTGACTAATTTGTTGGAGTCGATTGACATGATGTCAAAAGCATTATCTGACAAGGTATCTATGGACGAAGCTTTTATAGATTTCAGTAAAGGATTCGAAATGGTTCACTACAAGAGACGAATTTAAAACTCGAGGCATATGGTTTTACAGAAAATCTCCTGAATTGGATAAGGTCATTTTTACGCCAGCGGTTTTAACGAATCGTGATGGGCGATTATGTATCTTTGTGGCTAGAGGTATTTAGTGGTGTCCCTCAAGGATCCGTCTTATGTCCAACACTTTTTATCATTTTCGTGAAAAATATATCCGATATCGTTAACCATCCATGAAAAATGTATGCTGATGACACAAAACTGCTGGCCCGTTTAGACCACCCATTAGCTTCACAAAAACTTTAAACTGGTATCTTTATATTTTTTTATATTTTACAATTTTTACATTAGTAACGACAGGACTTCCAGAAGATCATGAGGATCTTGTCATGAAGCCCTTTACAATATATGGTTAATTTTTAATAAACATACGATGTCTGTAGTGAAATAATAATACACCTTTATGCAAAAATATTTAAAAACCAAGATAAAATGTTAAAAAGCCAAGATAAAATGTTAAACCAAATAATGTTCAAAATAAAACAACAACAACAACAAAAAAACAATTAAAAGTAGATCAAGATATTCTCAATTAAAAATATAATTTTTCTAAGTTTTTGTTTAAATGAAGCAAAAGTCAGTTGAGTATAAAAATCAAAATTTGGTAAGACTATTTTGTTCCAAAGATAAGAAACAAAGAAAAAAACTGGTCTTTGCTTTTACGGCAAAAAGGGGCAGTAAGATTGTTATTAATTCGAAGATTGTATTTGCTTTTAGGTTTCATGCAATAAAAATTTTTTAATACTTTTGGCAACTAAGTTTCTCTACATTTAAACATAAAACATAAAATATTAAAGACATTTAGTTGATATACATTTAAAATATTCATTTCTTTAAAAAGTTGTTTTGTATGAAAAATTCGATTTTTAAAATTTATTGGGCGAGCTGCGTGTATCTGATGAAGGTAAAGAGATTTTAGCTTTGTTCTATGAATGCTTTGTTCTATGAATAAAATAGCTTCGCTATATAATATTCGCGTAGTCTATATGAAAATGTATGAATGAATAATATAATTGTGTTAACTGGTGTTTACTTAATATATTTCTTATTTTATAGAGAATTCCGATGCATTTAGCAATTTTATTGCAGGTATTATCAATATGATTTCTCCAAGATAGATAAAAAAGTGTCCATTTAGTTTTTTCTATATTTAGAGACAATCGACTTTGTTTAAACCAAACAGAAACTTTTTTTAATTCATTTGTCATAATAGTAAAAAGCATAATAATATCTTTATGAGACAAAAACAAATTTGTGTCATCTGCAAAGTTTATTGTTGTTAAGTTTGATGATTTATAAAGATTATTTATGTATATTAAAAAAATAAGTGAACCAAGTATGGATCCTTGTGGAACACCACATGTTATATTCATTAATAGATGAGATATAGAATTTTTATTGTAAACAAAACGTTTAGTAAGATAACTTTCAAACCATAATAGGGTTTTATCTTTAATACCATATGATATTAGTTTTTTTAATAGGATTTGATGATTGACTGCGTCAAATACCTTGGACAAATCAATAAACACTCCCAGTGTAAAACAAGAGTCTTTAAAAGAGTCATTTATATTGCGCGTAAATTGAAGAATGGCATGCTCGGTTGAATTATTTTTTTTAAAACCAAATTGGTTTTCGTATAGAACTTTATTTTCAACAAGATAAAAGTAGATTCGGTTGTACATTATTCTTTTTAAAATTTTTTGAAAAAACTAGAAGAACTGAAATAGGGCGATAATTTGTTATATTTGTACGATCTCCTGTCAAAAGATTGGAGTTACTTTTGCTATTTTTAGTTTATCTGGAAAAGACCCTTGTGCAATGGATGCTCTGAAGATTTTATAAAGAATATCTTTTATAACATCGTAGGAATCAATCACAATATTTGTGTTAATATCACCATACACAGTAGCTTTATTTCAGTTTAATGACTTAAAAGCAACCTCAAATTTATTAAAAGTTAACCCAGTAAAATTTAGATTAGAGCTTATTGATGTTTCGAACTCATCAACAGTTTTATATTTAATGAATGAAATACTATCGCCTAATTTTGTCCCGATAGTGGTGAAAAGCTTGTTAAATTTAAATGCAATATCATTTGAGTCATTTATTAATTTGTTGTCAATTTGTATAAAACTTGGGAGTAAATTTTTATTTGGTTTAAGTTTTCCAGACATGATTTCCTTCATGTTTTGCCAGACGCGTTTTGAGTTGTGCCTATATTTATAAAGCAAGTTTGAATAGTAGTTTTTTTTTCCGCATTTTTGCGAAGCTTTTCAAATAGGTTTTTATAAGTTTTATAATTTTGTTTATGTTTTTCTGATTTCGATTTTAGGTATTTAATGTATAGCTTCTGCTTAATTTTTGATTTTCTGAGACCTTTAGTAATCCAAAAAGATGACATTTCTTTATTGTTTAAAACTATTTCAATTAAAGGAAAATTGGAATCGTACACTTGGTAAAAAGTTTTGGAAAAATTGTCGTAGATTTTGTTGGTAATATCATTAAAGTTAATATATCCCCAATCTAAAAGTGATAATTGTTCTTTGAAAGAATTCAAATTATTATTGTTGATAAGCCGTTTTTTTTGTAAAAACCTTTACCTGCTTATCTTTTTTTAAATTAACACATATTGAAAAAAAATTTTTCAGCGACTTATTAAAAAGATCTGTTGTTAAAATGATATCAATTAATGATGATGAATGACTTGTGATTCTAGTCGGGCGATTAATTAAAGGTATTGTTCCAGTTTCAAATAAACCATCTAAATATTTACAACATAAATAAATATCAACAACAAAGCCGAATGGTGTAAAACCTGGAAAATGAACAATAATCTCGATAAATGTAAAATCATGCACATAGGAAAGGTAGGGCGGGGCTAGTTGGGCAATTTTTACTAAATCTTATAGATCTCTTGAACGGTACATCAGTTTAATATACTTTTTTCACTATTAGAAAGATAATTTAATCTGCTAAAAAATGGTTGAGACAAATAAATTTTTTTCGATTTGTTTTAGAAAATATAGTCTAAAGTTTATGAGTTTATGAAATATAGTCTAAAGTTTATAGAGTTATGATGGGGTAGGTTGAGCTTTTGAGTAAGATTGCACAGTTTCTGGAGAAAATGATTTCGGAGTTTCAGGAATAAGTAACGTTGTCTCTTTATTAATGCTATTTTTGACAGATTGACCTGAAGATGATGTTAAACGTACTTCAGAATAAGCTCCCTGTGATAGCTTAGATACAAGATTTGCTGGTTCTATACGGTCGGTGACAAATGATGGTAAAAAATCATCAGCAAAAATGTTTGCATTGCACGGGTATACACCAGTTTTTGAAAACCCTTTGTAATGTTAGTACACGTTTTAGCCAATGGCAATCAATCAGATACAATTTTTGGTATATCATAAATTGTTATGGTTTTTTCAGGATTTTTTCTCAGCCATGCATCTTGTGCAACTGATAGGTACTTTTTAAAAGGTCCAAAAAAAAAAACGCTGATACATCTAGTGGCTGCAGCTTATGGCTGCAGTGTCGTGGGAAAGACAACATGACTATTCCATTCTCCTTTGCCAAGTTTAGTGTTTCAAAATGTAAGTGAGAAGAATGATTGTCCAAAATCAACAGAATTTTATATTCATTTGAAGGCTTCACATGCCTTATGAAGTGTTGGATAAAAGTTTTGAATTCAAAATCTGTAACCCAGCCACTTCCATTACCTACCCCAATACAGTCCGGTGGACCATTATTAACAAAATAATCTTTGTAATTTTTGCGAAGGAACACAAACATTGGAGGCACTGTATTTTCTGAGGCAGGTACAGTGATTACCATTGTAACATTAGTGCCTCTTTCTCCAGATGTCATAGCACCAACATTTCTCTTGCCCTTTGCAGCCACAACCTTACTAGGTTTTACAACTGTAGACACACCAGTTTCGTCAACTTTCCATATTTCATATAAGCACTGAATTTGTATATATCCATAACTTCACCTAGCTTATCAAAAACACTTTTACATTTGCAGCGTTAAACAATGTTGCCCTACCAAGGCTAGTTGCTTCAGGTTTCCTTATAATTAATTGAGGATTTCTTTTTAAAAAACTAGTCATCCACTCTTTACCAGCCATTTTATTTATTGTCCAAGAATCTGGTATTTTGATTTTGTATTGAAGAGCACACTCATAGGCAAGAGAACGAACATCTTTTGGAGTATAGCCGTAAAATATAGATGCCATTTGCAATAAATATTTTTTGAAGGCGCTTTGTTGCTCTTGGGAAAAAATTAATATGGGTTTTAAATAACCCATGGATGGGTAAACACCAGAGTTTAGTTTTAAAATTTATCTTGTTAATGTCATTCTCTTGATGTTGAATTCTTTAGCAGCTGCACTAACACTTTTTTCCCTTCAAAACAGAACTTGCTGCATCACTAAGCTGCTGGCTTGTGAAAGCACCATTTGAAGTTTTTCTTTTATAATTACGCATCCTATAATATATATGTAATATATATATATATATATATATATATATATATATATATATATATATATACATACATATATATATATATATATATTTATGATATTTATATATTATATATATATATTTATACATATATATACATATATATATATATATATATATATATATATATATATATATATATATATATATATATATATATATATATATATAAACGTATATGTGTGTGTGTGTGTGTGTGTTAGTATGTGTGTACATACACACTCTCTAACTGTTATATACCAGTATTTAAAGTTTTCTATTTAAATATTGTAATATTAAATAATATATATAAATTATTTATATATAGTATAAATAATCAAAATATAAAAGAAATATTATATTTTGTATATGTTTTGATTATACATACTTTAAGTTGGTTATTGGTGCAGCAGATTAGCATAACATTTGTGCAAAAGTGGATAAAAGCATGAAACTTTTTTTACACGTAGAAAATAAGTATACAATGCATTTATGATATGGAGGCACGATGAGTTAGTTGGATCTCGTTTTTAAAAATCAAAATTGGATTTTGTGTTTATAACAAAACCCAGACCATATATATTTGAGCACGAGGGCATTTTATGAAATATTTATTTAATTTTCTATATATATTTATATATCGAATAAATTTTTCTGTTTATAAATAATCTTGTTTTTATTTAAATTAATATGTTTTCAGTTATATATCTAAGAACTTCTAAACACTTCTGGTCTGCGTTTTGTAAAATCGTGAAACTCATTTTGCTTAGTTAAACAAAGACGTATAAATACATATTTTTACTAGTCTGTGCAGAAGCTTTGAAATTTATAATGGAATCGGTTTTTGATTAATCAATTCGAGATTCAATTTGAATTTAAAAAAATGATTCAAGTTTTTTGAATTCTTACTTGTTTTGATTTTGTTGAGTTTTTTTTTATATATTTGACGCTTTGGCGCTATCAAATTAATTTTGTTTATCCGTAAATACCTTTTAATCAAACGTTAACCAAGACATGAAGCAGTTCAAAAATAAGTTTATTCAAATATATTTTCTAAAAAATATAAATAAAAAAGCTTAAACTTCAGATTTCGAGTGAATGATATATATATATATATATATATATGTGTGTGTGTGTGTTTGTGTGTGTGTGTGTGTGTGTGTGTGTGTGTGTGTGTGTGTGTGTGTGTGTGTGTGTGTGTGTGTGTGTGTATATATATAATTATAATAATGGGTAATATATGACTGATGACGTCGTTTGGCATGAAACTTCAAGCTCCGTAATAAAAATTTTTTCTTTTTCATTTTTAATTATAAACCGCTCTGTTTTAAATTTTATAAATAGTCAAAATAAATTTCCTAAATATTGAGCACTTTTCAACGAACAAGAGTTTTGTTTTATTTTAATACAACACTACATCAAACGATATATATATATATATATATATATATATATATATATATATATATATATGTGTGTGTGTGTGTGTGTGTGTGTGTGTGTGTGTGTGTGTGTGTGTGTGTGTGTGTGTGTGTGTGTGTGTGTGTTTATGTGTGTGTGTGTGTGTATTTATATATCAGTGGCATAGCTCCATATTTAGCGCTTGGAGCAAGTAAAATTGGTGCACCCCCTCTACTCTCAAAGTTAATTGAGAAAAGTTCAAATTAACAATTGCGTTTTAATCACAAAGGTTATGTACATTATGGAATAGAAACAAAGTTGGACATCTTTCTAATGTATGCTTATCCAATTTAAGTAATTACATAAATTGGATGGGGTTGCTGACAGATTTTCTGAAGGTAATAAAAAAAGTAAAAAAATTCCCTAACATTTTGTGCGCGTGGAGCACTTGCTCCAACTGCTCCAAAATAGCAACGCCACGGATATACATACATACCGGCATTTTCTGACCACTTTAGATCCTCTATTAAAACTAATTATTATTTTTTTAAATTTAACCTTTTTTGTCAAAAGTTGCTGATTTCTGTGACGTTGAGGGAGTGTCTAATATAAACCCATTTTGCTGAATTTAGCTTTGACCACATATATTTTGTATTTAAGATCATACGTTTTTTATTTTAGCTTTATTGCTGCGTATTTTGCACTTAAAATCTCAATAAATTTGCAATATTTATGCATTTTATTGTTACATCTTATGTATTATAAAAATACTTAAGATTTTCTCTGATAAATTGAAAAATTGGTACCTTGCTTGTTATTTTAATTTTTTCTAGGCTGCAGTTAGCTTCATTATCAATTTTCTCTAACCTGCCCCTACATTAGACTCGCACCTTAAAAAATATTAGGGGAGGGGGTGTTTTTTAAAAATAAGACATTCTATATGACTTTTATGATCAAAGTATATGCGCTGCAGCATAATGCGCACTAACAAATAAAAACCTTTATATTAATAAGGTTTAATATCGAGGTTGAGTAAAAGCACTCACTGACGTCTTGTATTTTTACACCCATGTCGTTTCCGGATTAGTAAACAATCTGAGCCTTTTGGAGGACCTTTTATTTAGACACCTTTTTTCAATATGTACTCTATTTATTTTACAAAAATGTAACTATATACTAAATAAAGTAGATATAAATATTTTAAATAGAACTTTTGAAAAAATGTCATTCTTAGGATGAGGGGGGGACGCCTTCTTTTGGGAAGAGGGCCGTGCCCTAACACTTTCCCTTCTCATTGGCGCATCTGTAATTAATGTATACTTGCTATGTTCTACCTTCCCTAAGATTTTGGTAAAAATTAGTTAAACGGTTTAAAATTTACCAATGGTTTTATAAATCCAAGATGGCGGTAACTGCCATCTTGGATTCAAGCCAGTTCTGGGCGTGCTACACTTTGCCACCATATCTTATAATAAAGAGCATAACTTTCTGAGTTATTGGCGAAAATTTCATGCTTTTATCCACTTGTGCACAATTCCAGTCATTTTTAATGCTAATCTGCTGCACTATATATGTTCTTTTTAAATATACACACTATCATAATATTATTAAAATAAACATAGTAGACAAGATTAATTAAACAAATTTGTTCAAGAACTTTTCAACTTAAAGATTTTATTGATCATTTAATATTGGAGTAAAAATTTTTTAAAAATATTAAAAAATAACATAATTTTAAACCATAATAACATATTTAAAAAAGAAAGGTTCAAGACATTATCTTGTAATTTTTAAACGGCTCTATCAGACGCGAAATTTCATCTTCGCGTCTGATAGAGCCGTTTTATTAACCGTTGTCAAATCTGCTCAACTTACCCCAACTAGACAAGGCGACACATCAGTTAGGTTATAAAAAAAACTATAAGACTTGGGGAAAAAAAAATAATTGTAATCAATAGCCAAATAAATGGGTAAAATATAAACACTTAAGTGATTCCAGATAAATGTTTTTTAAGCATCTAAAAGAAAAATAGAAAAGTATTTTTTTTTACTTTTTTGGTTCATTGTCGAAAAAGTGTCCGTGCATGTTACTGAGCAGAGGTCCAACAACCATTTGATTCGCATTTTATTACCATTCTAAATACCTATCTTTTATCCATTAGATGTTTTGCCATATGATGAGCAGTTTTTGAGATATTTTAGTTGCCCAACTTGCCCCTATGCTCAACTAGCCTCGCTTAACCCTAAACCAAACCATTTTTATGTCTAATCAATTTGTCATTTAGATGTGGATTCATACGCATTATTTTATTTTAACAATTATTAATAACATAGCTATTTACTTCCTACTTGTTGTTTCTTACATTCTATCTAATATTGCGGTTCCAGTATGGTTTTAAACTGTCATTTGTGTAAAAAATTAATTAGCCAAAGTTGCCGCTCATCTCAATGTAATATTTGTTTATTTTGGACTCATACAAAATGTAACAGGCTTAATGATACTAAGTACAGTTTACTACAATTAAGTCGCTCGTTGCGGAATTGTGCAAACTGTATTAAAAGTGTCTTTCCATTCACAGATGTACAAGATAATGAATTTAAATTGCTATTTTCTTCTGATAAAATTCTTAAAACTGATGTTTTACCTCTGTCTACAAACCTTTTCCAGTCTTTTCATTAAAATAAAGTCTCTAATCAAATTAATAATTATGTTTCATCTCGTGTTTTAGATTCTGATGAAGAAATTTCTACTTCATTAGACATAGTTTGTAAATATTATGACATAAGCGAATTATGTTCACTTAATTTTAATAAAATAAGCGCTCTCTCCTTTTTTCATCAAAACATATCATCGTTACAAAAACATTTTAAGGATTTAAACATAATACTATCATTAACTAATTTTGATTTTTCCATTATTGGTATAGCTGAAACAATGTTAAAAAAGGAACATCCTCAATTCATCCAATTCTCATTGATAATTACAACATTGAGCACACACCAACGGAATCCTCTTGTAGTGGTACATTATTATATTTATCAAAAAAACTAATTTACACACGAAGAGATGATTTAATTATTTACACACCTAATTGTTTAGAATCCACATTTGTTGAAGTTATTTTTTCTAAAAAGTCTAATATTACTGTTGGTTGCACATATATACACCCTTGCATGGATATTAATATTTTAAATAATATCATGTCTGTCTTACTTCAAAAAATATCTGCTGAAAATGAATCAATTTTCTTACTTGGTAATTATAATATTGATCTGATGCAATCAAATAATGACATTGCGACGTCTGATTTTTTAAACTTATTTTCTTTTTATAATATTCGCTCTTTTATTACTTTGCCGACTAGAATTACTGATCACTCTGCTACAATTATTGATAATATTGTCGATTCAAACCATGGATTACAAAAGGAATTATAAAATCTATTCAAGTGCGCAATCTTTTCCAACAAAAAATGATAAGATCTAAAGATCTTATTAATAAAAAAAAGTTTGAAAGTATTTTTAAGAGATATAAATATATGATGATTACATTAATTAAACTTAGTAAAAAATAAACATTTAAAATTTGTTTTTTTAAAAAATGTAAAAAATCTTCGCGAACTTTGGAAAGGCATTAACATTCTTATTAATGTAAAAAGTTTTAATACATCATCTCCCAACTGTTTGCAAGAAAATGAAATATATATAATTGATCCAACTCTAATCTCTGAATCATTTAACACTTTTTTTACAAATGTTGCTCATAAACTTAAATCCAATATTCATTCGTCTTATATTAACTATCAAAACTATCTTAAACATCCAAATTTACATAGTTTATTATTATCTCGTACAAATATTCCAGAAATTTCATCTCTTATATCTAAATTGAATCCAAAAAAATTATTAGGTCCAAACAACATTCCCGCAAATATTCTTATAGATTTAAACTATGAATTTTCAAATATTCTTTCTAAACTATTTAATACCTCATTTATAAATGGAACATTTCCTGAATTTTGAAATTATCTCGCGTTATTCCAATATTTAAAAATGGCTCTAAACTTTCATGCACTAACTACAGACCTATTTCTCTTTTATCTAACAATAGTAAGCTTCTTGAGAAACTTATGTGTTCTAGAGTGTACTCCTTTTTAAACTCATTTAATTGTTTAAATGATTTTCAATTTGGTTTTCGATCAAAACATTCTACTTGTCATGCATTAATAAGTATAAAGGAAAAAATTAGGAAAGCTTTTGATACTGGTCATTTCGTTTGTCGTGTTTTAATTACAAAAAGCTTTCGATACCGTTGACCATAGTATTTTTATCTCTAAATTAAATCATATGGAACTCGCGGTATTGTCAATGACTGGTTTTGATCTTATCTTTCAGATCGAAAACAATTTGTAATTATTAATAGTTTCAATTCTAGTAATAAATTAGTTTTGTTTAGTGTTCCTCAAGGTTCTGTTCTAGGTCCTCTTTTATTTTTAATCTACGTTAACGACCTAATCAACTCTGTTCACTTCTCTTCAGTTCATCTGTTTGCTGATGATACAAATCTCTTGCACATCAACAAATTGTATCATTCTTTATGTGAAAATATTAATTCGGATCTAAAAGGTATAGTTCACTGGTTAAATGCTAACCTAATATGTCTCAACACCGAAAAAACTGAACTAATTTTTTTTTCATCTCCGAGAAAAAACTATTTCTTTAAAAAATGTTGGTATCAAAATCAAAATTAATAATAAACGGCTATATCCTTCAAGAGTTATTAAATATCTTGGTGTATTAATTGATTGCAATCTCTAGTTAACGGTATGCTTTCAATAATTCGTCATTATGTCGATAAAGTTGCACTAAAGTATATTTACTATGCATTATTCTCATCTCATCTTAGATATTGTTGTCAAGTTTGGGGTCAAGATGGAAACTATCCATTAACAAGTTGCTATCGTCTCAGCGTCAATCCATTAGAATAATGGAATGACGCCTAACTTTCAACCAATTAAATCAGATAGATCGAAGTCCTTCAAAAAACATTTCATTCCAGCATTTCCAGCGCTAGTAAAGTATGCTAATCTTCTTTTTGTTTTTGACTCCTTAAATAAAAACTTACCATCTCGAGTCACAAACTTGTTCACAGAAAGTAGACTATTACATTCCTACTTTACTAGAAATATACACGATGGAAAACCAAATGTACCATCTTTTAAAACCCAGAAGTATGGTAAAAATTCTATTGTTTATCAGTGCGTCTGTGAATGGAACAGGAGCCTTGCATGCATTTTGAATGAGTCCAAAAAACTATTAGACATTATCTTTACGATTAAAATATTCTTTTAATTTTTTTTTTGTCATTGCTACAATTATCATCAGTGTTTTTTTTTTTTTTTTTAAATTTTTAAAACCTGCAAATTATAATTTCTACATGTTTGTTTTAATGTATGTTCTATGTGCTTTAATCTATGTGTTTACGGTTCATATGTTTCAATGCATGTCTTTGCTTATTATTATTTATATTATGTTTAAAAATTAGCGTCACTCCTTTGATCAGATTTCTGTATGAGTGACACCATCCTAAATAAATCATTAACTTATTATTATAAATAATTTTATGCTCATAACTACCATTATAATATTAGTTATTATTTTTTTTTTTAATAGTAATTATTGTAAATATACTTATTATTACTATTACTATAATTTGTATTAATTTTTTTTTTATCTTATATTATTGTAATATATTATTATTATTACTACTATTATTGCTATTATTATTATTATCAAAACTATTGTAAAAATGATTTGCGGAAAATAAATAGCTTGTTGTTGTTGTTGTTTATATATATATATATACATATATATAATATATGTATATATATATATATATATATATATATATATATATATATAAGCATGGGCTTATATATATATATATATATATATATATATATATATATATATATATATATATATATATATATATATATATATATATATATATATATATAAGCCCAAGCTAAGCTTCAAATAGAAATTTAAAAAAACATTTTAAAAAAGTCTTTTTTGAACCAAATTTAAGTATGGTTCATGCTTAGGTCAAATCTGAATGTTTTGCAAAGAATTTCCTAAATTGTAATCAATGATACCCCTGCATGCTCACTGCCTCTGCCCAAATATGATGGCAATCACTTAATAAAATGAATGAGTTAATAAAATTAATAAAAATTATGTTTGCGTATTCTACAAATAGGTCCTAGAACAGACCAATAATAAATTAGTAAAAACACTTAGCTAATTATGTCTTTAATCATTAAAGGTAACAAATTGCTTTCTATTTGATAAGTAACTATGAAACCATTTTAGCATATTTTTATTGATTCCATAGTATTCGAGCTTTTTAAGCAATATTTTATGGTCAACGGTATTGAAAGCCTTCGAAAGATCAATAAAGACTCCTAGGGTATATTGTTTTTTTTCGAAAGGTTCTGAGGAAAAATTTGTTAGGGAAAAAATTGAATAACTGCGTGCTCATTTGAAATATTTTTTTTAAAGCCAAACTGTTTGGAATATAGTATATTATTTTGGTCAAAATGTTTAAATATTCTATTATATATTATTCTTTCCAATAATTTTGAAAAAGTAGAAAGAACACAAATCGGACGATAGTTGTTAATATTTGTTTTATCGCCTTGTTTGTAAATTGGTATGACTTTCGCAATTTTCAATTGATCCGGGAAAACTCCTTGTTTTATAGATGCATTTAACACTTTATAAAGAATATCTTTCAGACTTTCATAACAATCTATAGCTATGTTACCACTTACTTCATCAGCACCAATAGCTTTATTTCTTTTTAGAGATTTAAAGGCTATATCGAGCTCGCCGTGTTATAATTAGATTTATTTATAGGACACATGTAGTCTTCAAACGAACTCTCGGTCATAGGAACTTTTTTAGAAAGATTGGTTCTAATTTCAGTAAAAAATTTATTAAATATGTTTGCAATTTTGCTCGGTTCACATATATTTACATCTTCAAATTTTATAGTTTGTGGTTAAAGAACTTAAGTGATTTTTTGATTTTCCTGTTATCTCTTTTTTTATTTGCCAGGTGCGCGTTGATTTGTTTTTAAACTTATTGATCAGATTATTATAACAATTTTTTTTTGATTTTTGCGAATTTTTTCAAATAAATTTTTGTAATTTTTATATATTTTTTCATTTGCGAAAGATTTAGTTTTTAAATATTCTATATACAACTTCTGCTTTATTTTCGAATATTTTTTTAAGCCTTTTGTGATCCAAGGACTATTGAAGGTTTATGACTTATAAATTTTTCACATACTGGTAGAACTAATAGATACTAAGTAGAATGTTTCAAAGAATTTATTATAAATAGTACTTGCATTTCATTAAAGTTGATGTGCCTCCAATGAAGTAATGATAGTTGATGTTTAAAATTATTTATTTTTTTGTCATTGTAAATTCGTTTTTTTACAGTTCTATTTTGTTGAATTTTATTTGATAATGTTGTGTTAAGAGTTAGGATAATAGGGAAGTGGTCCGATATGGTCCGATATATCAGTTTTTACGATACCTTTTTGGAGTTATTAAAGATGTCTGTAGTAAAAATATTGTCAATGAGAGTAGTAGAATTTTTTGTTGGATGATTGGTTAAGGCTAAAAAAATTTCATCATAGAAACTTCTCACTTTTTTGTCGTTGTTATAAATAAAACAGCCCATATTAAAATCCCCAATTATTAAGTTATTTTTTCTTTCGTTGTTAACTAGCGTGAACTATATTATGTTGCAAATAAGAGCTAGAATTTTCGCACGCACATTTTGATTGGATAACTTTGAATTAAAATGAATCAAAGTTGCGTTTAAACAATAATAAGTCTTATCTAGTTGTAAAAATTTGTTTTCGCTAGAAATACTTTACTATTAATTTTGTTAACTGAATTTAGATACCGATTAAAATGAAATATATTGCAACAAGAAGTAACAAACTAATAAACTAATAAATCATAAACTAGTAATCAAAGAAATCAAAATTAACAATCTTCTTTAGAAACCTCCCAGTAATAGACGAATTTTATCATACAAAAGTGCCTTTACTCAAGGTTGTTTTTGTTCTTGTCTTTAATAAAGTCAGCAATAAATTATATTTCGGAAATTTTCATTAAATAAGATTGACGGCTCAGTAGTCGTAGAGACAGTTTGTATATATGCATCAAAAAACTTGGACGATTGTATCATTCTTGCAAATAGTTTAGAATAATTTAACTATCTTTCTTGAACAGAAAATAAGAAAGTATTATGAGTTTGGAAAAAAGATACAGTAATGAAATAACTGATGTATTACGTTTTTAATCAGCTTTTGGCAATTCATAAAACAATTTTGAAAAACATTAAACTTAAGCGTCAGCATGGCACTCATTGTAATCGGCTTTGGAAATACCGTCGATTACAAAAATTCCTTGGGGTAATATACCCCGGGGTAATATCTAAACCGAGAAATGTGTCTCATTGTTAAAAAATTTAAAAATATAATACAGTTAGATTTTATTTTTGCCATAAATTTTTATTTTATAATAAGATTTTTAAAAACTGTTTTTGAGGGTTTGTGACTGAATAGTTAAACTAATTGATAAGCAATAAATATGATCAATTTTGTATAACTGGTGTCTTTAATTCGCATTCCCGCTTAGGTGTTCGCCAATACCCTACACTCCCCTATATTGAAAAGCAAAAAGCTATGTTAAATGTCAAAAAACGACTGATGAATGGGATGTTTACTTTAGTAATAATCAAAAAATAGTAAATCATTGCTGCAAAGATCCACTTTATTTAAAATCATAATTGTTGTTAAAAATAATAGTTTAAAGTTTCTACTTAACATAGAAAGTCCTCATAACAATCCACAATCACCAACGATGATTTTTTTTTTAGTTTTTATGGTGCTACAAGATTGACTAAGCTTCTTATCACAAAGCACCGTGGAAGAGCAATCTAATTAGAAAGTTTACCTTCCTTATCAATGTCGTTTATCTGATCTGAGCCAACATTGAACCTCAGACCTTTTGATTCTGAGAAAGAACTCAAATCACTGCGCCATGATTGCAGTTAAGTTATTTCGCATTTTCACTAGTAAGTGTTACAAACTGTTCCTTATATACAGGGTTGTCCCGAGGAGAGGGGGCGTATGGCGTGTCTAGTCCCCCTACGAATTTTATAAGTCGGCAAATTGGACACTGGAGTCGGCAAAATTAAATCTATAGTTGGCAGTCGGCAAATTGTCGGCCAACGTGGCCACCCCCCCTTATTTTTTTGGCTTTAGTCGGCATGAAGCACGTCACCCCCCCCCCCCCCCATTAAATCTCATATGTAGTAATTTCATGTATAATGCCTAATTTTTTGTTGTATTTTTAACTGCACATTTTGATTACGTATTTACTGATAAAAGGAAAAAAAAAAATTTTTACCATGGATTCTTCTTTGATAATAATAATGATTTCATTTAATTAACAATAAATTGTTTTGTCAAAATAACCACTTTTATTGAAAAGGAAGCAGAAGGCCTAATATAATTAATGGAAAAAAAAAATTAAGTAATTCGAAATCAACATAAAATATTAATAAAGAAAAAGTGGTTAAACTATACAAAGTTCAAAAAAGTCACTTTTGAACCCCCTTAGAGATAGCGCAAAAGCTTTAACTATTTTATTATCATTAAAAATAACTAATAATAATAAAATAATTAAGCGCGAAATATGATTTAATAAAACAAACGATAATAAACGCAAAAATAACTTTAAAATATACCTTTTTTTAATTAACTATTTACATTTTGCCTTTAGGTTTTGTGAATTTGAATTTAATAAATATAAACTTTAAATCGTCGGCACCTTGATAAATTGAATAATTTTGAGAAGTTCATTTCGAGACAAAAAGTTAAAAGTTTCCTTGATTTTTAATCTTCTGTGTTAATTACACAGACAATATATTGGACAATTAAATTACAACATCCATCGCGATTTAGTGCATTTTGATCAGTGTTAAGATGATCTAAGATCAAAAGATTTAAGATCCTTTAACTAATATTCTGCAATCTT
>NC_088928.1:15882500-15942500 GCF_038396675.1 Hydra vulgaris
GTTTTACTTTATAAAAATTAAAAATATATAAGAGTATGTTATCGATAGATAAAATTATCTGTTTAAGTTTTCTTTTGAATTTTTTGTAATTCCACTCTTGAGTAAAATCAAAATATTTCAAAATTATTTTGTTCTATAAAAAAGCTCCTCGATAAGAGATACAAAATCTACCAAAATTTGTATGCAAAAAAGGTTGTTGGATAAAGATTTTATTTCGAAGATAGTATTTTTTTTTTATGTGAATATAAATTATAAAAAGGATAAGGGAAAGTGTTAGTTTTACATTTATACATAAAACAAAGAATATTACATACATTAAGTTGATATACATTAAGAATATTCATTTTAAGTAAAAGAGGCCTGGCATGAGTAAAACGGTCTTTAAAGTTTATAAGACGTGCCTCTGTGGGCGATAAAGAAGTTCTAGTGTACTTTATTTGCACCACTTTGTATAGCATTCTTATACTTTTAGCAATTTTATTGTTTAGGTTGTTAACATGATTTTTCCATGCGAGGTTTTCATCAATGTAAACACTCAAGAAATTAGTAACTTTAGCTCACTTTATTTCATTAATATCAATATACAAGGAAGGTATATTCGAAAGAAGATTTTTTTTTGAAGCTGGGTAAAAGAGGATTCATTTAGTTTTTTCAATATTTATTGATAGTTTGTTTGACTTAAACCAGTTAGAAATTTTAATGATTTCAATATTCATTTTGTTGAATAATGTTGGGAAGTTATTGTCAGTTAAAAAAATAATTGTGTCATTGGCAAACATAATTGTCGTCAAATTTGTTACTTTATAGAGATCATTAACATAAATTAAAAAAAGCAAAGGTCCTAGTATGGATCCTTGTGGAACTCCGCATGATATATTTAATAAATTTGATGATAAGGTTGAATCTATTTTAACAAATTGTTTCCGATTTTTTAAATAATTTTTTGATAATGATAACATATTCCCTGTGATTCCATAGAGTTATAGTTTTTTAAAAAGAATTTTGTGATCAATTGTGTCAAAAGCTTTTGATAAGTCTATGAAGATGTCTAGAGTAAATTGTGATTTTTCAAATGAATTTGCAATACTTCTAGTAAGTTGAAGTATTGCATGTTCAGCAGAATTATTTTTTTTTAATCCAAATTGATTGTTGTATAAAATTTTATTTATAGGTAAATAGTTATATATTCAATTACACAAAATTCTTTCCAAAACTTTTGAAAAAACAGGGAGAACTGAAATTGGGCAATAGTTATTGAGTTTGATTAGTTCACCTCCTTTAAAGATCGGAGTAACTCTAGCTATTTTGAGTGCATCTGGAAATATTGCTTGTTTAATTGAGTAACTAAAAATTTTAAAAAGAATATTTTTAATGATGTTATAAGAACCAATAACAATATTTCCATTGATATCGTCTGATCCAACCGCTGTGTTAGGTTTAATTATTTTGTAGGCCAGGTCAAATTCTTCAAATGTTATTTCAAAAATATTTAGAGAAAAGTTTAAAAGAGAGGGAGTGTCACTTGCTAAATTAGTGACAATACAGATATTTTTAGCTAAGTTTGGTCCAATTGTTATGAAATATTTATTTATTTTGCTCGCCGTTTATTTTAATAACTTTGGGCAGAGAGTACATTTTATTTTATGATTACTGATGATTTCATTTATACATTTCCACGTTTTTTTAGAATCATTTTTGTATTTTTCAAATAAATTGGTGTAATAATTTTTTTAAAGGTTTTTCCTTTGTTTCTCAAATTGTTTTGCACACACACAGATATATATATATATATATATATATATATATATATATATATATATATATATATATATATATATATATATATATATATAAATTATGTCAGTGTATTCTACAAATAGAGTGCTCAATATTCTTAAAGAACAGAGCAATAATAAATTAGTAAAAACATTTATCTAATTTTTATCTTCAACATAATGTTTCTCCATCAGTAGGTTCATCAGGAAGAATGTCTAAACATCAAAAAGTTCAGATTATAGAAAAATTATTTCATTGGAAGTTGGGAATTGTTATAATTAATTATGTAATTACTGTAGTGTTTTACAACCAGGAAGTTATATCAACTACATTAGATAATTAAAAAATTATGAAAAGAATTCTTTTGAATTAGGATAATATTAGACTGGTCATTTGTTTTTATAATTTTTTAAAGGAAACTTATTTTCATGTCTGCATTTAGAAATTAATCCAGATTTTTTATTCAGTAAATTTTCTTGATCTAAATGAGTAATAATTTCAAATTTTTCTTGTAAACATGGTATACATTTTTTGGAAATGTTATTATAGGCAGGCGCAGTTTTTAGAATAGACCAGTTTAATTTAAAACTAATATTTTTTTCTTTCAGTATATTTTTCAAATATATATTTTGATAGCATAGCCTCTTTTGAGTATTTTTTATGTTAAAAAGATTGTTTGTAGTTGGCATAACGTTTTTTCCATTTGCCCTCGGTTAAGCCAATATATTGTTTATCAGGGTTGTTTTGCGAGGAAACAATGCATTTGTAAATAATATTTTTTGATAAGCAATTGTCATTCATAGGGCAGTCAACATTTATATATTATAATTTTATACTTACATTTACTATTTTTTAAATACTGGCATATATTTATATATTTTCAAACTCTTATTTACTTCCAACAAGGATGCAAGCAACCACTATTAAGTTATGAGTTACTTTAAAATAGAGGATAGGGTTAAAAAGCTAGGAAATGGTTAACTGAAGACCTAAAAAGTTGTAGGTTGTATATAAAAGGAAAACATGAAGACTTATAACAAGAGTTATAAGGACCAATTAGAAAAAAACGTTGAAAATTTTTTTTCTCTCCCTGCTGATAAATGTGTCTCCTATATAACTTTCTGGATCCAGGCAGGTATGGAGGCTTTTATTCCTTCACATTGGTTCCAACTCAAACCTCATCCTACACCATGGTTTACACCTTCTTGTACGGCTGTTATATCTAACCGAAATCATTTTTTAAATCCTTTTTAATAGAGCAACACTCTTGAAAACAAGCACATTTTATTATTGCAAGAAATCAATGTAAAAGACCATCCATCTGATTCCATCTCTAATTATGGATCTTATTACTTTTGGCATGCATAAGGCTTAACTATTTGCAAAGAATATTTCTTCTAATCCAACTTTTAAATGGATCTGCCTGTTAATCTTACAGTGGCTTTATTTGCTGATAACTCAACTTTATACTCTTGTATAAAGTTGAGATAATTTAGAAATTTTTTAAAGGGAATGTTTTAAATGAAGATTATGGCAAGATTTTCCATTTTAGTGGCAAGGAGAATAAAACTAAAAGATATTTTGAATGCTGATGTTGATGTTTTAATTCAAAGGATAGAATGCACTTTTGAAAGTGACAAGAATTTATAATTATTTATATTGCTCTATTAAAAAAAAATTTAAAAAATGATTACAATTAGTTATAGCAGCCACACAAGAAGGTGTAAACCATGGAGTAGAATGAAGTTTGACTTGCATAACAAGGGTATATATAACCCCTAGAAATATTGTATTATATTAAAATAGATTTTATAAAGATAAGTTTATACACTATAAACAGGTGTTTTAACTTTTATATCATATAAAAACTATTTAATTATATAAAAACTTATTTAAGATTTTAACTTTTAAAAATGACAAGAATTTATGTTTTCACCATTAAAAAGCCTGTATTTCTAGATATAAAGTACTCCGAAAACAATGTAAATCATTTACAACAGTATTATTGAATAAGTCCATGAGAGAAAACATTTTAAGGGGTTATGTATATACACATATCAACAGCTAGCCAGTTTTAGATTAAAACTGGTCAAAAATTTTATTTTAATTGTATAAATGAATTCAAACTTGAACAAATTACAGAAAAAGTCAAGATGTAGTTGCTGAAAATCTAGTCAAGATGTAGTTGCTGAAAAAGAAGATTATTGTTGTCCTGGAAAAGATAAATTTAAACTAGAGTACTTTTTTTTATTGGTAATGTTATCTCTCACAAATGTTGGTAAACATGAATAATCTTTTAAAAAGCATAAAATAAAAAAAACAAGTAGCACCAGGATTATTAAAAGATTATTCGAAAACAAACAAGAGTGACTTTTAACTACTAACAAGATCCTGTAAATTGGTCAGTTAAAAAAACTTCCAGTTACAGGTCATTTTGTTAGTTAGGCCCAAAAGTTGAAATCTAAAAAAGGCAAAGTTGCTAAGCCTGAGGACTAAAATAAGACAACTTTTAGAAGAATTTAATGTGTGCTGCTTGACCTAATTTGATTTAATTGAATTTGTTTTCAACAAAATCAAATTTTTCAACAAAAATTTGATTTTGTTGAAAAATTTTTGTTTGTAATAGTTGAAGTTGCTTGTTTTATCTATATTTCAACTTCCTGCTAAAGTAAATTTAAAGACTTACTTGGAAAATGTGAGAAGAATGAGTTTGATTTTGATGACCAGATCACATAGAAACAATGAGTGTCAGCTGATCAGACAGCACTTGTCTCAGTTCAAACATACATTATTGAATTTGTTGAAACTGTAAAAGAAACTTTGTATATTTATCGAAAAAATACTCCTATTTATTTGATGTGAACCAATACAGTTATCTTATTTGAATAGATTTTGCAGAAAACTATTGTTTTCTTGTGCAAGGTGCTTTACAAGCAAACCTTTTTTTAAAATAAAATTTATATCTGAAATGTGGCTGATATTGTTTAATTTCTGACCATTTTTATCACGGCCGAACAGCGGTTTAATTTTCACAAAGTTACTCTTCAAAATTAAACTGCCCATAATCATTAAAGTGAGATACTTTAGCTCAGTACCACAGCAAAAATATTTTCTTATAAACGTAATATATCAACTGAAAGATTTCAAAATAAATGAGGAACATCAACTCTTTGCAATGTCCCACTGCTTCTCTCATAGTTTGAATTTAGTGTTCAACAACAGTATCTACAAGAATTTACAGGCATATATCTATGAGCAATTATGATAATTTTACAAAAATTTACTTTTTTTTTTTAGCTCTGTTAGGCATTGGGTGATGTTAATGGAAGTGAATTAAATTGACCTGAATTGTTTATTATTGTCATATTACTATTTATCACGTTTTGTCTTATTTTTAATGTACAAAAGTTTTGTTTCAATTGGTTACTTTGTCACAACAAAAAAAAGTTTTAATTTGCAACAATGTGATATGTAATTTTATTGTTTAACCCAATAGTATTTTTTGTACTCGGTTATGTCTCATTAGTTTACATTTTTAAAAGCTACAATCTCCTTCATCTTTTTTTGACATTATGTTACATTTTAATTGGTTACTTTTTAAAAAATTATTTGGCTTTTGAATGTGATCTTCAAAACTTTTTGTAATTCATTTATGATCATCATTTCTTTCTGATTGCTGTTGTTACTCATTTTAACTTTTTATTTTCATTTTAAGGTTGATCTAGAATTTAGAGTGGATCCTTCTGCAAAAAAACAACAACTGCGATTTAATTAAAATAATGCAACAGGATGCTTTTGAACAATATTTCAGTGCAGCAAGCTAGTGGAATTAATTAAAATAAGGACAATTAGTTGCAGCTAGACCAATTAGAATCAACACCCATTGACTCAGACAAAGAATGATGGTTTATAAGTTGTTCAATATTTTCAAATAATGTAAATTATCTGTATTATAATAGTGAAAAAGTTTTTTTTTTTGTGACAAAATAACCTTTGAGATGAAACTACTATACCACCAGGTGTAATTAATTAACTACACCGAGTACCGCTTGCGAGTGGTACAGTAGTTTTTTCTCAATCTGCTGCATTGTCACACACACACAAAAAGATTTTACGCTTTTTGAGAATTTTATAAGCCAACAAGCAAAAGTGTAAATAAAATGTAAAGAACTTTTTTTTTTAATATAACAATAACATTCAAGCTTTCATGTAATAGATTTATTCAAAATTGATTTGATTCCTTTTTTTTTTTTTTGAATATATTTAATTTCTGCACAGCATCATAAATTCACATATTGTACAAAAAATTGATAGTTTTTTGTTTTTCTCGTTAATTATGTTGCTGTTCTGAATCTGTTGGTAATAAAAAATTCTGACACGTGGTTGGATTTATAAAAGGGCCCAAAAGGAAACCCATAAAAAATTGTTTTTCCAAAAAAAAACATCACTTATTAAATTTTTTTTGTTTCTTTCTTGTTTTCTATCTGTTCATTAGGAGTTGCATTAAAAGAGAAAGAAAAAAAAAAAAATACAGAACCGCTAAGATATGAAAAATTTCAAAATAAGTTTAAAATGATTGCAATGGTACTAGCAAAAAAGTTATGAAGCAATTTTATGGCCTAAAACCTGTAAAATTGAATTAGTAATTAAAAAAAATTGAGATTAAATTTTTTTAGAATTTATTTTTGTTTTCTTTTCTTATAAAAATTACTTTACCAAAAATTTATTTTTAATTTTTATATATTTATTTATAATTTTTATTAGAAGAAAAAGTAATTATTTGATATATTTTTCCTCGTGGCTATCAGGGACCGCTAGAAATTTCCAAAAATATCTAAAACAGGTTTAAAATGAGGGTAATTGTGCCAGTAAAAAAGATATGAAGCAATTTTTCAACAAAATTTTATAGTTTTTATTTTAAGGCCTAAAGCTGTAAAAACATCATTCCTATTTTAAAATTTGCTTTTAATCTTAAAATTATTAGGTGAATTATTTGAGTGTTTTAAGACTTAAATAATTAAAAGTTTCAAAAAAGTTTTTATTCATAGTTAATTCTCTATTTAATTTAATTGGTTTATCAGATATATTTATATTCAGACCTGAAAAAATACATCCTAAAAGCTAACAACTTTCAACAAAGTTGTTACAACTTCCGAATAAACCTAAAACTACACTATTAAGTTTAAAGACCAGGTTGACGACACATTTAAATAAACACTTGTTATAATGCAAAATGTAAGTTGCTGAAAATAATAAGATTGTAAATATAAGCTTTTTGTTGATTATATAATATATATGCAAATTTCAAGTTATGTGAATAAATTTTTTGATTGCTATTTGTAGTAGAGTCAGCTCCGTGCGTTAGAATTTTTTACTGCCAACAGATTCGGAACGGCAACATTACAATTAACTAGATAAACAAAAAATTATCAATTTTGTTTAATATGTGAATTTATGATGCTGTGCACACTACATTTTTAATGTTGTACTTATGTATTCGAATTTTCATGTATTCAAGCTCCTTGTGTATTCTTATTTTCAATTATTTTCAAACAATTTTTATAAGATAATTAAGTATTATATTTAAATCTGAATAAAAAATTTTATTTACAAAATAACATATGTTTTCCACTTGTTACATAATCTCTGTTACCTAAATGTAATGGACATTTGTAAGATAATCAATACATCTCAATATGTAACATTGTTATAATGCAGAGATTCCCAACCTTTCTGAGGCTGGGATCCCCTGATATTATTTGCCACATTGTGCGGACCCCACAATAAATCTAATAAAGTTACTCCAAAATCACTCTTTACATTGCAAACATTTTATAAAGCCTCAAATTTAAAGTTTTGATTTTGTGTGACTTAATTGTATAATGTACATTGCACAATGCAGGCTTAAAATATTGTAAACTTTACAATATTTTAAGTTTGCATTGTGCAATGTACATTATTTAATTAAGAGCCACACACAATTGAAGATATCAAGTTTTAAGTTATGGTTTCAAAATGATAAGTAAACTGTAATGACTGCAGTCAATACAGTGTACTTCTTATTATAATAATGTAAAAAGTTTAAAAAAAAAAAAAACCATGAAAAAATATTCATAGTTCACAGACTTAATTAATTTTTAAGCATATTGTAAGTAGAAAATCAAAAAGATTTAAATTCTGATACATTTACTTTCTTTTTTTGACAGAGAGAAGGTTTTTCAAAATTCAACAAAATATATGAATTTGAGTACAAGATCTTTAACTGTGTAAGTTAATGTTTTGTGATTTTTGTTTGTGTTTATTTATGTATTTATTATGTAGTAATTAATGCTAAATATGTAATGTTGAAGTGTTAACAATTTGTAATATGTAATGTTGAAGTGTTAACAATTAATTTCAAAAGAAAATTTTGTATTGAATAGAAAGGATCATAAAAAGTGATGAGATTTTTTTATAGTTTTAGATTTTTATTTATAGCAAGAATTTAAATTTTATAGTAAGGTCTTTGTAAGCAAATTTTGATTTAGCATTCAAGTGGAATCAAGACGGCCTTACGAAATTTAATATTTCTAAATGTATGGTTATGCACAATGGTATGAACGACAAAAATCAGCGCTATTTATTCACAAAGAAAAATTAAACATAACAAAGTCTAAAAAATTTTAGAATTCATGTGATCTCAGCAAACAATTGAAGTAGAAAATCAAGTAATTACATGTTTACAATTTTAAAGTTTTGATTCCTGGACGGTCTTGACATCTTGATTCATGAATGAATCTTGAAATCTTTTTTTTTTTTTGATTTTTGGATGATCTTGACATATTGGTTTTTGGATGAGCAGAAATTAAGCATTGGTTTTTATAATGCATAATTAGTATATATGCATTATCATGTAATGCATACAAATATATGCATAATCAAAATTAATATTATTTTATTGCTGGTTAAATTACTTTTTTTGTTTTAGTAATCAAGTGAAAAACAATATGTACCCAATACAGAATTCTTTTAGTGAATAAAATATATATATATAAATATATTGTAAAATATATAAATATAAATATATAAATATATTGAATAAAGTGAAAACACTTTATTCAATATATTTACTTTAATTTAACATTTAGAAATAATAAAAATTAAATCTTAATTATAAATGGATACAAACACAACAAATCCTGGTGACATCACGCTTATGAAATACCTAATAAATTTATCAACTTAAAGCAAAAAACATAAAATGTGTGCCAAATGAGAGTCCTATTTTGAGATTACTGTAACTAAAGACTAATTGAAAGAATTTTCCTCTTAAGATTTCTGAATTTTGTAAAAGATAAATTGTTGCTTTGAAACATCAAAGTTTTCTCCAGATGACATTTTAATTATTAAAAAAATCATTTCAATTAAAACATTCTATCCTTTAAACTATAAGTTTTGATTTTGGTTATTACTTGTGTAGCTGATTATTTAATTGCTATGGAACTGTGGAATTGAAACTATGCTATGCCTTTAGTTGTAAAAATATTTGAAATTGCGGTCAAAATATTTGCAAAATGACATTTATAAAAGACTTTATTTTTCTATAAAGTTTTGCAATTAAATCTAATTTTGAAATGAAAAAAAAATCTTTATTTTTAATTAATTTTAAAATAAAATTTTAATAATTAAAGTTATAGTTCCCCTTAACAAAAGAAATTGCCATCAAACTAATTTTAGTCAAAAATGTTTAGTTTTTAAAATTAAAATTTCAAGTTAACACATAAAAGTCTTTAAAAAAGACTGTTTTCAAAGCATGTAATCTATTTTAAATGATTAAAAAAAAAAAAATGAAAAAAATCTTATGCTTTTAAATGTTTTGTATGAATGCAAATTCCCTTAAAAACTCTAGCATAGTTTTTGCTAATTTTGGGTGCGAGAAGAGAGATATTCATTGGGGTCAGAACTGATGTTAGTTAATATTCTATATTTAAAATACTTTTTTAGTATAAAGTCTGAAATTAGAATTTTATCTATTGAAACAGTAAAGAATTCTAATGCAGTTGCATTAAAAAGTGTACAACTGATATTTTTGCTTCAGTTTGCATTAATATTTATAAACTATTTATTATTTTAATATTTATAAACTATTTATTATTTTAATATTTATAAACTATTTATTATTTTAATATTTATAAACTATTTATTATTTTAATATTTATAAACTATTTATTATTTTAATATTTATAAACTATTTATTATTTTAATATTTATAAACTATTTATTATTTTAATATTTATAAACTATTTATTAGGTGTAAACCTTTAAAGGAAAAATATAAACCTATGAGTATATGTCATTTGAGGTATAATACTTAAGGTATGATCTCTTTTGTCTGGTAATAACACACTGCTGGAAATAGCACACATGAACTACTAGAATTAGTTAAAATTTGGTTTAATTTTGTTCCAAATCTGACAAAGATAAAATTCATTACTGGATCGATTATGCAGAAGTGGTGTAGTGGTAGAGCACTCGCATCAAAAGCAAGAAGTTCCGAGTTTGATCCCCACCACCTCCCTGGTTTTATCATGCTCAACTTGTTTCCCCACACAGTGGCTTTGTTCATCAAGGTTCGTGTTTTAGAGTTATAGAGTTGAGAGAGGATTGTAACCACAAGTAAAAGTAGTAAAAAATAGCCCCTTGACTGTAGTGGCCTTCATGGCCTTGGGAAGGTGAATTCAATTAAAAAAAAAAAATTATGTATAAGCTAATGAAAATCAGTTAAAAAACTATGGCGTGTTCATAACAAATTATTAGCTTAATTAAATTAAGGAGTTTTTAAGGCTATTATAAGGTACTCTAGATTGTCTGTCCTTATTCATTTGTTAAGTTTCTGTAAGTTCTCCATTATTGTGTAAATAATTTTTAATAGATTTTGATGGATGATACAAGTGTCATTAAAAAACTATAAAAATCTGCTGGTTCCTCTGAGTTTTCAGATGATTATAACCTTACACAATTTTTAAAAGGAATCATCTCATTCTCTCATTAAGTGAGATCAATTTCATAAGGTTTTGTAAATTAGAATCAGCCAAGTATACCAACAAAGTGCCTAGCTTGTCAGAAATTTTACTTCTTATCTGTCTTGCATTCTTGAAATTTATTTCTTGAACTCCAATTTCGGTTAATATTTCTACTTTGGTTAATAATTCCACTTCATTTTCCACATCACTTTCACTTTATTTTCATCTAGTTTATCATCTAGAGGAACTTTATTGGGATCTGGCACTCGACAAATAATCATCATTTTTGCCCAATTTTTACATTCGTTCAACTCATTTATAGTAGAGTTTGCAACTATTAGTTGATTGTTTGGCTTCTTAGTTTTTTTCCCTGATTTTCAAACTTAAATCCAAAAACTAAAGACTTAACTTAACTAAAGAGCTAGTTTATGTGATATCAATTTTCAACTGATTTAACTCTACATTAACTACTTTTTCTGACAGCTGCAAGCACTCATACTTTTGTTTTTCATTCTGCTCTGTATTATTTATTTGATCAGAAAGTGATGAGAGGAAATGAAATTTTGCCACACTACTTATGTAATACTTTCTATTGTTTTTGTATGTTGAATACTTTTTATATTTTTATTACTATAAATACATTTTTATTATTATTGTTGTTATTATTATAGTTCTAACAATAATGGTAATAATGTTAATAAAGTAATAAAAATGTGAAAAGTATAATTAAATAAAATGAAAGTTTTAATCTTTACAGAACTGTAACATGATAATGACTTCAGTTTCTGGACATCTGATTGATTTAGACTTTGCTGGAGGTTATAACAAATGGTAAGAGTGTTAGAAGTATGATTTTTTAAATATTTTTTTTGTTTTTATAGATATTTAAATTTTTTTTGAAAGGAACCAATGTGCCCCTGTTGCGCTGTTTGAGGCTCCAATTTGCAGATTTGTTCCAGAAAATTTTAAAGATATTCAGGTAAGGTTATTTTTGAAAAATTAATAATAGTAAAAAAATTTTAAAAAAATATTAAAATCTAAGTAATAATTGAGAGTAAACACCTTAACTTGCAAGTATAACTATTGTACCCAGTTAGTACCTAGTGTAGTTTTTTAATTTAAAGACAAAGTAACATAAAAGTATTTGAGGGCTTAACTGTTTAACTATTAAAGATGTGTATGTATGCAGACCTTGCCTTTTTAAAAAGATGATGGGCATATGAACAGAAATATTTAAGGCAGTGTGACACTTGGCTAAACATAATGCATAACTAATCAACATTCTGCTGGAGTTTTAAGCTTATACCAGATCTTTTTTTATAAGTTTAACGGATTTAGTTTACATTTTTGTAAACTCTGTTTTAAAGTAGACTTGCTAAAATGCTAGTTCTTTCAAACTGAATTCAACAGCAGACTATATGAATTTTAATAAAGATAATGTAGATTTTAGTCGTTTAGTAAATTCAATGCTACAATAGGTGGTACAGATATCTTTTTATAAGAAAATTAGACTGAAAAGATTAAGTTATGGTTGAATTTGTTGAAAACTACTTTGATTAATTTCAGTTGTTTAAATTAATTAGTGGTTTTTTATAACCTAATTCTGTTGGTAGTCCATGTAGTAAGAGACCAAGAATGACTGGAAGAAATTCTTGGTCTCTAACTACATAAAAAGATGTATTTATATTTTTTGTGCCACAGGGCACTGTTCCTCTAAGCGCCTTCCTTTAAGAATAGCATATCTACATTTACTATAGTAAAAGTTTATATCTATAGCAAATCTACATTTACTATAGATATAAACTTTTACATTATAATGATGTAAAAGTTTATATCTATAGTAAATGTAGATTCAATAGATATAATGACATAAAAATTCATATTAATAGTAAATGTAGACTTCAAATAAGATTTTTTTGATGCTAAAAATGATATCTTGATCAAACAATTGAATCTTGGACAGCATAGATACATCCGTAATGCTACATCTGTGCAAGGAAACAGTTCTTAAAGTTTTTCAGTTTTCATAAATTTAAAAATACTCATTATAATTTTAGGTCATATGTATTAAACTTGTTAAATAACTTCTGAATTTTATATACTTGTTAGCAAATGAAGATAAAAAGTTAGTTTTGTATATATTTTGAAGTAATTTTGATTTTTCATAAACTTCTGATGTTATTAGAAATAAAAAGTTAAATTTTTTATTGGCTTCATCATTCTACAATTTTCTTCTTTCTATTTCAGAATGTATTTTGTCAATAATAGTATAATAAGAATTATTCCTTTTTTGCGTATTTTTTTATATGTTTTGTGTCTGATTTATTAATTGCTCTCTCTTTATAGAATTTCTTAAATCAAATTGAATTATCGAATCTAAGTTAATAAACATAAACTTAGAATTACTAAATCGATCTCAATTGACTGCAATTGTTTACTAGTTTTATTGAATACTTTTAGTATATCACCCCATAATGTGGCCATTATAGCTGTTTCAAGACTAATTTTATATATAGTTTATTAGCTTCTGTGATTGACTTTTCTGATTTATCATCTTTGATAAAAGACAGTGCATTAGTTATCTTATTCCAATTTTTGTTTAAACTAATACTTGCATCAGATCTTACAGACAAAAAAAGAGGATACTAGATCCTCTTTTTTTTTTTGAGTTTTTAAATTGATACGTTTTCTGTTTTAATTAAATTGTTCTAAAGTATTTCCCATCTAAATGTAGAAGCACTGAAAAATTTATGGGTAAAAACTCTAAAAATCTTTCTGCCAGACAGCTATTGTTTTGAACATACCAAAAAATAAGTAAAAGTTGATCTACATGGCCTGTGTCAAGAATTAGAATCAATACTGATGGAAAAAATATTGAAAACCTTAACCCCAAAAATGGTTTACTAATCAATCAAAAAATTTACTTTGAAAGTTGTATTAAAAAAAGATTAATGCTTTTTATAAAAGAACATCATTACCACAATCCATGTGTATTTTGGCCTGATCTTGCTTCTTCTCATTATGCTAAATCTGTTTAAGATTACTTCAAAGTAGATTAGGTAATTTTTGTGTCAAAAAAAGATGATTATGTCAATGTCCCTATATCAAGGCCAATTGAGGGTTTTTGATCCATTATTAAAGGATTTGTTTAGAAAGATGGGTGGCAAACAGAAAATCTTGAACAGCTAAAGAGAATAATAAAGTATTGTTTTAAAAAAGTTAACTGATGATGATACAATGTCTTTCTGAATCAATAAAATTTAGACTAGATTCTATAAGAAGAGATATCATAATTGAAAATCAATAAATATTATTTTTATTAAGTTTTTTATTAAATGTTTTTAAAAAATTAAAAAAAATAATATTAATGACGTTATGACCATTTAAAGTTATTCCAGATTGCAAGTGTATACCCATTAGAATGTTTAATAATTAGTTATTGACAAATATTGAAGAATGATATTAGGTAGATTGATTGATTTATTGACATATTTTGATGATATATTTTAGAATAGTGCTAATAAATATAAATACAAAATATAATATTTAAGAATAAGTTGGAATTATTATGCAAAATATATTAAAGCAGCAGTTTTGAAAATAAAATGTTTTGTCAAGTTTAGAGAAGATAATTTACTCTGATTTGGTGTAAAAGACTTGTCAGTAACATTAGTGATACAAAATTGAAAAGAATAATATTGTAATCACATATTGCTGCTGTTCTACACTAGAGAGACATGAGTCAATTAATGTCAAGAAAATGTCATAACCATTGAATTCTCATGTTGTAACCATTGAGAAAACTGTATGAAAGTGTTCAAATGTTTTTTATTTGTTATTTTCTGTTTCATGATTAATTGTTATGCTGAGTCAGATGACATTAAAAAATATGATGAAATTAAAAGTTTGTAAAAATTTGTGTTGAAGTACAAGTAGAAAATAAAATACATTTTAAACTAATTTTAATTTAAAAGTTCAAATTTAAATTTTTAATTTCTTTTTTTTTTCTTTTTATAAAAGAAATATAACTTTTTTTATAGTTTATTTTTATTTTCAATTGTGTTTTATTTATTATCATTTTTTTTTTCTCATTAGATCATTCAAGTAAAATTAACAATATTAATATTGTATTACTATTTTTAGCATTTCTAAAATATTATATTATTATTATACTATAAATTATTATACTATATTATTTTAATGATTATCAATTCATTTTTTAAAATTCATCTTTGTAATTTATATACATATTTGTATAATTTATCTAATTTATCAAACTTATTAACTTATTCAAATTTTAAAAATTTCAGTTTTAAAAATATAGAAAGATATTTATGATTGAGTAGATATAATGATATCTTTAGTAATTACCATCATTGTTAGTGATTACCACTGTATATAATAATATCTTTAGTAGCTAACATCATCATTAGTGATTACTACTGTATATAGTGATATCTTTAGTAGCTACCATCATCATTAGTGATTACCACTGTAGTTTTGTTAATTTTTATTCTTCAAAATTTTACATTTGTTAGTTTTTATAAAAATAAAAATAAATATTTAATAAGGTTTAATGTGTGTTTTGTCATTCAGAAAACATTAGAGCGTGAAGTGCGCAAATGTCAAGCGCTTATAATCTGGACTGATGGGGATCGTGAAGGTGAAAATATAGGTTTTGAGATCATTGAAGTGTGTAAGAAAGGTAGTTTTTCCTTAATTGTTTTTTGTTTGTCATTTCAGTGCTTAACATTGTTTACACATATCGTAAGTGAATACATGTTGCAAGTGAATAGTGCACATATTGCAAGTGAATAGTGCACATATTGCTGTGAGATTATCGTACTATTAACTTTTAAACATATATTTCAAACTTTTATTAAAAAAAATTTAATTTATTAAGACTATTTTACTATACACCTATTTACCATCTAAGCACACTATCTAGCACACTATCAAGCACTTGTGGTTTTCAGAAGAATCTTAACTAAGATCTTAAACAAAGAAGAGAGAAAAAAGTTGTTTATTGAATTTTTTTTGTTTTGAGTTAATTATTTGATGGAATCAATGGTTTTTCTTGATTCAATTAAATTTCTAAAGCCTTGAAATTTTAAACATCAGATGTTCACACAGGGATTTTTTTTAGACAAGTCTAACTCAAAATTTTGCCAAATTTTGAAGACTAATGAACTTTAAATATGCTAAAGAAAGCAGTAAACTTATTCTCAAAAAACTTTTTTGTTGTTGAAAAGTAAATAAATTTATTTATTTTATTTTTATCAAAAGTAAATAAATTTCATTTTTATCATTATCTTATTATCTAACTTATAGTGTAAGTGGAAAAAAATAAAAATAAAAAAGTATAAAAAGCTAGTTTTTTTACATTGTTATTTTATCCTAGTATAAAATAGCTCTTTATTTTTAACAGCCATCAATGTAAATTGAGTCACATTGAATATTAGACTTCGATTATATTATTTTATATCTCAAATAACACATAGTTTTTAGCCGGATATCTTGTTGGCATCTTTTATATCAGCATCAGATCAACATTGTTTTACTTCATTAGGCAATATTGGCCAGATAATCAAAATAAATTAGCAAAGTCTCCATTAGCAAATAATATTTACTTGTTGTCTGTGAATGCCCAATAAAATTACTTAATCTTGTTTACTATACGCAGCCCTAATGAAACACAAACACTTATTGACGCATATTTCAAACATTCAAAGACTTTCTAAATAAAGAAATGTAAATTTTTAAATTTTTTAATATTTATTTTGATTACGTATTTATAAATGAAAAAATGATTGCTCCTTTGAGCAGCGAACATAATTTTGTTAAATAGAGAGATGCAACTTTACTTTAATGGAAGAGAGGCTCAAGCTAAGTAGGTAAAACAAGTCCAGCTACGTTTACAATGCATTTTGGACTTTGTTTAGAAGAGAAAGAGCATCATTAGACAAACCAACCCAAATATGGCCACAGTTTTATATACAGGGGCAAATAAGAGATTTGTAAAGGTAGAGAATAGAATAAGGAGTAAAAAATGGCGAGAACGATAAAGAGAAACAACCTTGGCAGATGCTAATTTAGCAATCAATTGTATATATAAATATGAATGATAATCCAAGAAAACATAAAGAAGAAGACTCTGTGAGATGGTTGCCATTCATTAATATAAGAATGTTGACAGCATTGCAATTGTTGTTTGCAGTAAATAACTGAGTTTTGCTGGAGTTAAATTACACAAGCCACTGCAAGCCCCAATCTGTTACAGATATAAGATCAAGACTTTTCATCAAGACAGGAGTATAAAGTTGAGTCATCAGTAAATAGAGCCACTTTAGATGCAGGATTGTCAGGAAAATCCTTAATGTAGATAAAAACAAAACAGGACCAAGGGTGTAACCAATAATTTCCAGGGTACCTTAACCCTGGAAATTGTTGGAAATGAAGAAGAGTGTTGGCTTTAGTGTTGGATGACTTGAATAGAGCAGCTAGAAAGAAACGATTTGATAATCTCAAAAATGAAGAAAGCTTTTGAAGAAGACCAGCATCCCTAACTCTGTTGAAAGTTTTAGATATATCAAGTTTATATCAAGATATATCAAAGTAAGATTTCTGGAGAACAATTTTGTAAGACCAATGTTGTCTGGACCACAAGTTGTAGAAGACTTTAATTGAGATATGGCTTTAGCAACAGAAGCTGAAGTGATTTGAATGACTAACAATGGGTTAACTAGTTTAACTGGAATGAAAGGAATAATATAATCATAAAACTCAAGAGTTGGATTAAAAGAAAAGTTCTCTGTAAACAGTTCAGCCTTATCCCTGTGATAGGTAATAAGACCAGTCCCATCAATGAGAGATGAAATGTTAGACCTAACTTTGTTAAAAATGCTGTTGAAGATTTTTCAAAAGTTTCTGGTGCCTAACTTCTTTGATAAGATATGAGATTTAGTGAACAACGAATAATTGAGCTTAGCATTAGACAGCACCTTTTTGCATTGATTTCTTGCAATAATAAATAAGCATTTGTTCACAAGTGAATTTTTTCTCTTGAAAAAGATGAAAAAAATGATTATGATTAGTTAAAGCAGTTTCACAAGAAGGTAAAAACCATGGAGTAGAGTGAGGCTTGACTTGGAACCGATTAGACGGAATAAAATTTTTTATTTCTGACTGGATCTAGGAGGTCACATAGGAGAGGCATTTATTAGCATAGAAAGAAAAGACATTAGCCCAAAGGCCGTCACAAAGAAAATTGTAAAAAGAATCCCAATCAGCTTCAGGGTAGTAGTAAGTAGTGCGATAGGATGATTTTACAAGAAAAAGTACCAGGTGTAAGATTTATATAGGTCATTGCATGGTTGGAACCATCTAAAGGAGTAAAAGAAGAAACTGAACACAAGGGTCGTTGACAAGACACAAATCAAGGAGTAAAGGTAAGTTAACAAAGTTAACTATTTGAGTAATAGTTTGAAGTTGTGGATTTTAGTGCCGGTAGGATCAGTGGTGTTAGAGCTGAGTCATTCAGTGTGATGGGTATTAAAGTCTTCAATAACAACAATATTGGCATAGGGGTAAAGAGAAAGGGCATGGTCAATTTAATAAGAAATTTGATAAGAAATTATATTTAAAAGAGTGCAGTCTTGGAAGAAAGGAGAACAATAAAGAACAAAGAAAAAGGTGATAGAGTGAAAAGGTGCTAAGCGGAAGCACATAAAAGACAGGTTTACATCTACGTTAGCCTAATAAATGAAAAAGGGGTTCAAGGCTGATCAACAAAATTATCCTGCTTACCCCTAAAGTCTTCGCCTAGATCGCTTTCTACAAAACAGTAGCTGGGTCCAATTAAAATCTGCTTAAAATGAGTTTTATTTTACTTATATACTAATACACTTATTGAGACACCATCTCTAACATTTACTCAATCAAAAGCCCCAAGTCAGAGGAATTTTAGCTGGATGCAGTTAACATTTGTCCAAGATGAGTATTTTTATCAAGTCTCTACTCAACCAAGAACCCCAAGACAAGGGATTTTAAAGTTGTAGTTTGTTTCTCCTAATTATTTGTACTATATTATCAAAATTTTATATTCTGAATTTATATTATAATTATATATTTATAAAATACGCATTTATTTTAAAATTATTTATAATACAAATTAAGTTTAAGTTAAACTGGGTAACATTAAATAAAATCATTCTTTTTTTTCCTGAATTATTTTTTTTATCTGCGCTATTAAATTAAAGAACACGCATTTGAGCATTCAATATTTATAGATGGTATTCAAAGTTGTTATTTATTAAATACAGATAGTCATTTTAATGACCTTCAGAATTAAATGGTATTTATAATTTATTTCTTAAAAAAATCTGTGAAATTCTCATTTATTTTAATAATACTCAAAGCTACTTTGAATGAACCTATAACTTTGAATACAGCTGTAAATTTAAATACACACGTTAAAATACATGTGTAACTTTAAACCCCCACTTAAACTACTTTTCTTACAAAATAACTTGCAAAATAAAAATAGTTAAAAAAGTAAAAAAATTAAAAATTTATTAATGCAAATGTGCAAAATACATTTAAGTTTGAATATTATAATATCAAAGTTTATATTACTTGAATAATTGCATAATGTTCCAAAATTGCATTAAATTTTGAAAAGAAAAATCCCATATGGGCAAAAATTTTGTTGCCAAACATTTGATTTATGAAAATATTCTGTCAACAGCATACAGACTCCAATTTAATAATCAAAACGAAACAGGGGATACCATTAAAAGTGCTAATAAACCAACATCTTTACATAAAATATATCATGGTTTAATTCTATTCTGGCAGTGATAAACAATTAAAAACTGTGTTTTAATCTGATCAATTATCACCTCATTATGCTATCGCACAGCATTCAACGCAAAATTATATATGAGTCCACCAAGTTCTCAATATTAACTGGCTCTAGCCCAATAAGCAAATTTGTAATGAAGGAGGCATGAACTTCTAGTTAAGTGCTCTCCCGCGGTGCTCCGTGATAAGACTGTTAGGACCTATGAGAGCACCTAAATAACCTTTAAATAAAAATGCTGTTGGCTTGGTTTAATTAATTAAAATCCAAAGTAATAATTCTGTTAAAACAGATAGTAAAAAATTTAGTATTTAAAAAGAATTGAAATCCAAACTAATGTGCTTAAGGTTTGTCCAATTAAAGACTTTTGGGTCCAAATTGCCAAGTTTACAATAATATAAAATTAAAAATATGGAATAACTCTAGCGTAGAATCAATAATAACATTAAAACATCTTCTTTTGAGAATTTATAGGTCTTAATTTTATGAAGATGCCATGGACTACAGAGAGACTAAATAAATTGTCAGAGAAAGAATCATGAAAGCCAAATATTGTGTTTTATTTATAAGTTTTACAATAAGTTTAAAGATGTTTTTATTTGCATTTATAGATGAATCTAAAACTATTTTTGCTTTTATTCTTCTTTATATGTTGTTTATAAAGTTTAGAAAAGAGTCGCATTTTTTATTTTTTTGTGTTTTAGGCTATACTTCTAGGAGATGCAATATATCACACATATTTCTGTATTATTTTCTTCATTTGTTGTAAGATTTGTAGGCATTGCATCGAAAAATAACTCTTCAAGCATAAAAGTTGAGACTTTTTACAAGCTTTATAAAATAAAAAATCTGTCAAAATACATCAAAATACAACATGGCTGATCAAATGCGCATGTTGCTCCAATATTGTTTTTATGTTTTTTATTTAGCTGATCAAATGTGGATGTTTTGTCAATGTCGGGCCATTGCTAGTGTGTTATCTGGGATTTTATCATTAGTATATTATTGTTATTATTATATTATATATCCCTATGGCATTGCATTGTTAATTATTTTACATATTTCAATTACATTTTTCGATACTGACTAATCATTAATAATATTTGGCTTCTCCACTGTTGTTATAATCAACTCCACTTTTTTTTCGGATTTATACCAAGATAATGATAATCTTTTATTTTAGCAAAATCTAATATCGATGTCTACAGAGCAAAATTTTCAGAAATAACTTCAAGGTTTGATATATATCTTTATTTTTCCATTTACAAATTACAAATTCAGTTACAACAACAACAATGACAACAACAACAATATTAATAACAACTACTATAACAACAATAACAATATCAACAACAACAACAACAACAACAACAATATATTAAAACAACATAATAAATGAATAACATTCATTTAACCACTGTAGAATTAGTTTTTTGCAATAAAAAAAGAGATTTTTTCTATAATAAAAAGATTCATACCAAGTGGCACTAAACAGCTAGTTAATGTCACAAATTAACCAGTATTTGTCAATAATCGACCATTTAAAACTCATTTTTACTAAATCTTTCTTTTTAGGGCTGTTCATCAAGCTTGTAGAAATCTTGTTGCACCTGACAAAAATGTTTCTAATGCAGTAGAAGTAAGAAGAGAGTTAGATTTAAGAATAGGTGAATAGTATGATTGATTGTGTTAGTTTGATATATAGCAAATAATATGATTGAATGTGTTACTTAGATGTATTGCTATAGTATAGAAAAATTACCCGTTAATATTTCTAGGAGCATCTTTCACTAGGTTCCAAACAATGCGGTTGCAAAAAAGATTTCCAACTGTTCTGGCAGATCAACTAATTAGCTATGGTAAGCAATTAATTACTTGTTATAAAAATGAAGAACTTTTACGTTTATACAAGTTAATATGATAATGCTACAGTAGTTTTAAAGATGGAGTTTTTATTTTGCTTATCTTTTAGAGTACTTTAAATGTAAGAAATGTTTTACGTTACTCAACCACACCTCTAAAAATAATACATGTTGCTCTATGAAGCAATTTTCTTAACCTTGTTAATTGGTTTTTACTTTTGAGTTCATAAACTGTGAGAGAGCAAGGGTGAATATGAGGATATGTTTCTTATATCTATTTACATATTTATAGTTTATTTTTTAAAACTTGTATCTTTAGGTTCATGTCAATTTCCAACACTTGGCTTTGTTGTAGAAAGAGTTAGTGTTTTTTTTTACTTAAATATAAATCTTTATTTTTTACTATTTACACACAATACTTAATATAAAGGTACTTTAATTTTTAAAAAAGACGTTAAAAACTTCAATTTTTATAAAATATTATTTATTAGTATAAACAAGTCCAAGAATTTCTTTCAGAAGAGTTTTATAAAATTAAAGGTAAAAATTTTAAATATTTTAAATCTATTTATTGTTATTATTTGTAATTTATTATGAAAATTCCAAATTTATTTTAATTTTATTTAAACAAAGCATTTTTATTCATCTCTCATTTTCATTATTATTAAGCTTTTTAGCTTTTTTTATCATTTTACCCCCGTAGAAAACCATGTTGCATAAACGTTCATCTTATATTTCTGTATTGTATTGGAGAAAAAACAGTTAAAAAGTTGTTAAAGCTAAATTTAATTTAAAAGTCATTTTCTTATTCCTTGTCAAAGAGCGAGTGTTGGTCAGATACTAATGTATCTGAATCAAGATCTCCTCCTAAATACGGATCTTGGTTTGGGTATTGTTAGGCCCTAACGTTTTAAACATAAAATTAGAGGAGCATCAGGGTGCGCTTAACAAATGCATGTGTCTTTCGTGCTGGATATGTTGAATAAAACAAATATTGTTTGTTTATCTGACACAAAACTTTAGAATAGTTTTTACCTTCCCTTAAAGATGAATCAGGTATAATTAACTTATACATAATTCAGTTTTATTTTATTCGTTTATACCCGTTATATTTCAAAGCAATTCATGGGGTTATGGCATGTAACCATGAGGTAACCAAACTTTACAGATACTAACAAACTTGCATCTTTTAGAAAAATCTCAAAAATAAATGTATAATTAATGAATTAAAAAATAACTGCTTAAAAACAAAATCAAATACAAATAGCTACTCAAAATTAAAAGTAAGAACTTTATATATAATAACTTCTTTATATTGTTGTTCTAGTGTACATTTCCAAGTTTTTTCTTAAGATGAACTTCTTATGATTTTGTTTGATTGGTATATTTTTACTTATATTGAGTTGGTATATTTTTACTTGACTGTTCATTATATAATTATATTTGAGTTGGTATATTTTTACTTGACTGTTCATAGATAAGGAAGACCTTTCTCCTTATCAATCATACTTGACACAAGTAATGGAGAAGTAATTAAATATTGTAAAAGCATATCAATGTCAAAACCTAATATGGTAACAGAATATTATATGCATTATAAATTATATGAATAGCATTGATAAATATGATCAATATTTTTAAATATAAATATGATCAATATCTTAGTTAATGCTCATTTTATTGAAGAACCATAAACTGATGGTTAAAAATTTTTGATTCATTGACAAACTTATTGTGATCATAATCCAGGAATAAAGTTATTTTCATCTAGGCATTGGTTTAACCTTTTTTATTGCTGCACTTAGATGATTGAGGAAACAAATAATACAGCAAGTGCTTGCAAGAGAAACATTTTGCAATAGCAAGTATCGAAGTCCTAGAAAAGGTTTTACAACTTGTGGATACCAAAAATAATTCATAACATCGAATCGTTGTAAGAAGTGCTAAAAATATTTTTGTTTTGAGTCATTTTACTTTAAAGTGAGTTTGAAGTAGCCATTATTTGTAAGAAAAAATGTTTTGTATTGATTTTGAAAGTTTAGTATAGTATAGTATAGTATACATTTACTGCAAAGAAGTGACTCCTGGTAACAGAGCGTGAATACAAACTCTGCTATTCGCAGTATAAGCAGGTAATTACATTGTAGAATTTAGGTAAATTTCTTATCTAAAACTTCTTGTAACAGTTTTCCAAAGTTTTTTAGAATCCAAAAATTTACAATCACTATTTGTTTCTCTGCGTTAGCATTTATGGTGATTGTAGTTAGGTTCTACTATCAATGGTTTAACATGCCAATTAAATCTATCAGTTTTATTTTAAATTTTGAATTTTTGAATACAATTAAAAATAATTCTTCTGGTTGTTATTGTGTCTAAATTAAAAAACTCTAAGCAATCTTCATAGCAGAATTATTTTAGACAGTGAGTACTTTTGCAGCTTGTTCTTGATTACATTTAATTCCTTTTATAGCTGTAATGTTTTTAATAATTATCACAGACTGAGGGAGTTGCAAGTTCTAAATGCTGTCTAATATACATTGTGTATGATTTTTTCATTAGTTGTTGTCTCTACTGTTGAATAAGTTTTTCATCCATCTTGAATTGTTATTAGCTTTAGATGCAATTTCTGAAGTGTCTGTATACCACGAAGCGTCTGTATACCATTACCATGCAATGTGATAGTGATGCCAAGATCATGCTCTTATTGAATTTTAAAACATTAATTTTTCCATTATATGCATTTTTACTAATGCTTTTAGACAAGCCAGGTTTTAAGGAAACAGCTATTGCTTTAATTTGTTTAAAATTTTAAGCAAAATGTTTTGAAGATTTTAGTAGAATATAAAGTTTTAGCATAATGTTCACAACATTTTTAGCAATATTTCTGTGATATTTAAGGCCGAAATTGAATTGAATTTTTTTTTTAAAAAAAGCAGCCACCTTGGAGTGGTGAACCAAGCACAGCTTGCCACACCAAAAAAAGGAAAAACAGCATTAAAAAAAATGTTATTGAAAGTATTAATTAACAATAAAAACAGTTATATACATTTATTTAAATTTTTATTTGTTTTCATAATAACAAAAAGTTAATAAAAAAAATTTAAAATATCTAAATTAAAAACAGAAAAACGCTCATCTGTTTTCCATTTAGATATTTTAGATAAGAACCCGATGTGAAGAAAGTTTTAGAAGTCAAAGAAACAAAGTATATTTTGCTTTTATAAATTTTTTATTTAGTCACTCATTTCAAAGATGAATGTACAGCTAATTTTGTATGGAAAAGGTGAATAAATTTGTTATAAAAACAATGAAATCCAAAAAATGGTGTGAAAGTTTTATTTATATTTTATACAAAATATACTCTCTCTTTCTTATTAAATGATGTTAAAAAAGTTCATTAGTCTTGCATAATGTGCACCTAATGTATATATTTTTGTATATGTATATTTTCATGTAGGGGTCGTCTTTTTCATGAACGAGTGTGCTCAATTTTATGCAATATGTGCCAAGAGGTGCCTTTTTTTGTAGTTTTTTTTTTGGTTTTTTAGTTTTAATTTTTTAGCAATGATTGCTAAAAATGTCTGAAATCTTTTGATATCAGACATATCCTCAAAAACAAAGTTTTCTTCAAAATTGATTTAATAATAAATTTTTTTTAAACTCATTTTTCCTCCTTTTCAGAATCCTCGAGCTACAGTCACAAACATGATTTCTAAACCAAAAAGTAAATGGCGACCAGTTGCTTTAGACACTGTTGTACGTTGTTTTTACATAATTATAATATATCTTAATATGTACTATAAATATAAGTATGAATATAAGGGCATCAATTAAGTGTGTAAATTAATTTGACATTTCTTTACTTATATTATAAAAGAGTGGTTAGTTTAGGAAAAATCAGGGACCCTGAGAAAAAAATGATTATATGAAAATGAATGAAAAAGATTTGAATTTTTAAGGAGAAATTCATTAGAAATATGTTTGAAACACATTCTTGCAATAGTACATTCCTTTTCCCTTGTAAGCACTTTTACCTCTTTGGGTATTTGTTGCCCCTTTAAGTATATACTTTGTAGATGTCTCCTTTATTATATATTGTTAGATGCATAAACAGTATATCAGTTTGTATAAACAGTATATCAATATTTTCATAATGTTATAGTCTTATAATAATTTCTTGTTAACCCTTTCACTCCCATTAAAAAATAGTAAAAATATTGCGCTGAAAATGTCATGAATGATTTAAAGGCCATAAAATAAAAAATACTCATCAAAACCTTACAAATAAGACCTTGTTTGTTTTGTTTTTTTGTCAGAAAATGGCTAACCAAGTAATTTTTTTTTTATCTAATTTTTTTCAGCCTTGGTTTTGTGATCAAATGCCATTTTTAGAGTGTTCACGTTTACTAACAAATATTATGATTTTTTCTTCTTCTATATACACGCACACACACACTCAGCCCTTGGAATAAGGAAAAATGAGGTTGGCAAAAAAATTTGATACAAAGGTTTAACCATAAAACATAGAAATCCACTTAAAACCATAAGTGTGAGAGGAGTTAAAGCAATTTTTAATGCATTATTAAAAAAGAAAATTGGTTGTTCAGCTTTTCTAAAATTTAGTACTGAAAATCTTTCTAAAGAAAGTACAACAATAAAAATTTAGTACTGAAAATCTTTCTAAAGAAGATACAAATTCGATTCAGGATGGCATGGAATTCTTTATTCCCTCTCAGCGATTCAAGTCAAGCCTCACTCTTCTTCATGGTTTCCCTCTCATTGTGCTGCTGCAATTTCAAATCATAACCATTACTTTTATATCTATCAGCAAAACAATTCTCTAGTAAACAGATGTCTGTTTACTAATGTTAGAAGCTATTGTAAAAAAGTTTTGTCTAATGCCAAAGCCCACTACTCTCAGGTCACGAAATCTCCTATTTCATCTTGAAAATTAGGCTCTCGTGACTTCTAAAGAATTTTTAACAGTATCTAAAATAAGGGCAAATTTGTTATTATACCTCTCTTGTATGGTTCAGATTTTGTCACCTCACCTAAAGACAAAGCTGAATTGTTTGCTAAGAACTTTTCATCAATATTATCTCTTGATTCCACTAGTTGTGTTCTAATTTCCAACCATTATCACATCGTTGTAATGTTGCTTCTCTTTCTCTTTTCTATAAATACTATAATGGGAACTACTTTAAAGAGCTAGTGTCTCTCATGCTATCTACTAAAATTCATTCTTGTGTCACTTGTCATTCAATTAAGTCTCATACTTTTACTGTGACAGTTCATAAGTGCTCCAAAAATTCTTATTTGTCTAGTCTTTTTCCATGAAATCCTTTGGAATTTGCTTCCTTCATCTTGTTTTCCTCATTCATATAATTTCTAATCTTTTAAGTTGTCTGTCAATTGTTATCTTTTCTCTTTCAGTAACTTTTAACTCTAATAGTGATTGCTCGCAGCCTTGTTGGAAGTGAAGATATTAATATATATATATATATATATATATATATATATATATATATATATATATATATATATATATATATATATATATATATATATATATATATATTTAAATATCTTCACTTTCAACAAGGCTGCAAGCAACCACTATTAGAGTTAAAAGTTACTAGAAGAGAAAAGATAAAAATTAACATATATACCTAGCTTTTTTGTCAACTTTAATCGAAATGGTTTTTTTTTTGCAAAAGGTAGTAAAAAAATAAAGAATAATAAAAAAACCTTATCACTACCCTAACCCTCAGTTGATCAAGCAAATTCTATAATCTTCTTATAACAGTCAATGTATGCGCTGAAATCCTTGCAGGTTCCTATTTCAGTATGATGTTGGGTTACTGATTTAAAAGCGCTCTTATAGTTGCATATGTATATGTGTGTGTGTGTATTACATAGTCAAATATATGCAGTCAAATATAATATTATGAAGTTGATAGCTATTACATTTAATGTTTTATAGGAATTGGAAAAATTAGCATCACGAAAGCTAAAAATCAATGCAAAAGAAACAATGAAAATAGCTGAAAAGTTATATACCCAAGGGTGAAGTCTTTTAATAAACTCAAGGGTGATTTTTTAAAATGCACCTATTACTGAAATTTTAAACATACTTTTCTAATTTTAGTTAGGCTACTTGAGTTTAACTAAATAATATATAATAATAAAAATAATAGTTGGAATAATAATAGTAATAATAATAGCAATAATTATTATTATAGTTATAATTATAACTATTATCATGCTGAGTTTTTTCTTTTCTTATTTTAGTTTAGATTACATGAGTTCAACTAAATAATATGTAATGATAATAACCATGATAATAGTATTAGTAATAATAATATGAAAACATTGGTATAAACAGTAATAATATTTTATTTAGAATAATCAGTTACCCACGTACTGAAACGAACATCTTTCCAAAAGGTCTAAATTTAACACCCTTGGTTGAAAATCAAACTGTTGATCCTCAGTGGGGAGGTACGATTTTAAAGAAGTAGATATTTATAAGGTTTCTTTATTTTAAAAATTGCTTATATCTGTAATTTTTTTATGTTTTGTTAAGTCGAATTGCAGCATATTTTGTTTTTGCATACATGCATTAAAAGGAGTGAAAAATATTTATCATAAAAAAAAGCTATTTCCTTATATTTTTTCATTATTAATATTTAGCTTCAGACATTCTGTAAGCAAAAATTATTTTATATTTTAAACATGATCAAAAATTAAGTAACAATCATGGTATTTGGAGAAACGAGTTTTATTAAAATGAATATGCTTTTAAAGAAATTAGAAAAACTATTTAATAAGTTATTGATTTAAAAGTTATTTTTGATTGATTTAAAATATTTAGTGAAAACATGTAAAGATTTTTATCTGCCATAACTAGTTTGTTTCTAAACAAGGAAATTTTTTAAAATTCGATTAAAAAATAGTTACATGCCAACAATATGGTTCATCCTAAAATATAGTTAAAAGATCCTAAGATATAGTTCAAACTGAAGTTATTTAATACAAAATGTATTAGAAGTGGTAGAACACTTGGCTAACAATCAAAAGGATTGGTGTTTAAATCCACCCTACACCCTAGGACCGACACCCTACACCCTAGGACCGACACCCTACACCTCTAAAAGTAAAATGCTCAACCTTTTTCTCTACTGCTTTGTTTAGAAAAGCTCATGTTTCAGAGTTTCGGGTTCAAAAGAGTTATTACCATAGTTACATAGTAAAATTTTCACTTGAGCTTGAAAATTGTTTGTTTTGGTTGTAATGGCCCCTCTGGAACCTTAGGGAGGTGAGTTTTAATTTAAAAAATAAATTAAAAAACATTTAATATAATAAGTAAATATAAATTAAGGCAGTTCTCCTTGAAATTTGTTGCTGTTGTAGTTTCAAATCAACTTGTAGTGCAAGGTTAATTCGATTTGATTTGTCGTAGATAAATAAGTCAAGTTGCTTAGCAAGTTGCCAATCCTTAAAGCAGAAAAATGAAAATTACAAAATGCTATAATATACTTCTTTAGCATTGCTCGCTTTTTTTTGTTTTGGTTTAACTTGAAATATTTAGCTGCAGCTTATAATAGTTATAGTTAACCTTAAGCTTGATAGAAAAATTTAATCTTAACTTTAAACCAATAGAATTATCATAGACACCTAGACCTTAGTCTAGGTGTCTATGATAACTATGCCGCATAATTTATATAAGTTATTATGTGCCCATTTATTATGTACCCATTTGCAAGTCTCAGCATTTACAGTACAAGTTTTGCAAGTTATAACACTTGTGGTATCTATTCACTAAGTTACTTAAAAAAATAATGAAAATATTTACAAAAGAAAGTAACTTTAGGTAGTAAATCTTTTATTATAAAAGTTAATAATTCTTACTGTTTCTAAACAGAAGAAAAAGCTTTGAAATTCTGAATTGAAATATTTTGGTATACTTAGATATTTTAGCAGAGTAGAGCAAAGATCTATGACATAAGGCATATTCCATCATATAAGTATATTGTATGATATATTACAAGTGTATTTTACAGTATATGCAGTAGGTTCAGCATATGTTGAATTCTGCCCACAAACTGTGTAATACAGTGATTTGGTTTGTGCTTTCATTATATTGCTTGTGTTATCTTTACCAGTTGTGCCAGTGTTTTCAAAGCAAATTGGATCAATGTGTACAAATTAATTGTGGCTTAGTTAGTTTTATAACCTTAAATGAAAAAAGAAGTAAAACCAGCATAAAAAAATATATGCTGGTTTTACTCCTTTTTTTATCTGAGGTTATGAAACCACCAGATAGCCCCTAAAATGTAAATATTTTTTTAAATCAAGTTTTTTACTTATGAATAAACTTTTTATATAGAATTTGTTCAAAGATAAACACACAGAATTCTCCAACCTATGCTTGCTAAAAAAAAATAGAGATCCTTCTTAATACATAAGATATTTAAGAAATTAAAACCATTTTTTATAATAACAAGGTTGCATATTTAAGCTGATGGAGTGTACTATTCACGCTCATTGTTAGAAATAAATTATGCTAGTTACCATTCATCATATAATTTTATTTTACGTAAGAAAATGTTTTAACTGCAAGTTTTAATTATTATACAATTTTTTTGTCCCTTAAAAGAAAATTTTACTTAACTGTCCATTCGCACAATTAAAAAAGACTTAAAGGTTTGATATATTAGATAAAATAATTAAGATAATTGTTAAAAAAAAAATATTTTCAGTTCTTTTTTTAAACTAAAAAATGATTGTTTTTTTAATTGAAAAGGTTTTGCTTCTAATATTCTTGCTAATAATGGACCAAATCCAAGACAAGGAAAAAAAACAGACAATGCTCATCCCCCGATCCATCCTATAAAGTACATAGACTCATTGCAAGTTAGTTATTTATTTTCGCTTTTAAATTACTATTTTTATTAAGTGTTTTTCAGTTCAAAATCTTTTAAAGTTTTTATCATTTGCTCTTTTTCGCTATCAGATTTAAAAATATTTTGTTAAGTTAAAGATTCTTCATTTTTTATAATCTAAAGAGCTATTGTTCCTCATCAACATGAGACTATTAAATAATTATCAGTTGTGTTTTAATATAGTTTATACAGAAGGTACGTAATTTTTTTATAGCAGTTACTATATAGTAACTGCTATAAAAACATAATAATTTTTTCACCATAGATATTTTGAACAGTATTTTATTCTTTAATATCAACATAAAAAAGTTATTTTATAGTATTATTATTATATTTTATTATTTATTTTATATTATTTTAAAGAAAATAAAATTATTAGTATAGTTCTATGAAATTGAATAAATATTTATATATATATTGTTAGGTAGAGTTTTTGTAAAATATTGAGATAAAATATTGAGGCAGATATTGATTTATTAGATATATGGTTCGGTTTTAGGATTTAAAAAAAAAGATTTTTGTTTCTATTCATACTTTGAGAAGGATCCTCTACCAGATGGGTAGGTTCTTATTTAAACTTCTCTACAGCTTGTAGTCCAGACAACATTCCTGTCAGTCTTATAAAAGTGTTTTTCTAAACACTATCAATTACTTTCTAAACTATTTAACAATTACTTAATAGAATCTTTTTTTCTTGCCTACTGGAAAATGGCACCTGGCTCCAATTTAGAACATACCCTACATCCAGTACAGATATGTTGTTTTATGATATTATTGAGTATTTAAAGATTCTTAAATGACTTTCCTATTAATAGTTAGAAAATTAACAGGGTAAAAGTTAAAAATAACAAGGGCAAATAACAGGGCAATAGTTAAAAAGGTCAGAGTATTCACAAGTTTTTTAAAAATGGAACCATAGATAACCATAGGAACCATATATGTCGTTTTCCAGTAGGCAAGAAAAAAAGATTCAATTAAGCAATTGTTAAAAACTTTAGAGAGCAATTTGAGAGAAATTAGGAAAATATTTTATAAGACTGACAGGAATATTGTCTTGGCTACAAGCTATAGAGAAGTTTAAACAAGAATTCAGAATTAGGAGTGATTTAGATGTCCAACAATCAAATGACCTGTTTCTATGGTATTGCAGAAAATGTGTGTTCATTAGATTTAAGAGATAAATCAAAGGAAAAGTTCTTAGCAAATAGTTCTGTCTTAGCTTTGAGAGAACTTATTATAAAATATAATAGATATAATAAGAGAACTTATAATAACAGAATTGTTAATAAGGTCAATATATGAAAGAAGGAATATTGCCTTTGTTAATAACACATTTTCTCCAAAAGTCTCTAGAACCTTAGTTCTGTAATAAAATATGCAATTTAGTCATTTAAGAATATTGGAGCTTAGCTTCTGACAATACCTTTTTGCACCACTTTTTTGCACTAATAAAAATGCACGATTTTGTTGTTGTGGAAAATCAAATAGTTAAGTTGAACATTTTTCAATGAAAAAATGTTTAATTTTTCAGCAGAAACACATTGAGTTTTTGTGTATTTTGCCTGCTTATAAAATACGATAAAAATGGCACCAGTTTAAGTTCTTTTGAGGAAAGATGCATCTCCTGCTGTTAGTTGTGGAGGTTTTTCTGAACTTATTTTGTTAGCACTGTAATTATACTTATGCACTTTGCCTCACCTACTGAACCAAGTCACGTCTCCTAGATAAAAATACTTTAAACACTTTATATATATATATAGAAAAGAATTGTACACATAAAAGAGTTATATTTCAAATACACATATAAGAATACATTAAGTTATGAATACTTAAATATATACTTGTATAATAAATTAAATGTATAATTCTTTAACAGATAAACAATGAACTTGGGAAGGTGAATATATTTAAAAAAAAAAAAGGAAAAAAGTTGTCTCACTGTGATTCTTTACAGGAATTTTATGTATATATTTTTTCATTGATATCTTTTCAAAAACTTTGTTTAAAATATTTTTTTTAGGGCAACGAGAAACGTATTTATGAATTTATAGTTCGTCATTTCCTTGCTTGTGTCTCTAAGGTATGCTTCATTATTTAGGATTTTTCCAATGTCTTTAAACTTTTATTGGTGATAAACTAAAAATTCTTTTTTTGTTTAAACTGTTAAAGTAAACTATGAATAATATATATCCTTACATGACATAGGATGCTGTCGGTCATGAAACAGTGTTTGAGATTGAAATATCTGGTGAATATTTTACTGTTCATGGTCTTGTGATTACTGAAAGAAATTATTTAGATGTCTATCCATATGAACAATGGAACACCAAAGTATCATAATTTAATATATAATATATTTGTATAGTTTAAATCATTAAAAGTAAAGTAATTAAAATAGTATTACTGTAAAGTAGAATAATTTTTAAATAATAAAGTAGAATAATTTTTAAGTCTCAATAAGAATCATATGCTGATAATTATTGTTTAAAAAATTTACTTTGCAGTTTAAGATTTCTATTTTATTTCAAATGTATTGTAAATTTGAATTTAAAAACGTTTTTTATACAGAACATTCCAATCTATCAACTAGGGGAAGTTTTTTTTCCAGACAGCATTGAGGTAGACTTTTCATTTGTATGATATAAATGCTTTTCTATGCATTGACTAAGGGCTAGGACTATTTAAAAATTTCTGGGTTAAAAATTATAAAAATATAAAATTATATATATATATATATATATATATATATATATATATATATATATATATATATATATATATATATATATATATATATATATATATATATATATATATATATATATATAAAAATGGGGTTAAATATATATAATATATAAAATAAATAATATATAAATGGGGTTGGCAATAAATTGCTGACCTCATTTCTCCTAATTTGGAGGGTTGATATCTATAGTTAAACATTAAGTTATATATATATATATATATATATATATATATATATATATATATATATATATATATATATATATATATATATATACATATATATATATATAAATATATATATATATATATATATATATATATATATATATATATATATATATATATATATATATATATATATATATATATATATATATATATATATATATTTAAACAACTTTGAAAATGTATTCTACAAAATAGAGTGCTCAATGTTCTTAAAAGAATAGAGCAATTATAAATTAGTAGAAAATCACTTAACAAAAAATTTTTTACTAAAATTTTTTTTTATTTTTTATTTAATGCTGTGTTTCATTAATAAAAACTCTTCATAAACTTCTGATGATTCTTTATTTATGAAAAACAGTGTTTATTTAGAAATATTTTTGTTATGTGATTTTATACTAATTTATAATTGCTCTATTCTTTTAAGAACATTGAGCACTCTATTTTGTAGAATACATTTCAAAAGTTGTTTAAATATATATATATGTATGTATATATATATATATATATATATATATATATATATATATATATATATATATATATATATATATATATATATATATATATATATATATAATATATACACACATTGTAACTTATTTATTATTTGGAATTAATTATTTTCTTCTGTAAAAAAAAATTATAGTATATTATTGCATATATTATAGTATATTATTGCAATCAAGTTAAGTTTCAATTTGAAATCTGTTATTATTAACCAAAAATAGACCAAGTTAAATGGCTTCTTTTGTTTTTAAATTTAAAAGATGGCGTCCAAGACATAGTTTTGACATATTGGCCTTCATCAGAATTAATCCCGCTGTTTCGCGCAGAGCACATGTTATTTTATATTTCTAGTGCCTCTAGAAATATAAAATAACATGTGCTCTGCGCGAAACAGCGGGATTTTTCTTTCAAACTTTTTATTTTCTACCTTTAATGTTCTTGTTTTTTCACAAATAATATTTTTTTTACAAAAGTTTTTATGAAATGTAGTGCAAATTGATAAAGTTTCTTTTCGTCAGTGCTCCTCTGATGTTGATGCATCCACGTATTTACTTGCATTTTTGTAATTTTGATTTGTTTTTTGATGTTAATAAAGATCTTAAATTTGATTGAAATACTGGTCTGTATCCTGCTTTTTGGAATATTTTTCAAAGTTTTGGTGAAAGACCTGGTACCCATGGTAAAGACTACAGGAAATTTATTGCATTCTGATGGAATTGTATTTTTATTTTGTCTTTTTTAATGAAATAGGTGTGTAGTTTTCCTCAGTTGCTTTTCATTGTACCCATTTTCAATAAACATGTCAGTTAAAAAATTTATTTCGTTTTGCAAATAATGTTTACTACAGATGGAGTAAGTTCTGTGGAAAAATCCTTTAAATGTTGTTAAAATGTTTGGATTGTGATTTGAATGCAGTTTAATTCGACTGTTAGTGATTGAATTTAATTTGACTGTTAGTGATTGCCTCTTTTCGATATACTTTGTACTCAAAATTTTCCTATTTTGTTATTTATAATGGTTATATCAAGAAAGTTAAGTGTTTTTGTTTCGTTTTCAACTTCAATTGTGTATTGTATTGCAGGATGTTGTTGATTTAAAATATCTTGGAATTGTTTTGCTTGTTTGATGTTAGGAAATCTTGCATGGCTACCGTCAACGTATCGTAAAAATTATTTTAGATTTAGTGCAGGATTTATCCTCAATGCCATTTTAATTGGATTATTTTCATAGAGTTATAGAAAAGATTCTGCAAGAACCATCATGAAAGAAAGTCTGATTGGTCCTGAGTTCTCCATTACATGAATCTCATTGTTCCAATGAAAATAACATTGATATAAGCAAAGTTCTGTGAGTTGATTTGTTTCAAGTATACTTAGTTTTAATAAGTTTTTATATGATAAACTGTTATTTAATTATTTGAAAAGTATAAAGGTGGTTTCTTTTAATGGAATTGACAGGTAGAGATTTACAACATCATAAGACACCTGAATCTCATTGTTGGTGATATTTCAATTTTCTGCTTTTTTTATAAATTCAAAAGAGTTTTATAGTTAGTTTTAATAGAGTTTTTATATAAAATATAACAGCTAAAAAATTATTGTAATATTTTACAAGCTGATAATGCTGGTATTCATAACCCAAAGAAAATTTCTTAACAATAAAATTATTAGTATTGAGAGAAACTGTGTTTGTTGATGTTTTAATATATATATATATATATATATATATATATATATATATATATATATATATATATATATATTCATATATATATATATATATATATATATATATATATATATATACAACCCTCGGAATTAGAAAAAATAAGGTCGGCTATAAATTTTGCTGACCTCAAACACTTTGAGGTTAGTACGGCATTGCCGAATGCCAACCTTAATTCTGAGGGCTATATATATATATATATATATATATATATATATATATATATATATATATATATATATATATATATATATATTATATATATATATATATATATACACACACACACATACACGCACGCACACACACACACTTTTTCTAGAAAAATTAATTGCTTTAAGTGAAGTATCTTGATTTGACCTATTAAAGCTATAGTGTACAAAATTTGAAAAGTCTTCCTGGTTTTATCTTATTTTAGTTTTTTTTAGTATTGTGATGACTTTTAAATAATTCAACTGTTGACTAAATCGACTAATATGTTTTCTACAGTTGACTAAAATCGACTGATACATTTTTGAAATTGACTAAGTTGACTAAAAGTTGATTTAGTCAAAATATGGCAATAAATTTTTTTTCTCGAAATAAATTACAATGAAAATAATAAAGGTGTATATATTTGCTTTCTAATTTTTAGCATCACGTTATTAAAAAAATAATGGAGCAAAACAAAATGAGTTTAGAAACCACTCTAGCTCTAGGTTGCAGGTAAAACAAATCAAAAAATCAAATATTACCTAAAATATCAGGTTTGATTAAGGATGTTTCTAGTCTGCGTTTGTAGAAAGGTATCAAAACACAATGGTAATTTTAGGAAACTAGGTAATATTAAGTATTCTGTTGCCTTTGATTTTAAGTGTGCAAAATTAACATTCGATATTAAAAATGGAAAAAAAATAGTTATTGTTAAGAGTCTTTTGGATGGTGGAGAAAAGAAAACACTTGGTTCCTTTGATTGTCATTGCAGTAAATATGTAGAAGTTGGAAAACCAAAATCAATGATAATTGGTTATAAAAATTTAATCCAAGAATTTTGTATCTTGAAGAGGATTCAAATACAGTTATAGAAAATTTTTTCCCTAAAAATTTTTTTTGTCAGAAAAAAGAAAGTGTTCTTATGAGATTAAAAAAATATGAGTTCGGTATAAAAGATGAAACTATGCTGAGAAATTAAAGTTAAGCATTGTTGATTTTTTAATTTTTTTTATTCAAGTTTTTTGTTCAAGTTAATATATTGTTGACAATATCTTATGTCAAAATTATTATCCTTATATACAAAATGGCTTTTAAAGTATTTTGAAATCATATAATCATATTGAAATTATATACAAAATGGCTTTTAAAGTATTTTGAAATCATATAATCATATTGAAATTATATACAAAATGGTTTTAAAGTATTTTGAAATCATATAATCATATTGAAATTATATACAAAATGGCTTTTAAAGTATTTTGAAAATTATGATGATTAAGCAGTGATAAAATATTTGTGTATTATAAAACTTGTATTATAAAAGTCTTGATATTATTATAGAAAATGTATATTGCTACAGCAGAGAAAATAGAATTAGCCTCACCTTTATTTTTTGTTTTAATTTAAATGGAAGTAAAACAATTATTATATCTAATTTGTTTCTTATTATCTTCTACCACAACTAAAAAGTTTATAAACTGATATGTTTAATTTATTACAAATGGAAAAAAAAAAAGTCAATTTGTGGAGAAAATAGAATTAGTCTCATTTACTTTATATACAAAAAAATACAGAAAATATTTTGTTTTTACGCTCATTTAATATTTAGTATTCCTGATTTTTTAATGACTTCAAATATGCAACTTGACATACTAGTCACAAGATTTTGGTTAGTTTCTATAGATATTTCATTCCAAGCTTCTCTGATACGAGTTTTCAGCTCCAATGTGGATTCATATTGCTTACTATTTTCATAAACCTTTCAAGAAGTATTTCCCATAGATTTTCAATTGGGTTAAGATCTGGACTGCATACGGGCCATTCCATTACATAAGTATTTTTTTTTATAAATATAGCTTTTGTAAGCTTTGAATTATGAACAGCAGCATTGTTTTGTTGAAAGTAAAATTTTCACCCATCAATTCTTGACCATGTTCAAGCAAACTAATTTCTAATAAGTCAATATAGTCCTGTGAATTCATTTTTGTTGAAATCCATGCCAGTGGAAGTTTTCCAGCAAAGGAAAAAGTCCCCCAAACCATAACAGTTCCACTACCAAAAGTAACGAATCATCCAAGTTTCTTTCTCTTTTCGAAGATCATGCCAGTAATTTTAATAGCCATTAGAAAAATCTAGATTAAACTTTTTTTCATCACTAAAGAGAACTTGATGCCACTCTTCCTGCCAAGACATGTATTCTTTTGCAAATTGTAATCTAGCTTCTTTATGACGAAAATTAAGTTTTGGTTTTTGTTTATGCTTTTTCTAAACTGTGTTTGGATGTTCATGTAAGGATTATCTCACATGTTGAACAGTTACAGGTAATTGTAAATCAGCACAAATTTGAGATGCAGTCATGTGCTGAGCAGCAGCACGACGTTTAATGCGATTATCAATTCTACATTCGCCACCACTTCCCTTATAAGCTCCATAATTAACGCCAATCTTGAAGTAATTATCAATCACTTTTGAAGATCTTTTAATTTTCTTTGCAACTTAGATGAGCCTGTATCTCTGTAAACTTTGATTACTACTAACTCTTCATTCGTTAAACACTTACCACGTCCCATTTCAAATTAAGGTATCAAAAACCAAATGTTAAAAACTTTATGAGCACTGATTTCACAGTCTTTATTTAATTTACAAATTTTATTTAACTTACAAACTTTATTTAACTTACAAATAATAATAAAAACTAAGTCACAAATGCGTATCATCAGATCAAAATATACAAGTAAACTGAAAATAATTATTTATAAAGCTAATTCTATTTGTTACCACAAATATCAAGTAATATAAATTTTATGGTTTTATCAAATGTACCACAATTTAATTATGCTATATTATAATCTAAAAAGTTATTGTTTGTAGCAATAGTTATGTGTGTGTGGATACAAAAGATACACCACACAAATTTGCTTACAGATTTACAAAATATTGGATCAGTACATGGTGAGACTAATTCTATTTTCTCCGCTGTTTTTTTAACATTAAATGCGTTTAATACATTTTTTCTAATTTTGTTGGGGTTTATACCTACATTTGATTTGGTTAGTTTTATTAAACAGTGAACCACAGTGCAAATGGTCACACAGTACAATCACAGTGACAGATTTCAAATCTTTTGATAATTGCAGATTTTTTACAATTGCTATATTCACTAAATTTGGCATGAGTACCAATATGAGGTTGCTCTTCATATAAAACTGATAATTTTTTATTTAGTTGCTATGGAGACCTATATTGCTTAGTGGCCAGATACTTTTCAACTCTTTTATTTTAAATAACAGTTAAATAATTAGGTAATTAATTTTAGAAAAAAATTCAAGTAATTAATAAGTGACAAATTGATAAACATTGACAATTTAGAATACATCAACTATTTATAAAATAATAATATTGTTTGAAAATTGTTTTTTAAACAATTATTTAAACAAGTACTACAATTAAAGTAACTGCAAAACATCTAGATGTTAGATAATATACTGATTTTCTATAGGTTATTGTAAATATAAAAGTTTACTATGAAACCACACACAAAAACAAATTTGCTCATTCAAGTTTGGCAAAATTTTGAAAAAAAAATTTTTATTATTGAAACAAAAAAAAAATAATCACAATATAAAAAATGTTTGTTTATATTAGACTGCTGCACCATGCACACATACATAACTGAAATAGAATGACAAAATATCATTCAAATAAAAAATCATATTTTGGGTCAGTTGACAGTCGGAGTCTAAAGTAAATCACTAACTCCTTCTGGGAGTTGAGATTTTAAATTTTGAGAACTTGATTGCCTCATGCTGCTGATTATTGGATCTGATGAGCACAAAAGTTGGCATAATACGTCATAACTAATATTTGTTTTTAAACAATCGCATTTGTGTATGTAGTTTTTACGGAAACATTGTGCAAACTTTGTGGCATGTATCACCGTGGGTAGGTACAGACAAATGAACCACCTAAAATGCAAAATTGTATAATTACAAAATCATATAATTACATAATTATATTTTATAATATTATATGATTGCATAAAATCATTTAATTACAAAATCATATAATTACAAAAATTATATAGTTACATAATTATATTTTATAAAGATATATAGTTACATAAAATCATATAATTACAAAATTATATAATTACATAATTATATTTTATATAATAAAATTATATAATTACATAAAATCATAGAATTACAAAATCATAGAAATACAAAAAAGGCAATCAATCTTATATTATGTTAGCTTTCTTAATATAATTGATTGCCTTACTAAACTTACCTCAAGCCAGTAGTTTTGAAATTTGATTTAAATGGCAGAGTTGATAACAATCTGGCCAAGATGACATGCAATTTTCTCGGAAATAGTACATCTAACTTTAAAATTTTAGTCACAACACTTTCAGATCGAAAAAAACGAAGAGCTATATTTCCATCATTGGATGTCCCAGGTCTGGCAGATCTGGGCACATCTACAATTAATCCAAGACATTTTTTAAAGGCTTCTTGAATTCTTTTTTTGTTTGTTATCACATACCATTTTTTTTGTGCTACACACCTACAACTTCTGGCTATTTAATTTATAGGGAAGGTGTAGGCTGCATTCCATTGTTCTAAACCATCCATATAATGATGACAAACCATACTGCAGACCCGAGTAGTATGTATTTTTTGCTACAATTTTTTCAATACTGTTTATCTTTTTTGAGCAGAACTGTGATGCATTGGTCTCAGTTGATAAGGCCGATGTCACCTTTCTGTCTACCTTGGTTATTTCAATGACATACAATATGCTGATGTTGTTCTATTGAGTTGAATCAAGATTTCCATTTCTAATAAAAGACTCTTCTATTGATATAGCTATTGTTTCTTTAATAAGTTTAAAACGCAGTGGACAACAGTTTAATGTTGAAGATGGCTTATGGTTGTACCAAATTGTTTTTTATAGCCATCGATAAAACTAGTTGATAATAAAACAAGTGGAACAAGGTATGTGAGATAATAGATTTTGTTCACTTTCAAGGTGTCTTTTACCATCAAGTGTAGTATTCTTGTAAATAGACTGCTCAATGCTACCATTAAATCAAATTTTGTGTTGAATAGTCTGACACTACAATTTCTGTTTCTGGTGGCTTGCAGTTTTTTTTCTTCAGCTCTTAGAGAATTGTAAGTTGGATAAATGTTGGACCCAACAGTCATGGCTTCATTTCTCAGTCATTAGTAGTCCAGTAAAATAGCTAAAGCTTTTGTGGGAGAATATGATGTTGCTTCTGAGAAAGACCTATCTGACTCACTTTTTAGCATTTGACCTAGAAGTTGTGCATCTTTTGGCCTACCTTCTGACTTTAAAAGATGAATAGCAGATGAGATTAGCTTTTTTGATGTTCTTGACTCTGCTAGTTATAGATCTTCTATACCTAGTTTTTGTGCTGGTCCATGGACTTTTTTTCAAATACTGTGTTAGTATTATATGCAATCCTTCATCTCTTTAAAAAAAATGTTTGGTGAATTCATTTAATTTTAAACACTACTGATACAAAACATATCCACTATGAACATCTCCACTTTAAGTTTGTAATTTAAATAGCTTAAAAGTTGTTCATGAGTTTTAGAGTTAAAAAGCTAATATTATTTTCATGTAAAAATATTTGAATATCCAATTTTGTGATCATCATGTATGTCTGAAAATATAAGTATATGTAAATAATAGCCTAGCTTATTTTTTTTTAATTTGGCTTATTTAAATAATAAAATTAAACCTATATTAACATAATTATCTTTAGTTAAGTTATATATTATTTTATTTATTATATATTAATAAATATTCATTTATTACAGCTTAAAATGACATTAATATCCATAACTGTGGTAAATATTACTGTTGTTATGCAAAAATAATTAGAAAAATTAAGTATCCATATCAACCAAATAAAAATCTTACTTTTATAAGAAGTATGAATCTCATTTTAATACTTAATTTAGTGTACATAGCGCAAAAAAAATGTTGTTAAAATAATTTTAATGTACAAATAGATTGTTGCTATGTGAAATTAGGAACCGTAACAACCAAATTGCAGTTAATGTGTAGCCTGAACAGGTCTGCTTAGGTCCATAAAACTGAGTGTTTTTGGCTTCCTTAGATTTATTTTAAATTTAAAGGTTTACAAAAAAAAAAATTGTATAGGCATATAATGCCTATACAATTTCTGGTTATATAAAAGTTTTGTCTTTTATATAACCAGTCAGCCGGGTTATATAAAAGTTTTTATATAAACTAATATAAAAAGAAATGCGTATCAGTCAAAGTAAAGCCATTCATTTTTGAGATAATTGTCAAGAAGCATCTTAAATTTTTTTAGTGAAGGTTCTTTTACGATGTCATTAAGAAGAAAGTTTCATTTATTAATTATTTTTATAGAAAAAAAGTTTGTACACATATTTAAGCATGAGGAATCTTTTTTTAGTTTAAATATATGACCGCAAGTAATGAATTGGTTATTGATTTCAAATAGATTTATTTTGTATACCAAATAGTACAATAATTATTATTATTGCCATATTTGGAGACATTAATTAGATCTCCACGAATTAGTCTGTATTTTACACTTGTCATGTTTAGCACCAATAGTCTTAGTTCATACAGGAGATTGTTTAAGCCTCTAATTTGTTTAGAAGATCTACTTAATATGCTTCCATTTGATCTTTGTCTTTGAGAAGCTGCAAGGTACTGATTGATATACAACATTTGTTAAATACATGTTAAAGAACAGTGGATGATTATTCATTTGCTGCCCTAACTGACTCGAAAAAAAGATGCATTTAATTTGGCACATTTAAATAATAAAATTTGATGATATGTCTCATTTATTACAGCTTAAAATGACATTGATATCCATAACTGTGGCTAAGTATTACTTATTAAATGTTAAATTTAACAGCAAAGAATACTGTTGTTATGCAAAAGTAATAAATAAAAACTGTGTAACAATGTAAACAAAATTATTTAAAAAGTTGTTAGAAAAATTCCATTTAGTTATTAGAAAGCTCTTCTAGAAAAATGATTAGAAATTATTTAACAACAAATATAATAAAATAACTCCAGATTTATAACTAAATATATATATGGAACACAGTATATATGTTTTTTAGACAGATTGGATCATGTCAAAATTTTAACTTAAGTCCATAGCTGCCCCACTGTGGAATGGAAGTGTTTAGAATTAGCATTAGTAGGAAAAAAGTTATGTATTAACTATGTTTAAGCAGAAAATACTGGAATGTGTGAAGTGTGTGAAAAAAGAGTTAAAGCAAACTCCATTTTTTAGATTTTTGGGTTTCACTAAAAACCAGTATTGCTGGTTTTGAGTTTAAAAATGTACTTTTGGTGAATACACAAAAGGGTAGATCATTGATAGCAACTGATAACCCAGAAAAGTAGGCATTCAAAACTGTGAAAAAAGGAAGAATGATAATGAATTAAAAAAGGACATTTAAAAGAAGCTTTTAGAAATTTAAAAGTATTACCAGTTGCAATAACCTTTTCAATAAAAGAAACCATTGATTAAACTTATGTCTATTTTTTGTTATTCAGAGTTGCTAAGTCGCCTTAAAGTTAAATGTGATCTAGTCTAAAGTCACCCCAGGTGACTAGACACTAGATTTAATCTTTTAAGATATTTTTAAATCCTGAAATATCAGGAGGTTAATAGATAAAGAAAATATTAATAAGTTGAAATAATCTAAATTAAGTTAGTTGCAATTAAGTTAATTAGCGTAATGTACGTAATGACTCAGATAGACAAGCTAAATTATTTAAAATGTTGTAAAAGTTTTTTTTATTTAATAAATCTAAATAAGCTAATAAAAAATCAACATTTATAAAACCCTTTGTTAAAACTTTGTCAAAGAATAATATAGAATAATTCAAACTATGCTAACCAGTCAAAAAAGTTAATATAACAATATGGTTATATTGTATACAATTTTGATTTTTGTTTACTTTATCATTAAATTGTAAAACTGATTTATTTCTTTGTTTTTTCTTGTAGTTAGTATCAGGCGAAACCTGTCCTCCTCCATTGCTTACTGAAGCAGATCTGATTACATTGATGGACAAACATGGAATTGGTATTTTTTTAAATATGATTTAATAATTACAATTTTCTTTAATAGCTTAAAAAACATTGCTGATTTTTATTTTCTTTTTTTTCTTTTTTTTTTACCATTTTCATTATTAATTAGTTTTAATTTCACCACAATTTAAACTCAATCAAATTCACAACTATTAACTTCATAATCATCAGTTTCAACCACCAGTAACCTTTCCACCATTCCAACCATCAGTAACCTTTCCAACCACCAGTAACCTTTCCACCATTCCAACCATCAGTAACCTTTCCAACCACCAGTAACCTTTCCACCATTCCAATCGATTTAATGATCAAGTTTTATCACCAAACTGAGCTTTAGTTTATACAATCCATAGATTTATATATAATCAGGATAATCATAATAAATAAAGCACATAAATATCTTGATATCAGTATACTAAAGCAAACTTATTTTTATCTAAACTTATGTGACATACGTTTATGAGACTAAATTAATTTTATTAAACTTTTTAGCAAGTTAAGCAGAGCATTAAATTATTAAGTTGTACGTTTCCTTTGTGCTTTAACTAAATATGCTTGATTATTTAGTAATTTAAAAAACAGTACAAACGGGAAAGCATAATACAGTTTCATAGTACCCACAAAAATTGTATCATGTTAACCCATGCATTCCAATAGAAAAAGAAGTCTAATTTTTGCTTTTCATAATATATATTTTGAATTAAGAAGTTTATCACACTGAAGAGTTCATGGAGTTTATAAAGTAATGGTACTACCAAATCATTGAATATTAAGACAAGTAATAAAATATTTTGCAACCAAAAAAATACAAGTATCCATCTTTCACAAGGCTATTGACATTAGAGATATCACCAATAGTGATTTTGCCAAATTCCAAATACCAAATATTTGGCTAGACGCTTGGCCAAAGTACTGAATATTCAACTGCTGAATGTTAAGTGACACTTGGTTAATTTTGAAGGTTCGGACCTGCTTTATTGAAACAGATATGTTAACTAGGTTGTGTGAGTGTTTTTTTTTATTTGTTGACTATTACATCAAATTGTTTTAACTATATTTATGTATAAAAGTTTCATACTCTTTAAATAATTCAAAAAGATTGCAAAAATAACCAGCTCAGGTATATCTTGCACTTCTGAGGTTAAGAAGTTGCTATTGATAGATATAGCACAAAGAAGACTAAACATATTAAAAATTATACTTTCACTAAAGCTTTAACTTTAATGGGTTTAACTTATGGTTTAACTTTAATGGGAATGTCAATTATACAGTAACCTTTTTTATTGATACACGTTTCATGACTAATTTCAAGGAATTAGTTAAAATACAACAAGAAAAACAAAAATAAAATTTAGCTCTGAGAAAAATTAATTCATTAAAGGGTTAATCCTTCTCAGTAAAAGACTGTTTGACACCGATGGACCATTGCCACTGCCTAGTAGCACTGGTGATAATTCCCCTCCACTTTGTAAGAAAAAGAGATGTAAATGAAAACAATCAAACCAATTTCTGCAAAAAAATGCAGACATGAAGATGTGGAAAAGAAAAAATCGATTTTTACGTACACCCTTGCAAGTTGTGGTCACCAAGCGCAAAAGATAATGCTAACTGAACTTGCAAAAAGTTTATTATTATTTGTTGGTGGCAGTGTATTTAGTGAATTGCTATTTTTGAAAATATGTATAGTTTATTAGGAATTTGCAATCATTTGCTATCATCAAACAATGAAAATGTTTTTTTATCATAACCTACCACCTTAGATTTTAAGTATCAAATGTGTCAATTTTTTTTTTAAAGAAAAAATTTAAAAAATAGTTATATATAATCCGTTTTTATGCAGTTTTTTAATTATAATCTGGTATTAAGTCTGGTCTGGTATTAAATCTGGTCTGGTATTTAGTATTAGGCCGAATACTGAATAGTAAAAAAAGTAGTAATTGAATAGGGCCAAATAGTCACCAAATATTTGTGACATCTTTAATTGACATGTTTTGAATTATGTGTTAAGCAATACATCTAGTAGTAGCTGATTATTTATCAGCAGAATTGGTCACAATATCTGTATATGCCTATGTAATCGCTTAATTGCCTTGTGTATCATACTGTCCCCTAAACTAAGTTTTTACCTTTTTGTTTATCTACATAAAATGTACATATACAATGTAGATATTAAGTTGATTATGTTTTCATCATTACATCATTTATCATTTATAATCATGGTTTAAAGAAAAATGAAATTCATGATATGTGAATCAAGAAGTACTTGGTTGACTTTTAAGAAAGATTTACTTATAGGTACTGATGCTACACATGCTGAACATATTGAAACAATTAAATCTCGAAACTATGTTGGTGTTCAACATGATGGAACTTTTTTGCCTGGTCAACTTGGAATGGCTTTAGTAGAAGGTTACAATTGATTTCATTTGTACTTTGTTTTGTATTTAAAGTAATTTTCATAATCAAAGTTGTATTCAGTTTGATTTTTTTTTAATGAAGATCAGAATTTTTATTTCTAGTAATTAAATTATATAATAAATTGTAATTTATATTGAATTATTTATTATATTCTAATTGTTGTCTTTAATTATTGATTCCATGACGATCATCTTAGTTTTATTTCAAATTTAGGTTATGATGCCATGGGATTTGCAATGTCTAAACCTCATTTAAGAGCAAGTCTTGAGGCTGATTTAGTGCTGTAAGGGTTCTAAATTTTAGTATATTATTTAGACTATAAATATGTTATCAACACTATTATAAAAAATAGTATAAAAAATAAAAATTACAATGAAAAATATATTCAACAGTATAATAAATAAGGCTTCTGAATATTACCAAAATATAAAAAGGAGAAATTTTTTTTTTAAGTTTTATTTTCTTCTCAAAATGTTCAAAATTAAATGTGTTAGTGGTGTAGTGGTAGAGCACTCACTTTGTAAGCAATAAGCTCTGAGTTTGATATTTTGCTGGTAGTACCATGCTTATCTTGTTTCTCCATGCAAGGGCCTTGTTTGTCACGGTTCGTGTTTTGGAGTTATAGAGTTGATAGAGGGTTGTAACATTTTTCTAATTCAATAAATGGATTATAAATTGTACAAGTTATAAAAGAAAGTATTAATTAAATGACTTAAATGAATCAATAATTAAAGTAATAATTATTGAAAAATTTTTATACATATTTGAAATATTTTTATTTAGAATTTGCCAAGGTTTAAAAAATGAGAAAGGTAATATTTTTTATGTGTTACTTTTAAAATTTACTGTAGCTAATAATACTGAGTAAATATTATAATAATGAAAGTAACTTATAAACTAGAATTTTATTAATTTATGATAATAGACGTGCTGACTCAGCAAATACAAAGTTACAAAAATGTTTTTGAACAGGCTGTTGCTCAAGTATGTATCCACAGTTAAAATCAAAATTATTTTTGATCTTAAAAATTTTTTTAAAACCAAAAGCTAAGGAAAAAAAATTATTTTAATCTAATTATAATTTTGTTACTTTTATTTTTTTAAATGTTTATTAAAATCTATTATTACCTTATAATTACTGTTATTTATTTGGTGATATTTGTATTAAGGTGCAAAAACTTGATGATTCATTATCAAAGTACTTTGGAGAGGCATCTGATGTTACTGATGGTTTGAATAATTTTTAATTTAGAATGTTTTTTATCTTTATATATGCAATGACATCAATGATATACATTAGCTTTACTGCATACTTTACTACTTTACTAATGCACAGCTTTACTACAAGGTCAAGATATTTAGGAGACATTAGAGATATTCAAGATGTTTAGGAGAGTATTTAAGAATTTAATAACTCCACATACCCAACATTTTCAGACAAGTTTAAAAACCAAAATGGCTGCTCTGAGTGCTGAAAATATTACTGAAAATCTGAACCTGACTCTGAACTCAGTTATCGTGCCCTCAAAATGGATAAAAGTATTCCTAGAGTGACTGTTAATGTGCATGTTGTCATCACTTGAAAGAAAAAAAAAAATTTCTAAAGAAAAAATTAGAAAAAAGCAGGTAAAATAGGTTTTACATATACTAAACTGCAGATCAAGGTTAAATAGATTAATGATGGAAAACAAAATACAGAATAAGATAAAACTATTCATTATATGCAAAAGTTCAATCAAAAAAGTATACATGACATTTAAAGTAATTAGCAGCAATTGTTCTACTCTTTTTACAGCAGAAGTAAGTAAATTTTTAATTAACAGGTTAAAGCATAAAGATCCAAGTCTTTGTATTTCCACAAAAATCACAAGGTTTAGATATGTCTGTGGCTGGTTAAAGCATTTGAGACATGTCTGAAAAATGTTTAGTTCTTACTAAATTCTTACTAATTCTTACTAAAATTCTACTATTCTTACTAAAATAGAAACTAAATCCTCCTAAAAATCTCCTAAATCATGTTGTTTAGACTTTTTCCAATAAAACCAAGCAATATGAAATATATTCAACAAGCGAAAATGTTTAAGTTACTTTTATGTATATTTTCATATTTATATAAATATACCCAAACCTTTTTTGAATTTCTTAATTTAAATTTTCAGCTACGGGAAGAAATTTTAAATTGCAACAATTATTGCAACTGCAACTGCAATAATTAGTGACATCTTCTACAAAATACACAATATTCTCAACGAAAAATTACACAAATTATAATGGACTTTTATCAAACCATATTGAGTGGCCAAGGAGTTAAAAAAGGAATTAATTCATGTTATAGCATAGTACATTTAAGATGTTACTGAGCTTCGATACATGTTCCAAAAGATTGAAAGTTTTGAATGATTTTCTCTGGTTCCAATAATTTCAAATTGGAAGTTATAACAAAGATCTAATTTCAGGACACAGCACATTCTTTTAAACTTGAGAGTGATGGTTTTAGACAATATTTATTAAAAAGCAGTTTTAATATGTGAATTAAAACTTTAGTTTAAATTTCTTGATCCAATAGACGTCCATTGTATCCCTTGACCCATCTCTCAAACACCTCTCCATTGCATCCCTAGATGCCACATGGTAAAGGCAAAATGCCTCAGGGCTGTATTTTCTAGACAGACAATGATTCAAAACTCCGTAGAAACTCTATTATAATTTTTTTTCAACTCTAAAAAACTAAGGTTTTGAAGTGGCTTTCTCCAAGCCCAGATTTGCATCGTATAGAACATACTTGGGAACATCTTATTTGTTCATTAAAAATTGAAAAACCTTGTACGATGTACATACATATACACAAATTTATATACATATATACAAATTTCTTTAGAAAGGACAGATATAAAAATGATTTTTTTGAAAGAAAAAATAATAAATAAATCATTGTTAATTACTTATTCTACTTTTTTTATACTCTATTTTTGTGTGTGCATTTAAGGATTCAAAAAAAGGATTTCTTAAATCTTTAAATACACATTCTTTCTTGAATAGATTGCAGTTATTTTTTTATATATTATTAAAAAAAATAAACCAACTAGTTTAAGTGAAATTTAAACAACCATAACCAGAATGATGAGATGGAATGAATATGTGCTATGGCCATATAGGTTACATTGGCAAGGAAGGCAGTGTAAACTTTCTTTTTAAATGCACTTTAGTAGTGCTTTGTGACAGAACCATGAACTTCAACATGAAATTTTTTAATAATTAGCATTTAAAAATTTTAACCATCAGGCAATTCATTTGTAAAGCCTTTTTAAAAATCTTTATTATTTTTATATTTTATATTATATACCATAATTATATTACATATTATGTTATATGTTATAATAATAATAATATTTTATAATTTAATTATTTTATTTGTTATAATATTTTTTGTTATATATATATATATATATATATATATATATATATATATATATATATATATATATATATATATATATATATATATATATATATATATATATATATATATATATGTATATATATATATATATTTATATGGACCACACGGGTAAAACCACAGACATCACATTTTTCTCATTTTGAGAGAAGAGAAATTTAGTGTTTAGTGACATTAGATATATGTTTATTAGTTATATATATAAATGCAGTTTTTGTGGTAAATAATAAGTTATTTATTTACAGTGTTCTTTTGAAGACAAGACACTCATTTTGGGCATCTGTGATTTTTCTGTTGTAAATTCATCAACTCATAAACTATGCTAGCTTGTAACCTTTTAGAGCACTTATTTTTTTAAAGGTAGATGGTAACACATAATATACAACCACAATGTCATAAGTGTGTGATGGGATAATATACCCCCCTCCCTCAACCTTCCCTTCTTTTTGTAAAGAAAATTCAAATAAAATATTATATGAACATTTTTTTTTTACTTTAAACAAAATAGCATTGCAACCTTATCTCTTCCCCAACCTCATTTATTTACGATAGATGATTCTATGATGTCTGTGTTCCACCACTTTATATTAAGTTTCTATAAACAATAAAAAAATCAATTGTGAACACAACGTTAATAAAAATGTGTTTTTTTAATTTCAAAGAAAAATAAATTTTTTAAAAATAAGATAAAATAATATCAAATAATGTCTTATTTTGTTCACTCAGAAAGCTTTAGCTTTAGTAAGTCTTTAAATTTTTAACAAAAATGAGGCAACAGAGCTATGTATGCTTGTTTTAGTTTATCAGGCATTTTGATCTAAACATATGGGATGTAACACACATAAAATTTTTCCAATTTTACATATAATTAAATTTTAACTAGCCTTTAATATTTCAATTTCTCTAATTGAACATCTCAAATGAACAAACAACCAAGAAGTTTGGCTCTGAAACTCTGCAAATTTCAGAAATTTTTCTTGTATCATGTTTATATATAGGGGAGACCGGGGCTAGTTGGCCGCAGGGGTAAATTGACGAACTGCGTTTATCTTTAGAGCCTTTCATCAGAAAGTGACAAAAATTACTCAGAAACTTCCTTATTGACCATTTCATCATTCACTGTAGTATTGTCAGGATTCGCGCATGCGCATGAGAGATATTGAGATTTATGCGTTTTTTGGACAAAAACGTAACTTATTGAACATCGCTTTCTTTTTACTTTATAAAGAAAATATTTAGTCGTATGAAAAAAAAGTTATTGTAAAAGTTCCAGTCACAATTGGTTTACTATATCCAGTCAGACTTTTTTTTCAAAGCTGCCGTTTTTCAGTATCTATAGACTGTTTATTAAAAAAAAAGCTTTCAGGGTAAGTTGACAAATTTTTCACGGGGTAAGTTGGCTCATAGCATTTACTATGGAAAAAAATATTTATTTTTATAAAATTATTATTATTTTTTTTTTTAATTTTTAACAATATTGAAAATATTTATTTTTACAAAAAAATTAAAAAAAAAAAAATTTTATTTTTTTTCACCACAGATAAAAGGTGGGCTACTGTTTGGCTTTTATACGGACTAATATTTGGTACCAGCTAAAAGTAATATTAAATTTTGGGATAAAATTGTTGCAAAAATTAATTTTAAAAAAATTTCTATTAATTTTGCACTAAATAGTGCATTAATAATCATTTTTATAGTTTGCGCCAACTTACCCCGTGGTGGGGTAAGTTGGCGCAAATTTTTTTTTTTTTTTGAGGGCCCGGAAAGGCCCCAAGAATTTTTTTTTGTAAATGAATGCAAATTTTATAAGATACCCTAATCCATACTCTTTAAGACTACACTTTAATATTTTTAAAAAAACGTACTGTTAGGGCTACAGAGCTCATAGAGTAAAAACCGAGCCAACTAGCCCCGGTCTCCCCTAATATTAAATTTGTATGGTTTTTTGTGTGACCATCTAGTGTTTCTGCCAGGAACTTTTGATTTGCAATGGTCATGTTTCTGTCACAATCTATAGAGGTGTCATACCTATACAGAATATGACAGAGTTCTAATTGGTAATGAAACAGTAATTTTGTCAAGTTTTTTAGTTTTATGAACTAGATAAGAAATCAATCTAAAACTTTTCATTTTATATTTCGCCTAGCACATAAATTGCAAATCAATTCAATATTTTTTTCATTTGAGATAATTGATAATTTAAGATCATGCAACATAGAACATATAATATTAGACCATCTGTTTCCAACAGTTTCATCATGGCAATAAAAATATAATTTTTGAGTTGAAAGTATGTTAGTGATTTAAAAATAAAACAGCAGTTGCCTGGAATAGTATACATATTGGATTCAAACGTTTAGGCATTGTTTTTTTAATGTTTTTCTGTAAACAAAATGTTTACTTGATCCGACATATTTTTCTTAAGGATAAAAGTTAGTCATGTGACTTATGTTTTTGTTATCATTGGATTAGTTATAAATAACTTGAACAACTGTGTTTTTTATCTGGTAAACATTAGACAACAGTGTTTTTTTTAAAGTTGTCTTTTTTTTAAATGACCATAGAACCTTAAAACACAGTTTTTTTGTTATGAATTTTTAAATTATAAATAGTTCAGTACTAAAATATCATAAAAATATGTAAAAATTGAAATTTTCAAAAAGTGGACATCTGTGGTTTTACTTGTGTGGTCTTTATATATATATATATATATATATATATATATATATATATATATATATATATATATATATATATATATATATATATATATATATATATATATATATATTACAATATTAATATTTTTTATTTGTATTTTTTTAAAGATATATTTAATGAAATGTCTGATCCTGTTCGCAAATGTCCTAAATGTGGAAATAACATGACCTTGCGTAAAACTAAAGAAGGAAGGTGATTTTCAAATTTATATTTTATACCTATTAAAAGTTTAAATTTTTTTTTCAACAAAAAGTGATACCTTGTAAAAATTTATCTTAACCAAATAATGTTCAATTATAATATTCAAATACAAAAAGTTTCATTAAAAATTACTATTTTGCTTAGTTATTATATTTTAATAATATTAAAAAATAATAACAGAAATATATAAATATAAATATAATAATATAACTATAATATAAACATAAATATATAATAATATAGATATAAAAGGTAATATAATTATTAGAATTTAAAAGTAATATTAATTTTATATTTTAGCTATTTTTTGGGTTGCATGGGTTACCCGAATTGTCGAAACAGTTTGTTTTTTCCAAAGTTTTTGTTGAATGCTGTGAGATCTGATACAACCTGCTTGCATTGCAAACCATATCCCGTACATAAAATTGAGTTTCACTTTAAACGTGGAAGCATGCCACCAGGATTTGGAGAACAGTATGTTGCAAAACAGAATGCACAATTTTTGTGTAGATTATGTTGTAGTTCTAAATCTTTTAATATTTAAATATTTTTTTAGTATTTAAATATTTTTTTAAGCCTTCCTATTATTTTTATTTTTAGTTATATTGGTTGTATTGGTGGATGTGATGAAATGTTAATTGGTGCTCTTGCAGCCAGAGATACTATTGGTATTTATGTTGATATTATCAAAATTTAATTGCATCTAAAAGTTTAATTGCATCTAAAAGTTTACATAAATACATTTCTTGTTAAAAAAAAATAATTTTTAATTAAACAGTGTATATATAACATAAATCAGTAGCCACAGTCTTTTTTCTTTTCAAATGGATTTACAATAGTAAAACACATTGAAAAGAAGCTGTTAAAGTGTACAAGCATTATAACATTAACGATTGTGACATCACTGACTGCATTGTGACAGTTAAGCAGTCATCACAGATTTGAAACAGAATGAAGAGAAACATAATTACAAATTCAAACAGTTTTAGTTTAAAATTAAGCTTCTTAATTAAATGTCTAAACACCATATATAAAAACCACCACCATACAGTATTTTAACAAATAATTTTCATGAATAGTTGTTCAAACCATTGTTTAACCAATTTAACAAATGCTGTATAAATAGAAATGTCATTTTCATTTAGTTTGTCTTCATTAAATTTTTATTAGAAACAGTAAAAAGAGTAATAATTCATTGTTTTTTTGTATTTGTTTGATTGAAAAAATTGAACAAGTTAGTCTATGCTATTTATTGAAACAGCATTCCTATATTTATTTGGTCTAGGAATCCATTCGTTCATTCAATATGGTTTATGTGTGTCTGATAGATTTATAAAATGCTTTATAAAGTGCTTGTGGGTTTTTCTTCTTTTTTTTTTTATCTTTATTCCATTCCTATCTTAGAGAAGTTAATAACATATTAATCAAGCAACTATCTATAATGTAAGCACCCAGGTCACTGATTCCCTGATTCTTTAATGCTGTAATTTATACTGCTTAGAGTTTAATTATAATAATAAGATTATATTATTTTTATGTGCTTTTTATTAGTAATTGATCAATATGTTTAGACATCATCCCGTGAAACATTTTAAAATATCTGGTTAACATTTTAAACATAATTTTTAAAAAAATTGAAAATTGAGATTATTAAGATCAATATTTTAATACTATATAAATTTTTTTTAAACAGCTATTATATTATTGATCTTAAAATAAATAAAATTTATATATGTAAATGATTGCTATAAATAGGCACCACAGGTACCTCTAAATTTACATTTGCATGACACCATAAGTAATCATAGGTAGTGCATGACACAATAATCTATGTGGTTGCCTCATATCTCCTAATCAACTCAAAGTTATAACAAAGGTTATGAGGTCACATAAGGTTCCTTATGTGGTCTCAACAAACACACAAAAGAACCCTAATAAGGAAATCTTTCATGCGGTACTTTGCCATTAAACTTAGTTTTAGATCTGTACCATCAAAAATCCATGCATCAGGAAGTTCTAGCATTATTTTCGGCAAGAAACAAAGTAACTGTTAGATGAAGGAGTGTGCAGCTGGTCAACAGAGGTTTTCTGCTTACCCTTAGAGTTTTTGTTTAGGAGACTTTTTACAAAATAGTGGCTGGGTGGAGTTAACATCTACCCAAGATGGGTGTTTTTGTTGGGACGCTCTCTAGCCTTTACTCAACCAATTGCCCCATAGCAAAGGGTATTTTAAGTTATAGTTAACTTCTTCTAGCCTTTGCTTAGAAACAAGAATCTTACAAGGCAGTTGAACATGAGGCAGGTTTTTCTGGATTATTACCAGTAGCAGGGTGATCATGATGATCTTAATCCTGATTTGAATATAAAATGCTGAAACAAATTACTGGAGCAAAATACTGAAACAAATTACCAGAACAAACTTCTAGAAGGAATATAAAAAATGTACTTAGAACCTTATGTTGGGTTAATTTTTTAAATTTTTAAACATTTAAATTTTAAACATTGTAAGTTACAAACTTAAGGTTCTTAATATTTGATATTTTGAAAGCTAAAGAATCAGTAAGCAGTTCTTTGTACTTTGTCATATTATATATATATATACTTTTGTCAATTCAAAAGTATATATATATAGTTTGTGCTTGTTGACAGAAATTCACATTTCTGCCAGCAAGCACAAGTTGTTGACTTCAGAGTTGTATTATTGGTGTTCGTTCTTAGTTTGATAACAGCGTCATTATGAAAAAGATGTAGTTAGTTATACATGTACTTAATTGGTTACCATGAAATTATAGAGACAAAGTATTATCATTATTTAATTGTTTGATAATTTTAAATCAGTTATGATAAGTTATGGTAATTTATGATTAATTTATGTACCACATGTGTTATTAGTTTACAATTATACAGTTATTTTGATTATTGCTGATTATCAAGCTAATCATCATTAATGATTTTTTTTATTAGCACCTGTTAATAACCCTCCACCTTTAAGAAGAGCTGATCTTGGCCATGGTGCATTTAATAATTCTGCTAATACAAAAATAGGTGGAATCCAGATGCGTGATAATCAATGTCAATTTAATAATAATCAACAAAAAACAAACTACAAACAAACTTCCAATCAGAATCAACATGGAACAAAAAAGCAATCTTTTTCTACATCAAATATTCAAAAAAACAACAAATTTTCAAGTACTACAACAAAACATAAACAAAATAATCCAGTAAGTAAAAATCACAAAGACTTCAATAACGATCAAGGAAATGATAGTAATGTGGTTTGCAACTGTAATAAATCGGCCATTAAGCTTGTTGTAAAAAAAGAAGGACCTAATCAAGGTAAATTATTTCTTTTACTTTTTGATCTAAAATTGTATTGCATGCTAGGTGTACACCATATATTAATATTATAAAAATTGTTATTCTACTTTAGTTGTTTATCTTATTTATAGTATATAAAACATTAAGATTTTTTACAGTTTTTAGAGGGGTTTGCTTTTTTCTTTCTAAATTTTATTATTTTGTTGACTTTAAGTTAACAATTTTTTAAATGTGGGCAAAGTGATAAGCCATGTAACTTCTTTTATTTAGGTCGGCAGTTTTTCAAATGTGGGCAAAGTGATAAGCCATGTAACTTCTTTTTATGGTCAGAAGAACAAGGAAATAAAAGTGGTCAATTTTTTGTTGTTTATTTAATTTATACTAGTTTAGTTTATTATTTTTGAAGTTGTATTGAAGAGCTCATTAAGCATGTGTCTAATATAAGACATTGTGACATCTTTTTTTTTCAGGTCTGCAAAATGTAAACAAACCTATATCCAAGTATGTTTTATTTAACAAGCATTTTTAAGATTTTTTTTTAGAAGTTTACATATTTTAAAACTTAAAAGAATTCTGCTATTTGCATTAATTTAGTACAAACAATGATACAAAATGTGGTTGTGAACTACCTGCTGCACAGTAAGCATTTGTTGGAATATAAACAGTTTTTTATTAGAGGATGCACATTTATTTTGACATAATATCAAATAAATATATATTACAAGAAAAATGTTTGATTTTCTCAATTTAATTTAATAATAATGAAAAAGAAAAAAAGTAAGAAGAGTAGTATAAAAATTATTTATAGATATTAGTTATGTTCGTTATATTAGTAATTTAATATTATTTGTAAAAAATAAGTAAAAATTGCATTCCTTGTTACGCCTCTTGTTGCATCTTTTGTATTAAAAGTTTTATATTTTTTATGGAACGTTAAGAAAAAAGAAAAGATTTTAAAAATGTTTAAAACCAGATAAAGTAAAATATATTTTGGTTCTAAAGAAGAAAATATTGAAAAAAATTTTAATTGAGTTTTTTATTTTACATTCTTGTTTTCTTTTTTTTTTCCCCCACTTAGTTGTCAAATTTAATTTAAGTTTAGTTATTTTATAATTTGATTAATTTAAATTTAATTTATGCTTTTCTAAAAACATATATTTTGAAGTGAACTTTGTTATTTTTTACTCTTTTATAAGAAGTTGTTATATTTGTATTATAGACGAACTGTTCAAAAAGATGGTCCAAATAAAGGTCGTCAATTTTATTGCTGCCCAAATTCAAGAGGAGAACAGTGCAGTTTTTTTCAATGGGTAGATCAAACACTTGAGACAAATGAGCCAGAACAAGGTGGCTCCTTTAACATAAGTAATTTTTTTTTCTCTGTTATTTGGTTTGTATTAGTAATAATTAAAAATAAAGTTTAAAAATAGACTTGTTTCATTGATTTTTCTGTTTCATTGATTTGGTTGTTTTAAGGACAATGGTGATTTATTTATTTTTAATCATTAATTTTTTTGATTTTTGAATATTATGATTTTATTTGTTTTAATGACTCTGGTTTTAAAGTGACTTTATTGTTTTAACAACTTATGCTTATTTTTTAATAAATAATTATATTTAATTTTATTATTTATTTATTTCTAAAGCATAGATATTACACATGACAACTTATTTAAAGTGAGGGGGGGCTATGAAAAGAAGGGTCACAAGCTATCTGTCTCTTAAAAAAAATTTTCAAGATTCTGTAGTAATACTGATACTCTTATGCATAGAGTGATATAGCATGTTTTTATGGGTTCCATAAATTTTCATTTAAGTGTCAAATATCTTGTATTTGTAGCTGCATTTCTCACATTATGACTCATTTCAAGTAAAGATGATCATTTCAAGCAAGAGATATACTAGTAAATCTACTGTCAAAACCACTAGAAGTTGAAGTAGTATCTAATTAAAAAAGATGTATTCTTAATAGTAAAGGCAGTGCTAAAAGATGCTGATGAGCTCTTGCAAAGAAAGAAGTAATTATGTGGTTTGTATCTATCCCTTTCGTTCTTTTTTTTAGTGGTTTAATTCACTTCCCTTTACTCTATCAAATGCTTTAGCAAAGTCTAGGTAAACCACTAAAGCGTGTCTACTGTTTAAAGCATTGGTTATCACATCTATTAATTCAAGTAAATTTGTTATTACTGATTTCCCCATATTGATTCCATGTTTTTCTTTAGCAATTAAGTTATGTAAATTTAAGTATTTTGTTATATTATTTTTTAATAGTTTTTGCATTACTTTACTAATAACCTGTGATGATGAGATAGGTCAATAATTAGTTAAAAAAAATTTTTTTTTAAATTTGAAATTGGTGTGGTGTTTAATTGTTTCCATAGTTATGTTGTAGCCCCAGTGTTGTATGCTTTGATGAATATAAAACTTAGTGGTAGGCTATGAGCAGAACTGCAGTTTTTTAAACTATAAGGAGAAATATTATTGATTCCAGCTGCTTTGTGTTCATCTAATCTAGTTTTAAATCTAGTTTTGTTTTGACATTTAATAGTGAAAAGATAGCAGATGCATTTAAAGTATATTTTTTATTCATTCTTGGTGATAAACCTTTTCTTAATTCATTTTTTGTTCTGTTGATTTGCTAAATAATTTGTAAAATAGTTTATTTAGAAAATTAGCCATGTTTATGTTTGTGAAGTTTATAATGAAATAATTTTACTTTTGTATGATTTTTGATTGTATTATATATTTGTATAATTGTTTATTTATTTATATTATATATATATATATATATATATATATATATATATATATATATATATATATATATATTTATATATATATCCACAGGGGTATACCCTCATGGTCATTCAGTGGCACGGGACAACTCGTTTTCTCCAAGAGGGACTGAAATTTTTTTTTAAATGCCTGTCATTAGTCTAGCAAAACATTTTTGTTACTTACAAAAAGTGTTTATTAATAAAACCATATTTTGATCTATGAAGATTTTATTCCTTGCAATTATTTAAAAGAAAACTTTAAAAAGCATTTCAAGTAGTATACCCTTGTTTAAATAATGAGTACAGTGCGTTATTAAATTTTACACATTGTATATATATATATATATATATATATATATATATATATATATATATATATATATATATATATATATATATATATATATATATATATAATTATTATATATATATATATAATAATTATGTATATGGCTATTTCCACGATGGAAAAGATAAATTTTGTGTTTAAAAATATCTTTTTTCAAAAGGTTTTATTTCTTTAATTATAGTTTAAACACCTTAAAAATAAATTTTGAGTAGAAAATGTTTAAACCGAGTAGATAAATTTGATGAAGGTTAGCAACTGTTTGTTCTTTTTATTATTCAAAAAAGTGAGTAAAATTTGAGGGGGAGTTATTGCAATATTTTAAACAAAACATATCCATATTTTTGTTTAGAAAGAATCTTTGAGATTAGATATATGTCTTGAGTAAAAAAACTTTTACTCTTTAAAAATAAATCAAGTGTTTTTTTGTCACATACACATCTGCAAAAATTACGTTGCGTCACTGAACTAAAAGCTAAAAAAGTTTAATTATCGCAATGAAAATATGCTTTATGGCGAGGTTTTTTTAGAAATTATATACTTTAATGTAACCTTTTAATCATTACTAAAAAAAAAATTGGTCAAAAAACATTGTATTAACATATAGTTATAGTTTAAAAGCTGTTGCGTCACTGAACCCATCGACGGGATAATTAGCGTTTTACAAAATAGCGCGGTAAGGAAGTCAAAATATCATCCAAAAGTTCAGATTTCGTTGTGGGTTTTCAAATTTTTTAAATTCGAATAAATTTTAGTATTGTGAAGGGCTATTAG
>NC_088928.1:15947500-16142500 GCF_038396675.1 Hydra vulgaris
CTATAAATTTTCAGTGTAATTTAAAATTGACAATGTTTTCTTGCACTATTTTTTGTTTTTATTATTGCTAAAACATTAATTACTTAAATATTTAATAGTTACTCCTTTTAATAAGTGGGTTGAAAAACCAATAAAATTTATTCAAAAATAAATTTACCCTTTTGTAACTAAGAAAGTTATCTAGTAATTAAGCAATATAAGTATCCATAGCAACTAAATAAAAAAAGTCATCACTTTTATAAGAATTGCGAGCTCATATTGGTACTCATGCCAAAATAAGTAAATATAGCACTTGTAATATATCAGCAAATACTAAAAATATGTTGTTGCTAAGCAAAATAAAAGTATCCATAGCAACAAAATAAAAAAATAACACTTTCATAAGAAGCGCAGACATCATATTAGTACCCGTGCTAATTTCAGTATAATATAGCCCTTATATTAATTTAGTTATAAATTTTGTCCAGTAAAAGTGAATTCTGGCCCACTGTTCACTGTGCTAATCCTTAAATAAATTCGATCAAGCAAAATAAAAAAATGACAAATAAAACAAATATAATTAAATAATAAAAACAGTAAAAAAATCAAAACATTCTGAATATCTTTATTTTAACTAAAAAAAAAAAATATTCAGGTCTATTAAGTTGCATTTTTATGGTTTTTTCACAAACTATAAAATTTAGTTAAGCTATAGCCTATATAAGCCTTTACTATATTGTGTGTGTATATATACTCAAACACAAAGTTTGGTGTATAAAAAATTTAAACTTGTAAATTGTAGAAGGCCAAATATCAGTTAAATTAAAGATTTACATTTTTGCTACAGTTTCATAATCAATAAACTTATTGTTATTTGGACTGTTTTATTTCAGGGAGTTTTTTTTTTCTTAAAAGGAAAACACTAATTGCTGATTCTTTCATTGTTAAAAGTTGAATTGAATCTATATATAGGTTTGAAATATTTTTAGGTAAAAGAAAAGCACCTGGTGGTCTACCTCAAGAACAAACAAAGAAACGAAAGTGTGGAGTTTGTGCTCGTGAAGGTTTTTATATTAGTTTATATTCATACTATTTGAAACTTTTATAATTATTTGTTTTAATTATATTGGAATATATTAACATAATATAAGACCATGGTTACTGCCTAGAGGGTGCTTTATTTTGCAAAATTGCAATGACGGTTTGATTTATTCCAATGTTAGTAACATAAATTAATTACTTACTAGTTTTAATTTGTTCTGAGAAATTGGATAGAATAATTATTTTTTGAAGCCATTTTAATGTTTCCAAATCTAGTTATTTTGAGTCATCAGAACGTCTTCTTTTAATTGACTGAATGACAAAATGTCTTCATTTATTTTAAGGAGTGAGTTGATTAGTATATGATCTGACATTTATAATCTTGTAAGAATTTAGATTTTATCTGCTTGTTATTTTTCCTTCCTTTCTTTTTTTTTTCTTTAACAACTTTTTTTTTTAATCTTACAAATTTGAAATCTTTCTTTGGATCTAGTTTTTAGATTTTTAATTCTCTATCCAAGAGTTGGAACTAAAACAATTAAAAACTTTTCTTGTAAGGTTTTTTAGTATAAGTTTATCAAAACTTAGTCAAATTACAAAATATGGTCTTATATCAAATGAAATTTTAACTTACAATTTAAACTCATATGAAATTACATACACTATAGTGCAATTTTTTTAATTTAGTATCTAACTTATTCTAAAAAACATATATCATATCAGGTCATTTATTTGTATATAATTTAAGTGAAATATAAATATTACAATATTGCATTTAAAATTAAAATATACAAGACATGCTTTCTAACCCATTATTGCAAGTTACTACTATCCATAATCGCAATCAGACAAGTTGAACAAATGCTTAAAATTTTAATCCTTGATTTTGCTCGCATTTTTTGTACTTCACTTCGGCCTCTGCTTTATTTTCTACAGCAGCCTCTGCAACATTTTCTTCAGCAGCTTCTTCTTTTTTTAGCAGCCCCTGCTACATTTCTGCTACATTTCTTTTTCCTTCAAAAACTTGTTTTTTTATTGTTTGTTTCTTAAAAACTTATCATTTAGTTTTAATTAGAAATTTTTTTTTTAATTTTTTATTCAAGTGGCATCAAATAGTTTTAAAAAAAATACAAATAATGCAAAGATGGAAATTACTGCATAAAATATTTAAAACTATTTCTTTAATAAATTTTTTGTCAAATAGAAAAATTTCAAAAAAAAAAAGTGTTCTGTCTGGACTACTAATTTTAAATACATCTTTGACAAATTAGATTCTCCTAAAGAATTTATATACCACAAAGTAAATCCCATTGTTTATGGTGATTATAAACATAAATAGCAATTATAAATAAAATTATTAAAAAATAAAAAATTGTCTTTTCTACATAAAAACATATAATACAAATATCAGCTATAAAAATTCAAAGGTTTGAATTCAATAAATTTTAGCAAACAATACCAAAAATAACCTTTTTTTTATATTTAAAAAAAAAAATGATTATGTTTTTGCTATATAATTGTAAAAAAAATTTTATTTAAACCTCTATGTGGAATAAGCATTTTATTCAAGTAACCAAAAGTTTGAATGACTAAAAATTCACTTCAACGTGAACTTTAAAGGAGAGGCTGTAAACTTGAGAGAAAACAAAGTTATAATCCCTTGAATACTCAAAATTTACTTGGAATTGTAAGATGATAAATATATTGCATAAGTTAATTATGTGTGCATAAGTTTATTACGTGTACATTATTACATTTAAATAAATTTTAAGGGTTACCTTTAATGTTACTTTCTGTTTCCAAATTTCGAACTTCATTCAAAAAAATTTATCATAAAATTTAGGAACTAAAATCATTAATAATAAATTGTTGTTTTTTGATGTATTTTGAAACAAAAACATTTTTAAATTTGTATTAAATGTATATTTTTATGTCTCTTTTCATAAATTATTTTTCAAGTTTAGACATGTTAAGTTAAATTCACCTTAGGTCATATATGTTCAAAATTATGACTTAATTATTTTAGATTTTTATGAAGACCCTCAATCTTTGCTTGTTGTCTTGGAATCTTGATTTCTTCAGAAATAAGTTTCAGCTAATTAAAAGAATAATCAAAATTAAAAATTTTTGATTAAACTTTTTTTGATCAAAAAACAAAATCGTACTATTAATTGTAATAGTTTCAAGTGATGTCAATTAGCAGCAAATTAGACAGTAATGGCGATTGCCATTACTGTCTAATTTGATGCTAATTGCCTGCGAAATTGCATAATCAGTAACAATAAATGTACAATGTTTTGTATGCAAATCAAGGTTTCATGTTGTATGCTCATCTTATTTATAAGAAGATAAAGTATCAAGCAAAACCACAGTTTTCAATTTTCCTCTTCCTTCCAGTAAAAAAACTTTTTGTTCTTTTATGGTGTTTACTCACTCAATCTGGAAATAAGTGTATCTTAGTCAGAAATATTGATGCTCTCAAATGTAACATTGCTGATATCAAAGCTCAATGAAATAAAACAACTGTTAAAAAAACCTATTCCAAGTGTTGAAAGTATTTTAAACTTTTGCAAAGCTATCTTTATTATCACTTCATCACACCAAGATATCTTTATTATCACTTTATCACACCAAGATATCTTTGTTATTACCTTTTTTTTTTTTTCAAGTTTCAAATTTAGAAAATCTTTTTTATTGAATTAAAGAGTGCCTAACCTAAAACATAAACCCTCAGTTTATGCACATTCGACTGCGGCTATTCCAACTTAACATAAATTTGAATTGACTTTTTAAATCGACTTAAATTTTATTGAAATTGACATTTTATGATTTGACTTAATTTCAGTCGATTAACGTAGACTCTGCTGCGTCTACGGCTTTATAAATCAATGATATAACCGATATATCATCGTTGAAAAAATAGTTAACAATAATATAATTATGAAATAAAAATTATAATATATTTAAACAACAATAATAGTTAATACGCATTTGCAATACTATAATGTTAATTTGTACCACGACACTAACTTAATTCTAAAGAAGTTATATAAATAATATATTTATCTAAAATTAAATATATCTTCATTTTTCCATTTAGTCACTGTTAATTTATACAACTTTATATCAGTCCAAAGGAGTACAAAAAAGAACTTCCCCCATACCTATTTAAATCAGTCGATGTATGTAACTACTCTGCGACTACAGCCGTATCAGTCAATTTATGTACGCATTGATTTATTATTATTATTATTTTGTGAAACTTTAAACAATATAGATAATAAGTTAATATAGTTATAATTAAACAACTATAATAAATAAAACGTATAAAACAACTTTTAAATATCCAAATCCAAATATTTGTTCTCTTAAAAAGAATCAAACCTTCACCCATGTAAGCCGCGTCTCAAAATATGTAATATTAAACGTCCACGGCCTTATGCGAAGGTGTGGTAATAATAAAAATAAAAGAATTTAAACATTTTTTGCGTAAAAATAATAGTTTTTTTGTAATTATTTATTTGTACGTGCATGCAAGTAATGACCACAAAAAAAATTTTAGGGGATGGGGAGTGGTACGAATTTGTTGCGTAATTTTAGGGGGGGTAGGAGGGCAGTAATACGTGAAAATCTGTTACTTAGGAGGAGGGGGTCCAAATTTTTTTAATATTGCGTGATGGACAACCCCTTCATTTTATTATTTTAATGCTCCAATCGCTTTGTTTTGTTTTCATTTTAAATAAAAAAAGTATTTATTTTATTTTATATAGAAGACTGCGATAATTGTTGATGTATTTGAATAATCTTAAAATTCAAATGTCAAAACCTTAATTTACATGTTTAGAACATGTGTAAAATAATTTATGTGCTTTGCACCAGTATACTTATTAAGTTATTGTATTTTGAATTAATTCATTAAAAAAATGTTCCTACTAAATTGAGGCAAAGTTAGCGAGACAATAAAATAAAGTATAAAATAGCATTCTCAATTTATGTATTCTCTACTAATATAACATTTATACATAGTTTATTAAGTTTTGAAAGTTTTTTAATATTTAGTGGTACCACCTTAATTAATTTAGAGTGTGTAATATTTAGTGGAACCACCTTAACTGCTTTAAAAAGAAATCATTTAATTTTTTATATTTGTATATTTATTTATTTTAGGCCATACAAAAAGATCGTGTCCATTTGCCAAATGAAATCTGCCAAATTCCAAACGTATATGTAAATTTGTATATATTGCCAAAATATTTTGAGAAAATTGTTAAAAATTATGTTTGTTTTTTTAAAGACTAATGAATTTAAAGTTGTTGTTTTTAAAGTTTAAAATTTTTAGAGTTAAAAATAATAAGAAACACCTTTTGAGTTTTATTTAATATTTAATATTTTTAAACAATTTCAGTATTTTAATATCGACTAGTAAACATTAATATCGATTGGTAAAGAATAATATCAGTTTAAGGGGTATACTCAGAAATTAAAAAAAAAAAAAAAAAGCCTAAAACTGATTTAGACATAATAAATGGGAGTTTAAGTTTGGTGCAAACAAACGAAAGTTTTGTACCCCTAAAAAAATCATTTTTAAGGTAAAAATTTCCAAGTTGCAAACACGTCTGGCTTCTTGTTTGACATTATATTACATTAATGTAATACATTATTTTGAAATATAGTTTAAGTTTGTTTTTGTTGATTTATAGTTCAATTTAAGTATCATTTCTTTGCTAGAAATTTTATTTTTAAGTTTCAAACATAGGTAAGCCAGATAAATTAAGAACTAAACAAACAAAAAAAGAAGATTATTAATGGGAAAGTTTTACGTGGCAGTATAAGTGTAAATTTTCTCCAAGGGTAGACATGTACCTCCTACAGATTGTCGAACTGTCATAAAGTTTCTCTTTTCGCAAGGTTGAAGCAGTCATCAGCTTCACACAAAAAAAAAAATATACCAATATTAAAAACAATGACGTGACAAGATATACAATTATTGATTGTTCAACTTTTTCTGACGTTATTGTTTTGTGCTGTCTAACTTGTTTCTAAACGACTTTAACAATAATTAAAAAAAAACGCAAGAACTTGCTTGTGAAATTTCTGTTTTTTCACAGAGTAAATATCTAAGGGACTTTTACACCTCTAAATAAATTAACAAAAAAAGAAACTATGATATAAGCACTCGAACAGTATACACAATGAGGACTCTATTAGATTAGGGTTACTTTGAACGTTTTTGAGATATTTTTACTTGCTCTTCCTTCACTATTGACAATATTGAAATTTAACAAAATGAATATAGGGGCTAAGATTGACTCTTACATAATTCAAAATCAAAACTATTTAAATAAAAGATTTTGTATAATATTAATTTAAATAGTCATTCAAAGTTACCCCACAAATGGGGTAACTTTGAATGCGTTTTTTTGTAAAAGCAAAACCTATTCAAAAACGTACTGTTTTGTTTTAATATTAAATAAAAACAACAGTCTAGTTTCACACTAATTTATTTTTGCTAAAATAAAATAATATTATTTTATAACAAACACTCATTTAGTATTTTATTTTATTTTAATGGGTAAGTTTTAAGTGGACCAGCATTAAAAAAAAAAGTCTCATTTACATCAATTTTACTGACTGACCATGCAAGTGGAACATCTTTACATTTTGCCAAAAAAATCCTCAAAAAAAAATACTTTTAAAAAGGGCAAAAGTAATTTTTTTTCTTCCCTTTGAGCCTGCTTTTTCCTTGACATCAACATAAAACAATAGTTAAGTAAATTAATTACTGTTTGGCTTACTAAAATTACAACTACCATCTGTCAAATGATTGAAGATTATACTTATATCTAATAGGTAAATCCTATATTTCTTTCAAAACCACTACCTTTTGATCTAAAAAATGTAATGTTTATAAGTAAAGAAAGAACAAAGGAGATTTATTTTTTGTAATTGTCTGTGCTTTTTTTGAAACAAGAGGTTTTCGATTGATCAAGTATTTTCCTCTAATACTATTAAAGAGGTCCATACAATGTAACATCATGAGATTGCAATAAATGGGTAGAATTACCATTTATATAACAAGATACTTTTTCTTTGCAATATGATACTATTTTCTTTAGTAAATTTAAGTACCTTTTCACTGTATAGATTGCTTAGATCATAACTAATAGGAACTTTAACTCCTACAATTTGACAAAAAACAAACCAGTCAAAAGAGTGAATAGAATCAAACCGTCCTGACTTTAATTGTATTGTACATTAGGTGGTCCACTTTTGGTCCTTATTGTCCATAAATGGTTAGCTTTATAAACATAACCAGAGACAATTTGACTAGAAGCACATTTTTGTATATTTGTATACTGTGGATTTTCCATGTGTTTTCGGATTAAGTTTTAAAAATTTATTATGTAAGATGGTAACTTGCACCCAATGAAAATTTAATGCTTTCATCTTATAATGTTTATTGTTAACATAAAATTTGAAAACTGGCACTCAGTATAATTTATATACTGCCTTACGTAAGTTTGTTTTCGTTTAAACGTGGGATAGTACTGCTATGAAATACTAAACAAAAACAAATTTAAAGATAAATAGCAGTACTTTCAACAAACTTAATTCAACACAATATTGAATGTACATACACATATTATATGACATATTTTTCATACAAGATTTAAAATTTATTAGTGTTTTGCAAAAAAATTCTTTAGATACACAGACACACACAGACAAATATATATATATATATATATATATATATATATATATATATATATATATATATATATATATATATATATATATATATATATATATATATGTGTGTGTGTGTGTGTGCGGGTGTGTGTGTCTACGATGTAGAAACACACACATATGTTTATATATGTGTATATATATATATATATATATATATATATACAGTATTGAACAAAACATTTGCGACTAACATCAAACAATGCTAAAAAGTGTTCCTGATTTTACATGTTTTAAAAACAAAACAAACTATACTACCACAGCAAACAGTTCAGGAGTCTGGAGGCATAGCATGCCATGACATAAGCAATCAGCTAACAGGTGACAGCACACAGGCAGAGTTTCGTTGACAAGTGTCATTTTGCAGCGGACAAAACAAGTGCAACTATTTTGGTTTGTTTCATTTTCTTAAGTCTGGTCCGAGTCAACGTCACGGAATTTTTTTAATAATTAAAGGAAGTATCCAAAAGTTTCCAGAAGAAGCATCTGGAAGCATCCAGTAGCATCCAGAAATATCCAGAAACATTCAGAAGCATCCAGAAACTTCCAGAAGCATCGAAAAGAAGCATCTAGAATCTTCCAGAACAGGTTCATTTTACTATATAAGAGACATGTAAATCGACATGTAATTCAGTCACTATATGGAAGTCAATCAGTCAGTATTATCAAGACAGTTTATCGAAGTGAGTTTTATCAAAGTGTATTATCGAAGAACATCAATACAAGAAGTGAAATACAACAAGTGTTTCATTACATCAATACAGTCCACATCCAACTAAGACGTTGTGTTCTACAGAGCATTTTTGTATCATCACAAGGTAAATGTAACACGATAAGCCTTGAGAAGCGTGATTATTTATTTTTATTATTTTTATGACTTCAAGTGCAAAAATGGCTCCTGACAGTCTTGGATTGGAACTAAGAAAGAAAATTATTGGCGATTACGTAAGTGGAATGTCACAAAAAAGAATTTGTGATAAATATCGCGTGAAAAAATGGACCGTATCAAGACTATGTTCCAAATATCGTTCTACGGGGAAGTTGGCAGCAAATAACAAAGGTGGAAGACCGCGTTCCACCACTTCTAGAGAGGATTCTATGATCGTCAGATCCGTCAAGAAGGAACCCTGGATATCATCAGTCGAGATACAAAAGCAATTAGAGCTGCCTGTATCGGACCGAACAATCAGACGACGTGCTGTTGAAGCCGGATTGTTTTCTCGACGCCCTGCAAAGAAACCGCTGATTTCACTAAAAAAACCAGAAGAAAAGACTCCTGTTTGCTAAATCTCATATTGACTGGAATGTTCATAAATGGTGAACTGTCCTGTTCAGTGATGAATCAAAGTTCAACATCATTGGGAGCGATGGCATTTGCCGTGTACGTCGACCGGCCGGAAAACGCCTCCATTTACGTTACTGCCATATACCGTGAAGCATGGTGGAGGCAATGTAATGGTCTGGGGGTGTTTTTCTGCTAACGGTCTAGGTCCAATACATCGAAACGATGGAATAATGGACCGTTTCATGTATAAAAATATCCTGAAAGATGTTATGTTACCTCATGCTGAATGGAATATGCCAATAAAATGGGTTTTTCAGCAAGACAATGATCCGAAACACACTGCAAAAGTAGTCAAACAGTAGTTTCAAGACAACCACCTATCGGTGATGGATTGGCCGCCTCAATCTCCGGATCTCAACCCTATCGAGAACCTGTGGGAGATCGTCAACCGCAGAATTAATCGTTAAGGTGTTCGTAATAAGGATCAACTGTTTGAACAAATCCAAAAGACCTGGGCTGCGATTCAACAAAGTTTCATTGATCACCTGATCGAATCTATGCCTCGAAGATGCAAGGCTGCGATCGACAACAAAGGATTCGCCACGAAATATTGATAGCAAAATACAGCTTGGTCAACATTTTGTCGAGTTGCACTTGTTTTGTCCAGAAGGAAACCAACCTTTTTTTAATACTTTTGATTAATTTAATAATTTTCGTGTACAAATAATGAACTTTGTGATGAATAAAACTTGAAGAACTTTGTCTCTAAACAGTTACATAGTTATTTTTCTAAATTGAAAAAATGCAGTACTTTTGTATAAAGAAACTAAATTAGCATTATTTGGTTGCACTCGTTTTGTCCGATACTGTATATATTTATATGTGTGTGTGTGTGTCTACGATGTAGACACACACAAGTATGTTTATATATGTGTTTATGTTTATAGACACACACGTATATAAATATTTATATATCTGTGTGTGTTCAGATACAGAAACAATGTGTATGTGTGTGTGACTTACTGTTTATACAAATGATACTTTAATTTTTATTCATAATAATATTATATATAATACATGTATGACAAAGGAATTTTTCAAGTTATTTCGTGTTTTTGACTATTTGACCCCATATGTAGTGGGTTTACTTTGAACCTTATTCAAAGTTACCCCATATGCGAAAAAATTTATACAATAAAGTATGTTATGCTATAGCAATGGAATATAACTATAGTAGGCTAAAAAACTTCTTTTGATTTTACATGCCTAATAAATTTATAAACAAAATTTATGCAACTTAGACAACAAGCTGCTACACTAGCTGAGGCAGTGTACAAAGTATTCTGACTAATTTTTTTGAGAAAAATATCCGAAATATTTAATTCGTTTTTTAAGGAATAATAAAATCAATAAACAAAGTAAAACTTTAAAAAATCAAAATATAAACTATTTTTAACACTTTGATGTTTAAGGTTTGAACAGATTCATATAAGTACTTGCCATAATTACAACTTGAAAAAAAATAGATTTGTATTCAAATTTACCCCACTATTCAAAGTAACCCCGGTTTACGGTACATCTTTGAATTGAAAAGTTTACAAATTAATGAACATGCAAAAGCCAATAGCTCCAAAAAATTATGAAAAACTTATTTTTGAAATTAATAAATGATACAAAGGAGGCAGCTTATAAAACAGTTGCTGATGCTGTATCTGATTTAAGACTACAGTTTCAAGATGACAATAAGATTCTGGATATTGGTGTACTGTGTGATGGCTCGTCACAGTTTAAGGGATATTTCTCATTAAACGGTGTGTTTGCAGCACTTTTCATAGGTGGTTAGAAATTTCGTAGCTAATTTTGACATTGGGATGAAATCTTCAGTTTTAGTTTATTAAAAACTGTACATGGTTTAGAGTGTTACGCAATAAATGATTATATCAACAAAAAGAAAACACGCATTAAATGGTGCATGATAATCATCAAGTCATCAAAGTTATCGACTTTGATGACTTGAGGTAGGAAACATGAGCAAGGTTTTTGTTTTCCTTTAATTTCTTTCATTATTTCCCAAGTGCGTTTCGAGTTATGTTTATACTTATTAAGTAGTTTAGAGTAGAGTTGTTAGTCTTTGGGCTTGGCCTGGCCTTAAGGCTAAAAATTGAGGCCTTGGCCTTGGTCTTTGCTTTGAAAATTTTGGCCTTGGCCTTAATTTTTTTGGCCTTAGCCTAAAAAAAATTGCATATTTTCTCATTGATTTCGTTGAATTCTGCGCATAACCTTGGTTGACAGTAAAACCTATTTTTACAAAATGTGGTTTTATTGTCGCAGCACTTGCTGCTTACAGTTTTGTTAATAATTGGCCTTAACGAAAGGCAAAAATTGAAGTCTTTGCTCTCGAAAATGTTTGCGTAGGCCTTGGCCTTGAAACTCTAAATCTTGGCCTTGTCCTTAAAACTCTTGGTCTTGGCCTTGTAACTTCTGGCCTTGACCTTGGCCTTGGCCTTGCTACTTTTGGCCTTGTTAACAACTCTGTTTTAGAGTAACAGTTTTTAAAAATATCATAAATAATTTTTGTTTAAGCTTTGAAATAAATATATTTTAAATTTTGTTTAACTTTTTAAATTCTTTGGTAATTTAAGGTTTATATGAGTTATTTGGATTGATTGTTTTTTAATAAATGGAAATTTGGCATCGTAGATAGAGTACAATATGCTAAAAAAATTATTGTAAATAGAGTTTGCGTTGTCATTAAAGTTTATATGCTTTCAATGAAGCCATGATAATTGTTTTTTAAACTGGTTAACATTAGTATGGTTAAGAGAACGCTGTCTAAATGTTTGCCTCGATTTAATTTTTATTAAGGGCTTTCAGTTAAATATTAAATATTATCTTTTAGCATTTAGTTTCAGTTTTTATGCGTTTTCTCAGTTTGAGATTTTTCAATATGCCCAAAATTTAAAGAGAGCCGTTTTACTCAAAATTTTTAACAAATTTTTCTTTTGATTAGAGCTGTGTTTTAAGTGGATTTGTGAAAGGTTGAGAACTGCGTGGCTATTTTAATTTTTTTAAAACTCTTTTCTGTTGTCAACTAAAGTTGACAACAGAAAAAAGTTTAAAAAAAATTACGCACAAATAAATAGTGAGTCAAAAAAACTTTTGGAACGCTTTCAGATATTTAAACAAAGATACAAGTTCTATAAAGAATCCATTACTTCAGAATTCGCAAACAACTGAAAAATACTGAACACTTCAAAAATAACAAATTGTTATGAAAATTGATGAATTCCACCCTGTACAAAACATGATGAACAATAGCTGAAGAATATAGTTATGGCTAGGGGAGGCTGGTTCTCCTTGGGACGCCATGTACCTAGGGACAATCAAATATTTTGAGAATTTTGTATGAGAGCATAATATTTTTTGCATGTGGCAACACTCCATCTCTTGAGGTCAGTTGACAGCCAAAATGTCATCGTGTTGGTGTGAAGCGTTGCAGAGTGCTGATTAAAAATTGATTTTACAACCCTTTTACGTAAGTTTTTTAACATTTTTCTTTTTTAATTTTGCTCTTATAATTTATTTAACAAAATATTTCTTAGTTTATACGAATACATTATTTTGTTTGCTTGAATATTGCGTTAATAATATCTCTCAAATCCTAACCTCAAATTTTTAGTCGGCGTTTTTTGTCAATTTGACGCCCTGTTGTACTTAGGACATGTACCTAGGTACAACAGAGTGCCGAACTTCTGTATCATCAGGAATTATTTGAGTTTTTTTATGTAATAAAAAATTCATTTATGAATCGTGGTGTAATAAATAATATAATTGTGACTCATTGTGCAGTAATTAATAGGAAATAATAGTTGTAATTTAATTTATGCCAATACAAATAAATAATTAAAGTTATAGTTATAAGTTATCTTTAGTATTTTTTTGTTTTCATTCTAGATTTTGTTCGTCATGCCACGCAGCAAGAAACAAAAAGGCAAGATTCAGATAAAGAAGTTGTGGAGAAGGCTGTGAAGGAAATAATTGCAAATAAAAATACAGTCAGAGACGCAGAAAAAAAATATGGAATATCGAGATCGATGCTTTGCCGCCAAGTCAAAAAATTTAAAAAATCTGGACCTGAAAATTACTCGTATGAAACAAATTATGGACATCGGAAAGTTTTTACTCATAGCGTAGAGTGTTTACTGCTTGAGTATGTTCAAAAAGCTTCTCAACTTCATTTCGGATTAACAACAAAGAAGCTGAAAGAACTAGCTTTTCAATTTGCCAAAATAAACAATAAAAATATCCTAAACAGTGGGAAAAAAATCAAGAAGCGGGCAGTGAATGGCTGCGTACATTCAAAAACAAATTTAAGGAAATTATATCATTAAGGAAACCTGAAGGGACTAATTTGGGCCGGGCTACTTCATTCAATCGGGAAGGTGTAAAGAATTTTTTCAATATATACACCGACATTCTACAACGACACCACTTCGATCCGTCAAGGATTTATAATGTAGATGAGACAGAAGTTTAAACTGTGCAGGCTTGTCCAAAAGTATTTGCAAAGATAGGAGTCAAACAAATAGGAGCAATGACTTCGGGTGAGCGAGGCATCAATGTAACAATGATTGCCAAAATGACAATGATGAGAGGAGCTCCTCCAGGATCAATTGGGGCAGCAAATCCCTCTGGTTGGTTGAAAGAAATAAAATTTAGTGAATTTTTGGATCATTTCATAGTGCATGCTCATCCAAGTAAGGATAACCAGGTAGTTTTATTAATGGACAATCACGTGAGTCACATTTCTATTGATGCTTTTGGCAAAGTCAAAGAAAATGGCATTTATTTGGTGACATTTCACCCGCATACTACACATAAGATGCAGCCGTTAGATAGAACCGTCTTTTAGTCCATTTAAAACACATTACAATAACGCTGTAACCAACTTTATGATATCATCAAAAAACGCAGGAAAGCCTATTACTATTTATCACATTGCAGAACTAACTTAAATGGCATACACAAAAGCGTTACATCATCCAATATAATAAATGGTTTCAAAGTTTGTGGCCTCTATCCACTGAATCCCGATATATTTTCGGAAGAAGACTTTTTGCCATCGAGCGTGACTGATAGACTATTAACATCAGAAGATAATAACCCATCTACATCGTCTCAGGGCTCACTTTTGCCATCAAGTATGACTGATAGACCACTAACATCAGAAGATAATAACTCACCTACGTCGTCTCAGGGCTCACTTCTTTCAACACCGCTAAAATCTGATTGTAAAAATCTGAAATCTGTGTCTCCTTTCGATATAATGCCATTATCTAAAGTTGGTCCAAGGACAAACAATAAACCTTCCCGTAAGGGTAAAGCACGTATTGTTACTGACACGCCAGAAAAAAAGGAAATAGAGGAGAGGAAAAGAAAGAAAACAACTTGTAACGATAAACCAAAAAACAAAAACGGGAAATACCGCCGAAAAACAAAGTTTCTAAAAAATATAAATCGAAAACAAAAAACACATTCCGTTTAGTGGATCATCTCCACGTTCCTCGAAACAAGTATTTTGCCATGTTTTTCACAATATAATACAAAATGATGATAAATGGATTAAATGCATAGTCTGCCGAAATGCAGTTTGTGTAAAATGTGTAGGGCCTGGTATTCTGCTATTTGAATTTATTTGTAAAAGATGTTTAAATGCTAAGAGCGACGATAGTGCTGCAGATGACGATTACAACCCAACGAACCAGTCTTGTAATGAAGATTCTTCTTAATTAAAGTATTTTTTATTCTGTAAAAATTGGTATCACTCTTTTTGACCTATAACTATTAACTATTTTATTTTAAACACTGTTGTTTCTTAATTAAAGTATTTTTGTCCTGGATATGTTGATGTTACATTTATATCTATAAGTTTTAACTATTCAAAATATATTGCTGTTTCTCAATATAATTTTTTTTTGTACTGGAAAAATTGATATCATTTTTTCCAGTACAAAAAATGATTTTTTTTTTCATCTACTAGTGTTAACTATTTTAAATATAATGTTTAACGTTATTTATAATTTAAATATTTGTTTGTTCTGGAAAAATTGATCTCACTATTTTTTATTTATTAGTGTTAACTATTTTAAATAATATTGTTACCTTCACCACAAATAAATAGTTCTTTTAACGATCTATATAATTGTTTTAGTTTCTTTTCAAGATTTTTTACAGATTCTTTTTTATTTATAATTATTAGCTCAATATAAGCCAATCTGAGTATTCGATTACCCAGCGTCCCTAGGTACAACCGCCGTCTCTAGGTACAACCAACTATGTCCCTAGGTACAACCCCATGTTGTACCCAGGGACAAAGTCAGACCTCATTTTGCAGCTAAAAAAAAAATACTAAAAAATTGTATTATAAAGCAGAGATTCTCATCAAAAGTCCACAAAGGACCATATTTTCATATACAGTTTTCAAAAGTTCAATTATATTCACCGATGAAAAATTACACTCATTAACCTAAGTCTCCCCTACTTCTAAACCAGTCTCCCCTACTTCTAAACTAAAATCAAAAAAATATCCAAACTTTTTTATATCGGCAGAGCATTTGAATTACGCAAATTTTTATACTACCACAAAATGACTAATAGAATTTTTTAATTACTCCATTAATTCAGGAATGACACCAAAATCGATGCTCAGTGGTTCACTAAAATTAACGTCCCTAGGAGAACCAGTCTCTTCTACTTCTAAACTAAAATCAAAAAAATATCCAAACTTTTTTATATCGGCAGAACATTTGAATTACGCAAATTTTTATACTATTACAAAATGACTAATAGAATTTTTTAATTGCTCCATTAATTCAGGAATGACACCAAAATCGATGCTCAGTGGTTCACTAAAAATAATGTTCAAAAATGTTCACAGTGGTTTAAATTGTATTAAATTGAATGCCAAAAAAACTTAATTCTTGATTTCAGTTAAAGCACAGATACAAAGCAATACGATACCCGTTTCTGATATTAAAAAAATCTTCAAAACAAACTTTAATACCTGGGGTTTACATGGGATACCAAACATTCAACTTTTGTATTATTCAGTTGCTCAAATGCGGATGAATAAATTTCAAACTTTAGAGTCGTTGCACAAACTCATATTCAGTCTGGAATCCGCTTTACCCACCCGAATTTCATTTCCTATATATAAATTGTTGGCAGTGCCAACCTTGACTTGCGGTAATTGAGCTATGTGAGAATAGTGACGCATTAATGAAAAGGTTAAATAGAATTGAAAAGAGTGCGTTAAAATCATTTTGAATATTTTGAAACACAGTAAGAACAATTCAAATCCTCTATTTAAAATCTAGAAAATTTTAAACTGCATCAAACAAAACAAACTAAACTTGTTAATTCGTCTTTTTAAAAATAATTCAGCTGCAGACATTATTTTTTCACAACCGAATAACCCTTTATTTCAACACTCTTTTATTTCCCATATCCAAGAAATATGCCGTGGTCTGACGTTAAATTTTCATAATTTAATACAAAACAAAAAGAAGGTAAAAATAGCACTTTCCAAGAGTAAAATTCACCCAGACATTGAAAAAACTTTGTTATTTAAAGTAGAGCGCTGGAATCCAAAAGAGCAAATAGACATTTTAAACAAGTTTTTGAAAAAAAAATTATTAAGTTAAAATCACTGGAAAGTACTTTTTTTTTTTCCTCGTAAATATTACATTGAGTGTTCAATAAATCTAGGTAATAATTATATACACATGTTGAAGTGACAAATACATTAAGTCATAAGCAAAAATTGTAAATATCTATAATTTATTTATTTTTTCCTTAAAGTTACAAACAAGTTTTACACAAATGTTAAAACTTTAAACAAATTTCAATTATAAAAGTATTGATTTAAACCCTCAGGTTTTGATAAATTTTTATTTTTTTACGGTTATAACCATAATATATATAAAATATATTTATATTAGATATTTAAAGAAGCAAGTTTAAATTTATATCCTCCCTTTACTAAGCACGCACACCGAAATGTGGGTCCAGTAAATTGAAATAAAAAGCACATTGTGTTAATAAATAACAGTAATTTAATTAGTTTAACTAACTTGCATTTACCTTCTAATTTTTTTGAATTTAATTTTTTTAACACGTCTTGTTCGACGTACATATTTAAAACTTCATTAAATTTGGTTTCTTTCATTTGTGAACGAAGATAAGTTTCTATTCATTTTAAACGAGAAAACATCTTTTAGGAAAACAACTTGTTTTTGCAAGTAACAGATAAATTCTGAAGATGATGTCAATGATTCGCAATACTTGAACTGAAAATACAAAATAAATATAATAAAACTAACGTAAAACTCAAAATCTCAACTTTTTAAAAATAAGCTTGCCTCTTAGGTTTGTTTAAAACATTCGGAAAGTTTAGTGTTAAATCACGGAAAAAAGTACTCTGCTACTATTAACAGCGCTATTAAGTTCAGTTACATTGCATTCATTTTTACGTATTAATTTTTAAAGAACAACTTTATCGATTATATGCTAGTTTTTTTTTGCCGCCATATGAATTTGCCGCCATTTAAATTAGCCACTCTAATCAAGTGTCTGGTCTGCCTATTTGTAAATCAAGATCAATGAAAAAAAAACTTTAATTTTTTTAATTTATTAAACTCGTCAATTAAACATAAACTCGAATTTTAACTCGAAAGCTCCGAAAGCAGTTAAAACTGCTTCGGTGCTATGAATGTATAGGAACTTGCATGCTCCGCGAAATTCAGTAGTAAACAACGTTTTGGTTCTTTAATGAATGTATCATTAATGCTTTTTTAAATAAAAAAGTGCTTTGAAAAATTTCAGGCATTATAAATTTTTTTGTGTAAGATTTTCTTGTTCTTTCTAGGATTATGAATTTAATTATGAATCAAGTTATAAACGAAGTTGACGCAAATAAATTGCTAGATTTTAATCAAAAGTTTGATATCTCATTATTAGATCAAGTAGTCAATTTTATGTACCAAGGTCATGGTCCACAAGTAAAATATTTTCCTATTTATTTTTCATCAAGTTCATATATATATACATATTTTTTCACATTGTTTAACTGATTTACTTGATACTGTAAATTTTTAAATTGGTAAACATGAGAGTTTATCCAATTTATTATATATACTTATTACATTTTATAAAAAATGATAATGTTTTTTATTTATAATTCTGTAAACTAATGTTATTATAGCATTATAACTAGTAAAATGGATGTGTAAATTGTATAAAAAAATAATTTGTTATCAGGATTAACAAAATACTTTATTATTTGAAGGATTTTAATTTTTAAACTTATTTAGTAAAAAAAATATTTTTTTTTTAGCATGAACTTGCAAAAAAGATATTAGGTCAACTTAAAGATCACCCTGACTCATGGATGAAAGTTGATTCAATACTTGAAACCTCTAATAACCAAGAAACCAAGGTAATATTTTGGTTAAAATATTGATATTAAAACTCATACCTAATTCCTTCTGATGATTTATATAATATCTACTGTTTTATTTGAAGTTTTATGCATTACAAATTCTTGAAAATGTAATTCGTACACGTTGGAAAATGTTACCATTTGAACAACGAGAAGGTTATATTTTATACTAAAAGTAATTTATATAAAACTTTATGTCTGCAATTGCATTAATTTATTTTAATTTATGCAATAGTTTATCTTTTTACTTTTACTTTTAATCTATTTCTGCATATTAGGTATAAAGCAGTTCATAGTTGGTCTTATAATTAAAATATCATCATGTGAAGAGACAGCTGAAGTAAGTTACTTGTATTTAATTATTTTTAGATAATAAATTTTACTTGAGACATTATTTAAAACTTCAAAATCCATATTTGATGTTATTAGAATGTTAGAGTCACAGTGTGTCTTTTTTAAATATTTTTAAATATTGAATATCTCACAACATGAAAAAATAATTAAGGCGATTGTAAAATGATTGTGATATATATATATATATATATATATATATATATATATATATATATATATATATATATATATATATTGGTGCCTTTTAATAAAAAATCAGAATTCAGTAATTTTTATGTGGATAAAGTCTTTTTTAACTCATAGAAAGAAAAGGATTGTTTTAGGAAAAGGAATATCATTATGGGCAAATATAGTAAGCGGAGTGCTATAAGGATCTGTGCTTGGTCCAATTTTATTTTTATTATACATGAATGATCTTCCTAATCAACTTATAAATCAAATAATGTTATGCAGATTATATTATGTAATAGCTGAAGTTAACTATGAAACTTATGCAACCATTTTGCAAAAAGATTTAAATATATTAGAAGATTAAGCAAAAAACCAGAAGAAACAATTTAATTTTGAAAAATGTAAAATCATGCATAATAAAAATATGAATCATAAATATTTTATGACTAACAATAATGTAAAGCAAAAATTGAGTACTGCTAAATCAAAATTGCATTATATATTGCAAATTAAAAACTTAGTTTAATATCCAAATCTTTTAAGTATAAAGATACTGAACTAATAAAGTTGTTGTATTGCAGTTATATTTGTTCACATTTAAAAAGGTATATGTTAGAAAATTTTCAAAAATGAATAACATAATCTGTACTGGAATTACGTGATTTTTCATACAATGAAATACTAAAGATAAACAGAAGAATTGAGGTGATCCCATACAAATGTATAAGTGTATCATAATATTGAGAAAATAACTTGGAAAATACCACCAAAGCACTTATACTCAATTGGTTTTTTATAAACCTTATGGTTCTATTCTGAAATAGATTGCTATTTGAAACAATAGAAGTTAAAATATATAACTTAAAATATATAAAGCTAAGCTAGACTTAATTGAGTATATTTGACTTTCTAATTTTGTCTGTAATAGATTTAGTATGTTAAATCTCAACAGTTTTGTATTATTACTATTATGTGGTGTAGTTAACTTTTGTGATTAATTTAAGCCTAATTTAAGTTTAATTGTGCAGTATTTAGTACATGCTTAAGTCCGTTTTCTATTTACCCGGTCCCTAATATTATTATATAAAAATTTTTTCAAAAATAGATTAACTTGGTACTCAAATTAAGGAAAACTTCTTAGCACTCATGAAGTGAAATCCCCCAAAAAAATTGTAAAAGACGATATCAAAAAACTTTAAAAAAAATCATGTTTTTTATTTTTGAAAACTGTAGTTATTCTGCAATAAAATCTAAAAAAAAAATTATTGGGCAATTGATCTTAAATTAGGCTTAAATTAAACATAAAAGGTAACATTTAAAAACACTGAGTTTTGATTTTTTATCTAAAGAGGGTTTTATGGTTTTATGGAGTCAGCAATATTAATCTTTTAGAGGTTAGCATCAGGTCAAAAATTAACTTTGAATGATAAAAATGAAAACAACTAGATGTAAATAAAAAGCAAATAAAAAAAAAGTTATAAATAAATTACAAATTATCAGATCAAGGTTTGATGATTTATGAAATATCATTAATTTATGAAAAGGCATCATAAAGAATCAAAATCATGTATATTTTTTAAATTCTTATATTTTGTTTTAGAAACAAAAGATTTACTTAAACAAACTCAACCTAATTCTTATACAGGTAATTGTTATCTATTATGATAATATATTACATAATCAACTTATTATTATTATATGTATATATATATATATATATATATATATATATATATATATATATATATATATATATATATATATATATATATATATATATATATATATATATATATATATAAATTATGTTAGTGTATTTTACAAATAGAGTGTAAATATATATATATATATATATATATATATATATATATATATATATATATATGTGTGTATATATATATATATATATATATATATATATATATATATATATATACGTACAGCTTTTGAATTAATAAAAAGTTGCAAAAATCAGGTAATTTAATTCATTAAAATTTATTAATTTCTGTTAAAATTTTTTGTTTTGGTTTGCAACATTACTTTTGCATCACTTAAATTAGCGTAATATATTTTATTTAAATTTGTTTAACACATTATATTTTATATATAGGTATGTAGCAGGCTACATGCTTAGGTAGTAGCTATGTAGTGGTTATGAGTGGGCTATGTAGTAACTATATAACAGGTTATGTTTTAGCATTTGTATAAAAGCTATGTAGTGGGCAGGTATGCCCGCGGGCTATGTAGTACCTATATATTGGGCTATTTAAAAGCTATATCGAGGGCTATTTAGTAGTTATATCCTAAAAAAATAATTAAAGCTAAACTAAAACTTGGACTAATTCTTTCTCACAATAGCACAGGCTATCCTACAAATTTAATAAATATGGATAATAGGGTGCATCAAACCCCCAACAATTTTTTTTAACTATTTGCTTCAGTTTTGGCCCTATGATTCCTGTGTTCCACTTCATAAATTATGACTCCTGTAAAAATGTGAAAATTTTCTGTGGCAATGTAATGGGTCCACAACGAACACAAATATCTGTATATTTTGCAATAAACTGTAATTAATACTATTATTGGCGTCAGTTACATTTAAACAATTAATATATACAAAATTACTTATAGTTCCAGGAATTACTGGAAGGACTGTCAAATGGACAAAAGAATACTCAAATATTCCTAAGAAGTATGGCAAAATTTACAATATCAAACAGAGCACAGTACAATAGGTAGCTTTTAGCTACTGGGACTATGGGTATATAGTTAAATATTGTCAATTGTCAACTTTGTGATCTTCAACTGTTGGTGCTGCTTGTTTCTTCTTACGACTGCTGTCTCGGAACTTTCTTTCTGTCAGCCTCAACAACTTGCAGAATGTTCTGATAATTCTTCTTGATTTTGGCTGCATCTAGAGAGTCTGCACTTAAATTCATGCCGTATTTCGCACTGTAATTGATAACATTAATGGAAATCATCTTCATCTTTGATGACAGAAACAAAGGATGAACTGGCCAGTTTTCAACGTTATTGTTAAGAAAATCTGCATTTATCTCTAAAAGGCTGAAAATGTACCATGAATCTGCAGTAACCAAATCTCCAAGTTGTGTTGTGTCAGTGATTTCAGTCAGGAACTTAGGTTTTCTGAAGTCAGTTTCATAGCGATCATGCAACAGAGCCATTCCATTACTAGGCCTCGCTGCCAGAAGCGTCTCAGCTGCAATTCAGGCTTTGAAACTACTGCAATTCAGGCTTTGAAACAATGTCACTGAATAGAGCAAGGGGTACCATTTGAAAACATAGGTATCGCAAATGACGCTTCAGTGCTTTTATAGCGCTTTTAGATATTTCAGAACTTACTTGTGTGTACTTCAGAAGGCTCTGATCTGCACAGAGCTACACGTTGTCCACCAGGCACATTAAGTATTAAACTCACAAAGGTGTTGAAGCTGCGTAACTTTGTCTGCTGTGCGGCAGTGGTAATTGTTCCTGCTGGCAACAAACAGATCTGCTCTTCAAAAAGGACCTGTTTGTTGCCAGCAATGTCCAAAATATTGCTGGCACAAAGCAGTGTCCAAAATATTGTACCCATCAAAATTTTGATGAGTACAATATTTTGGACATTGCTTTGTGGACTACACCTGGTCGATGAAAGTGAAACTGTTTTCTGGATCAAGGTACAGCAAACATAATTCACTGAATTCTTTATAGTCTTCTCGCTGATGCACTATGGAAGTTTCAGCAGCTGCTTCTGCACTTTCCTTCCACATAGTAATTTTAGAAACAGTTTGTGTATCATTCGAGAAAGGTTGAGGGTCGAATAAATTGAGTGTCTTGTTGTTTCCATGAGGAACTGTGTCAAAATGCTTCTTAAATGTGCTAAATACAGTAACTTCAGGTGATTTTGATGCTTCAATGTGCATTAAAAATCATTTCAAATGTTGTTAAAAATGTGTGTTAAAATAACTTCTCCAATGTGATGACGGCATGCAGACCAGAGCAATGCACAGCCAATTCTTTGCTGCAGAGCCACACACACGCGTCACTGACATGTCCAGTATTGCTGGCCGTAGAACAAAAGTCATGTTGACTCAGCACAGTTTCATGACTGCAACAACTGCATTGTAGCATTAGTGATGATATCTCCAGATCATTGATCTGTTCCTGGTTGATAGGCAGGTATGCCAAGAATTTTGACATTGGTGTTGTCGCAAACAGCGACCACAAGCCTTTCCTGTAAGTTATGTGTTGCCTGGCTCTTCATCAGTTTAGAATCCCAATGCAGGGAAGCATACTTTGGTGGAACCCATGACTTCTGAACTTTAGAAGCAATTTCTTCATTCAACATATGTCTGGACCTGTCTGCTGTAGCATATGATACAGCAATTTTGCTAGCATCACCTCCTGATTCTTTAATAATGGCCTTAGTGAGTGCAGAGTGTTGTGCAGGAGAAATTTTCATTCTTGTTGTCAAAGCCACAATTCTTGGAGATTTGAGAATGTTATAAGGTATATGAGCTGCGGTTCCAATGCGAGTGGTTCGATGATGCGTTTTTACCGGTTTCTTTTCAGAAGTCTTAAAAGGACTATCAATATCACATTTACTTTCATCACTAGATTTCTCGCTGCTGTTGCTAGAGAGCTCTACTGTACAAATAGCAGATACTGTAGCAGTAGCAGTAGCTGCTTCTTCTACCCTTAGCCTCCTTTCTTCTTGCTTTTGCAGTCGTGCCTTCTTGCGCTGTAACTGTAATGCCAATTTCTTGTCATGGGAGCCAAATGATGCTGTGCGGTCTGTCTTCATGGACTCTAAAAACTTAACCTCTTTATCATTTTTCATGACTTTTTCAGCATCTTTAACCCACAGTGGAAATGTCAAACTGAGTTCTTCTTACATTTGTTCAAGCTTGGCAAGTGCTGACAATGATAAATGACAGTCTAGAGGAAGTTCACGAAGTTTTTCATTCTTCTCAGACTGCAATGATTTTTTCACAGACCATATTTTTTGTTGTTATTGGAATATTTGCTTTCTTGAAGAAAGGAATGACCTGCTTCAACACAATTTTTGCACTGTCACCTTTTGATCGCTTTATAGACAGGCCAGCTTGTTGATGAAACATGTAGCATCGCAGCACTTGTTCACTTGTTGGTAATCTACAACTAGTTATCTCCACTGCAGATTGTGCCATGCTATTGGTACAGTGGTTGCTAACTCCTGAAAACACAAATAGAGTTTAAAACATTCTACAGTAAGTAAGAAAATATGAATTATAAAACTCTTCATTCATGCTAAGTTAGACATACAAATTTGCAATAATATCGTAATAATGCTGTAGTAAGCTATATTTTGCGATTCATGTGGAATTAGGAATAATTATATTTTTATAATATTTCACACAGTAACTACTTAACACCAAAGGAACATGTTTATTATAGGGCCATTAAGAATTTAACCCATGAGGAGGTTTGATGCACAGATAACTTTTTGACTTTGAAAATTAAGTAAAAATATATGAATTTATTTAACTTAAATTTTTTTTACTTTCGTAACTTTTTTTTTTTACATCACTAACAACTAATTTTAATATTTTATTAAAAATTTTGCTTTGTTTTTTCATAGCTAATGCATAAGTGTGTAGCAGGCTACATACTTATATAGTAGCTATGTTTTTTTTTTTTTTTAAGATTATTCACCTACCCAAGGCCCGAGGGGGGCCACTACAGTCGAGGAGGCTACTCATTTTTTGTGTTTTTTTTTTAGTTGTTATTCGTGGTGCAACCCTCTCTCAACTCTTAAACGTCGAAACACGAACCTTGCCGAGCAAGGCCGCTGCGCGGAGAAACTAAGTTGATGTTTTGGGCATGTTTTGGGACACAGGCTATGTAGAAGCTATATAGCTGGCTATTTAGTAGCTATGAGCGTGCTATTTAATAGCTATATAAAAGGTTATGTAGTAGTTATATAACAGTTTATGTTAAAGCATGTTGTATCATAGCTATTTAGTGAGCGGGCAGCCCGCAGGCTATGTAATATCTGTATGTTGGACTATTTAAAGTTATGTAGCAGGCTACATAGTACCTATATAGTGGGCTATGTAGTAATGTCTTAGAAAGAATAAGAATAAATTCTAATTTAAAGCATCAACTAATTCTTCCCGCGATTGCACGGGCTATTTTACAAGTATACATATATATATATATATATATATATATATATATATATATATATATATATATATATATATATATATATATATATATATATATATATATATATATTATATAGAGGCCTTGTTAAGAAATGTTATGCTGCTCGCATTTTATGTGCGAAAGGGCGATTTGCCTATGCGTTCAGCAGTTTTACGTTATGCAAAAACTTATATCTTTTGGAATATTTAAATTATCTTTTGATGACATTTGTATGACGTTTTATCTGAAGATATTTGGTCGTAAGTAAAACATTTAAACACAATTGTGAACTAATTAATTTTTAGTTTACAAAAAAAAGTTTGTTTTATAATGTCTTTTTAATTTAAAATGAATTCATGAAAATAAAGTGTTTTAAGTTTAAACTTTTTATCATATTTAGTTAAAAAAATTCATAAAAAGTAATTATGATAAACTTAATTTATTCAAGTTAATCATAAGTTTTAATTAAAGTATTGCCTGATCATCGATTGGCAAGGCCCAGGTGTATTCATGGGTAGTGTGAGAAGGGGGTTGTCGCCCTTTCCCCATCCCCCATCCTCCTTAAGAATAGGGAAGAGTCAACATTAGACTTATGCAAATTATGATATAAATGACTTTTTAGTGTTGAAGTTGCTTTTTTGCATTTTCGAAGTTTTTCCGTTATCAATAATTTTTTTTTAGATTGATTATAGATAGAACGTCAATTAGAAATGATGAACAAGTTTACGAGTAATAGACAAATATTTTGCCAAAGTCAAGTTCTTTAAAAAAAAAATTATTGATAGTTTTTTTGCTTTGCCTAAGCACTGTAAAAGTAGCATGAAATTGTAATTATAAATAAATGAAACTTGTAACACTTATTAGAAAGAAGCAAAATAGAAACAAATCTTTTTATTACTTTTAATTTCAACCCAAAATGGCGTGATATAACTGAAATTTAAATCTGTGTCAGATTGCAAATGATTGACCAGATTTGGTTACTTGAGTATTTAAACTTAAATTACCTCCTCAATGATATTTATGAAAATTTATACAAAAGTATAATATTTATAACAAGTATTTAAGAAAAAAATGATACTATTTAGCGTAATTAATTTTTTCTTGTTTTTAGAAATGTTTTCCCTGATTTTCTGGATGTTTTTTTGGTAACGGGAACTGTTACATTGCTCACAACTAAAATGTTACTTAGTTAATAACTATTAGATAAGAAAATTTTATGCAGGCCTCATTAGGAAAAAAATTAAAGACACATGTAGCTACAATAATTATATTTTAAAGTAAAAAATTGTTACATTTGGCAAGGTTGGCTATCGTTTAATTCACCTTAAATTTGGTTCTAGACTAGAATTGCTTTAAAAAAAAGGATAACAGCAACATGTTATTAATAAAGTGGAATAAACTTCTAACTTATAATAGTTATTTTTTATTTCCTAATGATATTTTTATATTTTTAATAGGGCTTTTATGTTTACTATGGCTTTCAACAAATCTAATATTGAATCTTTTTATCCTTTTTTTAAATTTATCAAATTATCACTATTTATCAAATGGATAACATTTTGAATAAAAACACTTAGAAAACTTTTGAAAAATGGAATTTTTAAGAAATTTTTTATACAGCAACTGCTGAGGAGAATGGAATTAAGTTTGTTGTAAAAATTTTCTGTAATGTATGTACGCTTTATCAAGATAATATCTTGGCCAATACCAAATGAGCAATAAGAACATCCACATTACATTATATAAACAAGACACGTTGTATTAAAAAAGATGGCATTTCTTGGCATTTATAAAGTACTGTCCACAGAAATGCAATCCAATTTTCAAATGACCTAAAGGAAAATATAGAAGCAAAAGCAAGGGACAAAGATCAATATGTTAATAGTCAGCATAAAATAGCCAAAACTAAACTGTAAAAAGCAAGTAATAGATTTTTAAAACAATTTGAGAAAAATAATACTCTGTTTCATATATGAATTTAGATTTTATTTGTGACTTTTGTTTTAGTTAAACTGTAAAAGATAAATAATTGATAAAAAAAATGTTTTAATGATTTTTAACACGGTTTGAAAATACCATTGTGGTACTTAAAATTACTCTAGTGACGCAATTTAACTTTTAACGATATAAATATGTAAGCTAAGTTGAGTTACTTTAAAGTGTATTAAGTGTTTTCGTTACACAGCGAAATCTTGTCACAAGGCCTGAAATATATAATAATATATAATTATGAATGTGTGTTTAGATAACATCTCTGATGTCACACTGAAATAGCCTGCTGCCGGGGGCTGCAGTACATATACTAATTTATAGCCTGCTGCCACAAGGGAGTGCCGCTACATATATATATATATATATATATATATATATCTATATATATATATATATATATATATATATATATATATATATATATATAGATAGATAGATAGATAGATTTTACTGCAAATGAAAAAATTATTTAAACTAATATAAAAGTTATTGATGGAGTCTGTTGGATTTTATAAATATTCTATTCAGTATTATCAGTATATCAGTAAAAAAAATTGTATTTCCTTGTAAATTATTGTTTTAAACAATCTTATATTTAACAGAATCTTTTGTTTGTTTATCACAATTTATTTATTTCAATTTATACATATTTAATGTTGTTTTTTAAATAAAGATTATAAACAATTTATAGATAGATTTTATCTGTTACCCATAAGATAATTTTTAAACATAATTTTTGTTCATAAATTTTTACGTCAAAAGATCTTTGCATGAAATTAAATTAATAAGAAGCAAAAAATTTTAAATGCCTTTGTGAAAACACTTCTCCCTTTTTATAATGAAAAAAATGTTTTTAGTATATTTTTTGAATAAATGTCACTTAAATGATATTAAAAGATAATTTAAGGGTAATTACATTTCAAATCATCAGAACAAAACAAAAAATGTCACCCTATGTTTTGGATTTTCCTTGTTTTTTTATGTTATAAGGTTTATGAAAACTAGGAAAATCTGAGATTTGGAAACTCCAACTCCTTACGGTCTTGAGATATTCAGGATTCAATTTTCTTCTTTATGCTGACCAGCATTTTAACAGCAAAATACTTTTTTGTTGTTAAATAGCAATATTTTATGAATCAAATGAGGTATCATCCTGAAATTTTGTACATAGACAATCTTCCACATGGTGGAAGATTGTTTATGTACAATCAGCAGGCTCGTGTCACCCCATGTTTTGGATTTTGCTTGTTTTTTTATATTATAAGGTTTATGAAAATTAGGAAAATCTGAAATTTGGAACCTCCAACTCCTTACGGTTCTTGAGATATTCAGGATTCAATTTTCTTATTTACATAGACAATCTTCCACATGGTGGGTACAAATTTTAAATTGAAAATTTTTTTACCACCTTAATTACATGTAAATTAGATAATAAAGGCATATATTTTGGGGTATTTTGATGGTCAAAATGATGATGTCACCTTGATAGTTTTATTTGATGCATTTTTATAACTTACGATATTGGTATTAAACATCGCTATTAATAAAAAATATATTATTGCATTTTTTGACTTTTCTAAATGCAACCTTTCAAGTCAAGCTTATATCTATGCTGATTAAGCATAAAACTTTTAGTTAACTTACGACAAAATTAGCTATATCTTAATTTTATGTTATTAAAAGTTATTGTTAAAGTCTTTTTGAGGGCAATAGAAAATTATACTTTATTTAAACTTTTTTGTGTCTAGGGATAGACTCAAAGTATGAGTGGGGGAAAGGGAGGGGATAAGAGGTCTTCTCCCCCTTTTGTCCACCCCTCCCCCCCCAAAAAAAATTAATTATTTTTTAAATTAAATATTTTTCCATAATTTAAAATTTTGTTTTGCTAAAAAACTTTTGAAGGCTTTATGGAGCAATAATTAAGGATAATAAATTTATTTATTAAAGCTATGCGGTAGTGGTGTAGCGCTCGCTTCATGAGCGAGAGGTTCTAAGTTTGATTCCCGCCACGTCCCTGGTAGTACCGCGCTTAACTTGTTTTTCCGTGCAGCGGCACGTTATATAATTACTTCATAATTGGTAAAGAATAAAATTGAATTACCCTTTAATCATATATAAGAGAAAATCATACAATATAATGTGAGTGGTATTTCTTAAAAATATTTATTTTGTAAAGCATTTCAAAACTAGATTTTTTTAATAAATTTAAAAGTTGGAAAATTATGGAAAGGTGTTCTGTTGGATTAAAATGTAATGTTGACTGTCACAAGCAAGATTTAACAAGAGGACAATGTCTTTTAGACCTATCAAAATTTTCAAGTGATGAAAAAATAAAGTTATTATGGAGAGCTTGTTTAATTGATTGTGGAAAATTGTTTACAACAGTTTGCTATTATCATAGAGAACACTTTGGAGTTGCATTTAAAAGAAAATTTCAGAAATCTATTTTAAAATTTCTGTAATCTATTTAAAAAACATGGAAATCGAAAGAAAAGCATAAATGGCAATTTTGACATTAGTAATTTAAATATTAATTAAATAAACTATAGAAATAATAAGAAAAATGGTTTTTTAAGAAGCAAATCTTTTTATAAACTTTTTTATAAATTTAATGTACAGATACCAAGTGAGCTGGTTGTGCAGCAGGTTATTTATAATCATATGGATTATGTAGCTTGCAAGTATGACAATTTTTAGTGGATTAGAATTATAACCAAAAAAGATGAAAGATAAGGAGATTATAAAATTCAATTTATGCATACATATGGTCCCAGGCCAAGTTTTTCTTGGCCCGCACAAGAAGATATGTGCTAGGTCCCATCAAATCATGTTTTATGTACCATTGATCTGCCAACAAATGGTCGCATATATAAAATTTCAAAAACTGAGTTAGAAAATTATTGAACAAAATAATCAAGATTTATAAAAAAAATTTCTAATGCATTATTATTTTTATATTTGTATGTTATTTTTTCTAATATAGTTAAGATATAACTTTATGTGAGTATGTGTAAAATTGGCACAAATTGGCTACTCAAAAAAATTCCAATAGTCACTTGTTTTTATGTTTTTAATTATAAAAAAAAAAGAAAAAAGAATTGGCTTAGTAAAATTTTAATTGCCCCCCTCTCCCCTTTAGACCATGAGCCGCATGTACAAAAAAAATAGAGACAAAGTATAAATTTATTATTGTCCTCAAAAAGACTTTAACAATAACTTTTAATAACATAAAATTAAGATATAGCTAATTTTGTCATAAATAAGTTAACTATAAATTTTATGCTGAATCAGCATATATTTAAGCTTGACTTAAAAGGTTGCATTTAGAAAAGTCAAAAAATGCAATAATATATTTTTTATTAATAGCGATGTTTAACACCAATATCGTAAGTTATAAAAATGCATCAAATAAAACTATCAAGGTGACATCATCATTTTGACCATCAAAATACCCCAAAATATATGCCTTTATTATCTAATTTACATGTAATTAAGGTGGTAAAAAAATTTTCAATTTAAAATTTGTATCCACCATGTGGAAGATTGTCTATGTAAATAAGAAAATTGAATCCTGAATATCTCAAGAACCGTAAGGAATTGGAGGTTCCAAATTTCAGATTTTCCTAATTTTCATAAACCTTATAACTTAAAAAAACAAGCAAAATCCTAAACATGGGGTGACATAAGCCTGCTTATTTGACATGGAACCCTTTAATAAAATTCCAAATAAAAAAGTTTTCACTTAACATAAAACTAATGTGTATGTAAAATGTATGCCTTTGAAGCATTAAAGGCCTGTCAAAGTGTATTTTTTTTTTTGACAAATTTAGTTCTATTATATCTCTAAATCTTTAAATAAAAGTTGTAAAAAAATAAAACAGTATTTTGTTCAAACAATAAAACTTTTTAGTTTTTATTTAGCAAGTACTTTTTTAAATATGTTTTAATGCTCTCACAATTTTCTCATGTTCTAATTAATAATAAAAAATACAGAAAACAAACTTTGATACTGTGACTTTCACTATGATCTTTGGCACAGTGACTTTCAAAATATAGTTTTATTATTTTAGTCATCTGGCTACCATGAGTGTACACCTCTGAGAGTATTAAATATCAAGATTTTGTAAAAGCATAAGAACAATTCTTCTAAAATTTTAACAATGAAAAAATCTAACATTAAATATAACATTTAGTTTAGAAAAGTTGGTTGTTGGTTATTGAGTTGAATATAACTAAATTCCATATGATAACAACAACCTAATAAATTTAACTAAGAAATACTAAACTGTTAACTGTAATTTAATTATGTTAACAATGTAGTTATTATTTGTTTCAAAATTACCAATAAGAAATTGCGCTAAAAAAGATGTTATCAAACAATAAAAAGAAGTTAGAAAGTCAAAATGGCATTTTTGTATAGCAGGGAAAGTTAGTGTCTAGCATTGTGCTGCTAGATACTACTTTTTTTAATATTGTAGATTTAAAACCAGTATTATATATATATATATAATCTATTAAAATTCTCATGTCAGAAAAGATGGCAGCAACGTAGGTGAGCTATGTTGCTGTCATTTTTTAACTAACTTATCATATACTCCATATCGCTATATATAAGTATATAATAATGCTAAAGAAAATGTGAGTGTTTAACATTATATTATAGGTTGTAAAACAAGAATGGCCGAAGCACTGGCCAACATTTATAAGTGATATTGTTGGTGCAAGTAAATCAAATGAAAGTCTTTGTAAAAATAACCTTATTATTCTAAAACTGCTCAGGTATGATATTCTAAAATATTCTTTGCTGTTTTATTCTCTAGTTTCTTATAGCTTTAATTTGCCCCAAATTCTTAAAATGCTCACTATATAAAAACGTTGTCAAGTTTTCTAAAAAAATTACTTAAAGCATGGGCGTACAAGGCGTGCAACCGCACGTACTTCCCGGGAAGGCTTGATATACATATGTTTGTATATAAAATTTGTTTATTTTTTACATGCAAAATATGTTTATTTTTTACATGCAAAATTTTTTGAGGTTCAGATTGTATGCGATTGTATGCCGTAGATTTGGTTTTGCTTAAACCCAAACAGGATTTCAAAGGCTGATTAATATATTATTTCTTTCTATATTAATTAGATTTTAGCAAATTAATTTTTTTTCTTTTATAAAATGAGACATTGATACACGTGATGAAGTATCACTAATAATATCTCTTTAGTGAAGAAGTTTTTGACTATTCTCTTGGGCAAATGACACAGACTAAAGCTAAACATCTTAAAGACAGGTATTGTAAAAATTTCAAATGAATAAGATTATTGTTTCTAATGAAATAACTTAATTTTATTCTTATTTATATTATGTCAATAAATATTTAGTTTTCTATGTATTTTATGTTTTCTAGAACTTGTCTAACTTGTTTTCGATACTTTTTAAACCATATTTTTGTAATTTGTTCTTTTTATTTCATTTTCACCTTTCCCTTTCCTAATGTTGCCTTTTCCTGGTTTCCTTCCTGGAAAAAAAACTTGTGTGCAAAAGAGTTTCTGATCATCTTTGTTCTGCATTTCTGTTCCTTTATTACAATTTTAAATATTTCTTGAAGGTCACGTATAAATGTTTCTTTTGTTTCATCCTGTTGCTTTGATGTCATAGTTTTTTGTGTACCTTCAGAGATTGTTTAATGCAGTTTCAATGATTTTCTGATATAATGTTCTGGAAGAAACTTCCAGTTTTTCCAGTGAATTTGAATTAAAAAAATAAAGAGGACTTTTTTTTTTTAATTAAATTTACTCCCAACAAAATAATAGAGTTAAAGAGCAAGAAAACAATTGACCGAAGACTTAAAAAGTTGTAGGTTGTTTGAGTCAGGAAAACATGAAGGTGGAAGAGAGTTCCAAAAGATTGAAGTGCATGGAAAAAACTAGACAAATAAATGTTTTTAGAGCATGCAGGGACAAATACAGTAAATAGATGTGAATTTGCTGGATGATGAGTCAAGCAAAAATGAGTTTTGGTTTTTGGAACTTCAAAGAATGATAGCTCCTTTAAGCAGCAACCATGATAGTACTTCCTAGTTAAATGCTCTTTTGCGATGCTCTGTGATAAGACTATAAGGATTTCTGAAAGTGCCTTAATAACAACACACCACAAAAAATCAATTGCTGTTAAGAAAGTCATATTTTTCTTATTTAGATTTACTTTCAATAATTTTTTCATATTTCAATTTTTTTCATTAATTTTTTTCAATAATTTTCAATAATTTTTTCAATTCAATAATTTTCAATAATTTTCAATTCAATAATTCAATTCAATAATTCAATTCAATTCAATAATTCAATAATTTCAATTCAATAATTCAATAATTTTCAATAATTTTCAATAATTTTTTTCAATAATTTTCATTAATTTTTTTCAATAATTTTTTCATATTTCAATTTTCATATTTCAATTTCAATTTCATATTTCAATAATTGTTTCATATTTAGATAAATGTTTATTTTATATCCCCATTTAGACATTTCTTTTCTTTGACAGTATGAGTTGCTTACAAGACATATTTTAAATACACTGTGCCACCAAGATTTTTGATAATAAAATTTTGTGGTCTTTAGTCAGTGATGAACCTAGGGTTTACTTGGGGATATTTTTTTTTTGGGGGGGGGGGCAAGGAAACAAAGGGAGAAGACTTGGGGATTTTGTTTGTGAATTTTGAATGTGGGGGAGAGAAGGAAAATGGTTGTTCATAACAAGCCCCACCCACAATATCTCCTAGTTAAAACCAGCGCCATGGCAATGATTTTTAATCATTAATTTGTTTGTGTAAACCTTGTTTAATTTTATCAGAAAATAAGGAGAAAATAAACTTTGACCACACACAGATCTTATGTTAAATATTGATTAAAAATTTTTTAAAGTATTTAAAAACATTTAATAAATACTAAAATTAAAATATAGTTAATATAGTTAACTAACTAATATAATAATATAGTTAATAAATTCTTAAAATACTTTAAAAAACTTTCAATAAATATTACACTATTGTAAGTGTAAATATCAAATTATTAGTGTAAATAAAGTAAATATTAACTGGCAGCTTAAACATTAATTAAAAATTTTAAAATACAGGGTGTTCCGAAATGGTAGACCCCATTCTAAATACCTGTATCTCAGAAAATACTTGATGGATCTTAATGAAACTAAATACACTTTATATTGAAGGTCAAAAGTTTTATTGGTTAAATTTACAATGAAAAGTACAAATATTTGTTAGTTTTATGACAGATATTGATAAATGTTCAATATGAGCGCCGCCTATGACTCTGCAAACGTTGAGTCGGTATTCGAGCTTGTGCCAAACTTGCTGTAGCATGTCTTCAGTAACAGTTTCCAGTGCAGCTGAAATTCTCTGTTTCAGTTCCTCAATGTTAGCTGGAAGTGGAGGTACGAAGACTAGGGCTATTCCATATCAAATCACTTAAAGGCTCCCAGGGTACCACCTCAGATTTGCTTTAAATTTTGACCACACACAGATCTTATGAAAAAAATACAATCCAGAAAATTTCAGCTTGATTGACCAATTTGTTCAAAAGTTATGATTGAATTAAAAATGACCAAAATCTGAAAAATTTGTATCAGGAGCTTACAGCAGTTTTTTTCGATTTTTGACATAACTTTTTAAATAAAGATGGTGATCACCTGATATTTTGTGGGTAATAGTTTTTCACCCAAATAACCCATTAATGCAGTTGTTTTTGACTGATTTTTTACAGTTTTTGAGTTATTGTACCTTGAAGTTGCTAAATATTGCAACATAAATATTTTTTCGAACTTTAATGTGTTACAGTTTAATACTTACTTACAGAAAGTGGATTTTTTTGTTACCTTTGTGTACTTAGGGTCACCACTTGTTAGAATAATCAAAGTTATGCATTAAAAATTAAGTTAGCACATGCAGCAGCCTATTGAAAAATCACTTTTTTTTAAAATTATGATAAATTACATTGACTTTGCTGGCATAGAAAGTAGCGTAAACAGTTGAAATAAATTATGAAACTTTTTAATGTCGAGGTTCTACATATAGACAATCACCATAAAAAAATTTAAAGACCTATACTCTATCTTATGACATGATTGTAGTCTTTTGAGAGTGATGATATTTTTAAAAAGGGAACAAAAAAATACCACTTACCACATACAAAGTTTATACCTCAAATTTTTTACAAACTATACTGTAAAAAAGTGCATTCAAAGAGTAAGATAATCAGTTAAAAGAAAAAGTATGTATAAATGAAACTAATTAGCTTATTTCTGATTTATATAACTCATAATACTGTCATAGTCATTACTAGCAAGAATATAGTCACGAGCACTTATACTTTTAATTAAAAAAAGTGTTCTCCAGAACTTTCTTCAATTTTTGCTAGACTCTTAAAAAGTTGTTCCGATTTTTCAAATTTCTAGAAAACACTTTTACCTCTCCAACAATCCTACGATTAGTCTTCAGTCTGTTATTAGTTTCTTGTTATAAAGATTTTGAGGTTATTAAATTATTTCTTTCTAACTGCAGTAGTAAAGTTATTCTTAAAAGCCTACCCTCTTCTTTATTTCAAGTAACTTTAAGGGTACCACAAGGTTCTATCTTTACTCCTGTATTGTTTCTTATCTACAACAACAATCATCATGAAATCTAAAATAGCTCTATTTGCTGACGACTCAACTTTATACTCTTGTCTTGACAAAAAAATTTCAATAATTACTAAGAACAAGCAGCCCATTTTAAATCTGAATTCTCTTCTGTAACAGCCTAAGGCTTGCAGTGGCTTATAGTGACGAATAACAACCCTTTTACTCCAGACAAAGTCTAAAAGCACATTGTAAATGTAATTAGACTTGCTTTATCTGCCAAGCTTGAGCCACCCCTCCATTGTTGTAAGGTTGCATTTCTTTTTTGTACTAATACCATAATGGTCAATGCTCAAATGAGCTATCATCTCTATTACAATAAACCAAAACTCATTCTTGCTTGGCTATTTGTTTAACAAGTTGCATCCTTTTACTGTATCTGTCCCTTCATGCTATAAAAACTTTTATTAATCCAGTTTTTTTCTTGCACATCAAAAAAAAACAACCTTATAACTCTTATCCATCTTCATGTTTTTCTTTTATATACAACCTACAACTTTTCAAGTCTTCAGTTAACCATTTCCTAGTATTTTAACTTTCTATTTTAAAGTAACTCATAACTTTCTATTTTAAAGTAACTCTCTATTTTAAAGTAACTCATAACTTGTGGTTGCTTGCAATCTTGTTGGAAGTAATTAGGGTTTGTATTAAAAATATATAGATATATGCCAGTATGTAATAAACAGTAAATGTAAGCATAAAATTATAATATATAAAGTATTATAATTTTTTTTCTAGCCCTGGTTATCAACCCCTGCTAAATCTTATAGTTTTGCTGGAGCCAGGTTTGAAAATAGTCTCATTTTTAGCCAGTCACTTAGTACAGTCAAAGCCTCTGTAAAGTATATACCTCTAGCATGTTTTCTGTAAAAATCTATAGTGTTTTTTTTTTTTTTTTTTGTTATTCACCTCCTCAAGGCCAAGAAGGCTACTACAGATGAGGAGGCTACTTGATAGTGGTTATAACCCTCTCTCAACTCTATAACTCCAAAACACGAACCTCGACAAACAAGGCCGCTGCGCGGAGAAACAAGTTGAGCGCGGTACTACCAGGGACGTGGTGAGGATCAAACTCGGAACCTCTCGCTTATGAAGCAAGCGCTTTACCACTACACCACTACCGCATTCAAGTGTAAAGAATAGAGCTAAGGATAACAAAGTTATCTTGTTAACTAGGAAATAAAATTTTATAGCCAATTTTTTTTTTTGAATTGTGAAAATAATGTAGTGACTTGGCTAGAAATTTTTTTTTTTTTTTTAAATCAAATAATTTCTTCTTGTTTCACACTAGCTTTTTGCAGCTATTAATGGCTGAAAATCTGGTTAAATGTACTGAAGCAGTACAGTCAACCCAGTGTAATATTTCATCATCCAGTTAAGTTGTTGTATCAGTGTTGCATTACTGCTGAAATTATTGCATCATCCTGAAATTACAAATGAAATCATTGTCTAGAATGAAAAAAACATTTAAAAAATACAATAGACAATATTTTGATAAGTTAATAAAAATAAATGGAAACTAGAAGTAAAAATAAAGTTTGGTGTATTGGTCAAGCTACAGCTGTGATCACAGTGTACAAGTTGCCATCTAAAAGACTAGCGTTTGTGGCAGATCAGGTTTTAGACTTTTGAAAAAGAGCTAGAATTCTAATGAAGCAACATGTTATAACACATCTTGAAAAACTTACAGAAACACTGAAAGCTAAAAGAATAAAGGTGAAACTCAGCAAAGTAATTAAGAAAACTTTTTCTTGAGAAATTAAAGAACTATTTGATAATGCTCCCGAAGATGCTTTAAAATTAATCACAATAGAAGAAGACAAGATGTTTATACTACAAAGAGAAGTAAAAATAGGCTATATGAGTTAAGTTGATTGTGAATTACAATAACTTTTATATATTAAAAAGTTGAATAATTTTAATAAAATTTAATACTTTGAATAATCTGCTCTTTTAGTTGTTATGTCGCAAGAGAATTGTGTTGTGCAAGTACATGTGCAACATGTACTTAGTACTTAGACATAATGTATTTCAAAACAATACTTTCAAATACTTTCAACATAACATGTGCAATGTTTTTATTGATGACAAGATTTTAAATTTATATGATATATCATTGTAGTATAATAAAATGCTTGTATAGAAAACATTTACTTAGTTGTCTAATTCTTTTAAATATAAATAATATTTTGTTTAAAAATTGTAAAATAAATTCTGTAAAATACATGTAACTGTTCTGTAATATGTAGTGTACTTAATGGTATATGCACTATAAGAATTTTTTTTTTCAGCATGTGTCAAGAGTTCTCTTCTATATTTCAGTTGTGCGAATATGTGATGGTGAGTTATATCTTTTCTTTATATATGATATTATTGATCTGATTGGTATTTGCTGATATCTCACTTATATCTTCTTTTTATATTCTCTTTTCTTTATATCTTTTTTTAATATTTCTTAAAAATCTTCCCATCTTATAACTATTACTTATTGCTCATATCTATTTAATTGGTATTTCAATTGTAAACATAATGTCGAATATAATTTTGTAAATTTTAGGATAATTCTATGAATATTCCACTTATTGATGCAACATTAAAGGTGACTTTATTTTTAATTATGTATTAATTTAAAAATTTTTATACTGTTTTATACTTTAATAATTTGAAACTGAAATCTCAATGTTTCCTTTTTTTTTGAATTGATTGTTAATAATGTTATTGAATTTAGTTAACTATAATAATTTTTCATAGACGTTACTCAAATTTTTAAACTGGATACCTCTTGGATATGTCTTTGAAACTAAGCTCATATCTACTCTTATTTATAAAGTAAGTATAATATATATGTATACATACATACATACATACATACATACATACATACATACATACATACATACATACATACATACATACATACATACATACATACATACATACATACATACATACATATGTATATATAATTTGTTTATGTAGTTATGTATATTTAGTTTTTAAAATAGTTAATTGAATAGTTAATCTAATATTCTGTAAGTTTTGCTGCAATCCAACTTATATTATCTAAGAATAAATTATAACATTCTTATATTATATAATTATAGCATTCTTAAATTAGGTTTTACAAACTTTTTATATATTTTTTAAAATATATTTTAGTATATACACTTCATTCAATAGTATATGCATTTTGCTGAACTAATTTGCTCGCAAATATCAATTTTTATTCAATTTTAAATATATAAATAAAAGTTATTTTTATTCAATTTTAAAATATGCAAAGTGTTTAGTGGAATAATCAGTGTTAAGTGGAATAATCAGATTAAACAGTTTTATGATTAAGTGATTTTATAATTATCCAAAATAAATATATTTTTGAAAAAATTACTTTTCAATTTTTATCTTTTTTTATTTGACAAAAATTTTCTAAAATTTCATGATAATATAACTACTGTTACAGATTTTTGTAAAAAAGCATGAACTATTTTAACATTATGGTTTAACAAAAAGAATTTAGTCACAACAATTTTTGCAAAAAAGCACAATGATTGCCTGTTTTAGTTGCTAATTGGTAATTCTTCTTATACTTTAATATATTTATTTAATTTATACATTCACTTCTATTTTCTAAATTTGATGCTGCATTCAACTTCATAAACAAGCGCAATCATTATTTAAGTGCTGGCATTATTATCATAATCATTATCATCACCATCATCGTAACCATCAGCAACCTAAACCACCTCATTTTTCTTTTAGATACACTCACTATTACCAAAATCTTTCTAAAATCATGCTAACTTTCTTATTTTTTGACAACTCTTTTTTTTAACTATTGGAGTTGCACCACACATGTAACTAATCATCTCCTTTTTTTTTCAAGACTCTAGACACTGTCAACCTTCATAGTCCATGTTTTACTGCAATACATCATAACAATCTCTTGATGGATGTGGTGTATAACTTTCCTTTAATCTTTAGTGATGCACATCTTGCTTTTAAAAGTGGAGATGGTTCTCTAAGCCTAAGCACACATTACTTTTGCTTTTGATGTCTCTTCTTATTCACCAGCTGATCTAATTGTATCTCTTACATCTAAATCTTAGATATTTAATTTCTTAGATTACTAATTATAAATATTTTTACTAAATATTTTTTAACATTTTATGGTTTTGTAGATATTTTTATGTTTAATTCTTGTAAAATTGTTATTTAAATAAATATTAGACTGGTGTAAATTTCAGATAAACATGTTGCATAACAAACAAAACATTTTACTTCTTCCTTTGTTTAACAGTAAAGTAGAAAGTCAAGTTACTTAAAGTGAAACAAATGTCTTTCAAACTTTTGTAAATTTTAAAAAATTATTTTTATATTATTGATTTTATAATTATCTTTATTTTTAGTTTTTAAATGTTCCAGTATTTCGCAATGTTACTCTTCAATGTTTAACTGAAATAGGTAATTTTTATAACTAACATGAGTATTTTTTAGTCATTTCAATAAGAGGATTTAATATCTTAAACATTTTTTTATTTCAATAGTTATATTTATATGCGTTATATATAATATATTTATTTATGTTGCCATGCTGCTTTCTTGGCTTAAGATGATTTATTATAAATATTTTTTTGTCCAAATATAAAATGTCAAGTAAAATTTTAAATACAAATATACAAGTTTGCAAATGCTAATTTAAATTTTGTGTGTGTGTGTTAGTATCAATTAACAATCCACAATACAACAAACAATTTTTTATTGTATTAAGATCTATTAACAATACACAATACAATGAACAATTTTTTATTGTGTTAGGATCTATTAACAATGCACAATACAATGAACAATTTACTGTTTTGTACAGTTTAACATTATCACAATTGAAACAAGTAAGTTTTATTTTAAAACATTTCCGTATTAAAATTAGATTTTTTCTATCAAATTTAGTTTGCTTGCAAACTTCAAAACTAGTTAGTTTTTAGTTTTCTTTTAAACTTCTTTTATAATTTTTTTTTATCTTTTAGATGCTTCCTTTAACTACAAATTTAAAGTTGGCTTATGTAAATGGTAGCAACGATGAGCAAAACTTTATACAGAATTTAGCACTTTTTTTATGTTGTTTTTTAAAAGAACATGGTGTGTTATTGGAAAAAAAGGTTTGTTCTTTTTTTGTTGCTAAACGTCATGTCAAAAATTAGAAAAAGTTTAAAAAATTAAAAGTTTGCTCACATAGAGTCAGTCCCTTTTTAAAGTATTGTGATTGTAGTCTCTTTTTAAGTATTGTGAATATAGTTCTTCCAGAGTAAAGTGAATGTGAATTTAGTGTTAAGGTTTACTCTTTACAGCTTTGTGTACCAAATGCTTACTATAGTTTAAATATACTATACTAAAAGCTATAGTCAAGAGATTTGCTGCTCAAAACTTTGCTAAGCTATGCTACATTTTTTGCTTCAAAAAACCACGCTTGTAGACATACTACATTGTTTTTCTAGGAAGTTATGATAAACTTTAATTAGATGTTTAAACTTATTACTAAATATTAGTATGTTATATTAGGTTTCATTTATTTATGCAAATTTGTTTAATTTTTGAAATAATGTAAAATATTAATGCTTTTGTTTTTTGTTCTTATTTTAGATTGAGTTAAAAACATCATTGTTAGAGGTAGATAAAAATGAAATTTTTGTTTTAAATTATGTGTGTTGTTGTAATTAATCAGCTTAATTGCTAAAGTATGAAAAATGTTTGTAAAAAAATTCTAAATTTTCACTGAAGTTATTTATTTCCCTCAATTTCCACCTGTGATTTAGTCAAAAAAATTCAAAACCTAAATAAACATCAAGGTAGAAGGTTCAGATTAAATTCAGTAAATTATATTATTAATCAAGACAAGATGAAAAACTTTAAAAGTATAAATCTTAAAAGCTTACAGGGTGCATAAAAAGTTTGGGGCCTATTCGCAAAACACAGTATTTCATTTACAAAACACAGTATATTTTATTTGCAAAACAGGCTATGAGTTTATATACACAGTTCATCAGACATAGTTATTTACATATTCTCAAAATGTCCTCCCTCTTCCTGGATGCACTTTTTTAACCTCTTAGGAAAATCATCCACAGCTTTAGCAATTGTTTCCATTGGGATTTCTTTCCAGGCTTTAATCAGGTCTTTTTTTAACTCTTTAATTGATCGATGGGGTTTCATGCAAGCTTTGGTCTCTAGAATACTCCAAAGCAAGTAGTCGAATGGGTTCAAGTCTGGTGAGTTTGATGGCCATTCTCCTGTCTCCGAGATGTCAACTTTGATAAAATTGGGAAAGTTCTCTTCCAGACAAGTTTGATCTGTATAGCTTTGTGAGAGGGTGCACCGTTCTGTTGAAACGTCCATTCTTCATCTACAAAATGCTGCTGGGTCCAAGACAAAAAGTTTTTCTTCAAACATTGCTCGATATTCACCACCACAAACTTTGACTCCATCTGGAACAAAAAAGAGAGGAGTTTTACCATTGTAGGTGATTCCTGCCCAGACCATCACTTGCTGTGGCTTTGTTGATGGGAAATGATTATTTTTTTGAGTGGCAGGGGTTCCTTAGATCAACTTCTGTCATTTTGATTGTTATGAGCTTGCTCAACATCGAATCAATTCTCATCAGAAAACAGAATTTTTCGGTGTCGCTCAACACCAAAACGTTTCAGAAGCTTCCTGCATCGGTTCAAACAATTTCGTTTCGTCTCTTCTGTAAGTATTTGAGCTGTAACATGTTTTCTGGCTTTTAATCCGGCTCCTTTCAGAATATTTCGGACTGATCCTTCAAAAATTCCAACAGCTTTGGTCATTTTTCTTGTTGAGTTCTTCTGTGTTCATGGGTTTCTTTTGATTCGACCTAAGATCTTATTCCGGTTAGCTGAAGTGTTGGTAGTCTGAGGACGTCCACTACTCTGTCTGTCTTTATAGCTCCCAGTTTCTTGATATCGCTTAATGACTTTGGATACAGTTTGGTGATGTTTGATGTTTAGAAGTTGGACAATTTCTTTCACTCTTCTTCCTTGCTTCAATAGACGAATAATAGCGGGTCTGAGTTCAGACATTTTTCCTACAAAACAATACAAACATTGTTTACAAATGTGGTTACATTATGTAAAATCTGAAGAACTGCATAGGGTGCGTAAAAAGTTCGTCTACCTTGTTTAAAACATTATAGAAAAAGGGCCCCCTAACTTTTTACGCACCCTGAAGAAGATATTCAAATAAATCTTCTTAGTAAATAATAAAGATTTTTTTTAATTCACAAAATATTATTTAATTTATGATAATTTGTGCTACTTTAAAGTTTTATTTTAAAAAAATTATATATTGTGTAGTAAATATTACTGTAAAATATTTAAGTCACTTAACTTACTGGTTAATTAAAACATTTGAGTCACTTAACTTATTGGGTAAGAAAAATATTTGAGTCACTTAACTTGCTGGGTAAGTAAAGTACAATTTAGTTGAGTAATTAGAATTCTCTCATTGTTTATAATTTGTTATTAGAAGATCTTGTGAACTAAAGAAATGCTCAACCAATAATAATGATAGATTAAAAATAAGATTAAAAAATAAAATAAACAAGTTTTTCTCAAAAAAATGTATTTTAAGAAACATGATTTAATCAACAGTAGAAGAAAAATGTGTCTAATATAGCAAACACATAAAGAAACAATTTGACCTTTTAATTTTCTTCCTTGTGCTAGACAGTTTTAAATAATAAATTTATTCACATCTTTTAATCTTTTTTAAGATTGTGAGTATGTTTTAAATTAATTTGCAAGTTACATCTATGTAAAAAAATTTGTGGATTTGGTTTAATGTTTGTTAAATTACTAATAAAAAATAATTTTAGGGTTTACAATATTTGCTTCTTGTATCAGAAGTAGAAGATATGGAGATATTTAAAATATGTCTGGAATATTGGAATTCAATATCTTCAGAGTTATATAGAGAAAGCCCTTTCTCTGCTCCAATCCCTCATTTAGGCTCTCCTTCAGCTGCAGGAATGACTCCAAGAAGGATTATATACATGCCTATTTTATCCAAGGTATTTTTAAATTTTTATTAAAATCTTTTTTTTAATTTTAATTTTCAGATTATTTTTAAATTAGATTTTGTTTTGATTAATTTTGTTTGAGCTTAATTTTTTTAAACTATTCAACTAATAATTTAGATTCGATATATAATGGTCTCACGAATGGCTAAGCCTGAAGAAGTATTGGTGGTAGAGAATGAACATGGTGAAGTTGTAAGAGAGTTCATGAAAGATACAGATACTATTGATAATTACAAAAATATGAGAGAAACACTTGGTAAATAATGGTGAAACTTTGTGTATTAATTTTTGTTCTTAAGTTTAAAAAAAAATAAAAAATTAGATATTATATAGTATAATTATATATTAGTTACAGTTCTTACATAAAAAAAAACTTATAGTGTAAATAAAAAAGTGTAAGTAAATTTCTTTACTAATAATATTAAAAAGTAAATAAATAAATAGGGTTTGAAAATTTACTGACTTTTTCATTTACCAACAATTTACGAAATAAAAGTTGAAATACTGGTATACTAATAAATTAATGATAAATTTTTGTGTATAAATAAGGTAATACAAATGCAGTGAAGCATTACCCTTTTTATTAAATACTTTTTTTTTTTTTAACGACTTCATAAGAAGACTACATTATCGAATATCTTATACCTAATCAAGATCTAATTTTAGTACACATCGACCCAGCTCTTGAAAATACTCTTTCAGATTCAATGCTTGTTAGACAAATGATCATCAAATAATCAAAAGCTATTTGAATTTAGTTTCTTCTTGAATGTATATTTTCTTATCAAAAGTACTTTAAGTGTTCTTTTTTCAAAAACTGACATTCCCTGATTTACGTCTGTTTTTCTACAACTGACATTCCTTAAGTCATGTCTATTTTTCTTAAACTGATTTTTCCTGAGTCGTGTCTATTTTTTGTTAATTAAGAATATGAGATTTTTCCTTCATAGAAAAATAGTTATTTGTTTGAATAGTAATGATGTTGTCATTTGAAAGTAAATCCAATTTATTCACATATTTCTGACCAATTATTTCATGTTCACTCTATCCGTCATTCAATTTGAGTATTTCATCTCCACCCTCAAAACTCAATTAAAGTTTTGTATTCCCACCTTATTTAGCTTTTAATTACCATATTTCTAGTATACTTTATTTAGAACTCAATTGAAATATTTCATGTTTTCTATATAACAAAATATAACTCGCAAATAATATAAATAGTAGTTGAGATACAAAAAACTTATTGTAATGTACTGGTAAATTTACCAGAGCAAAGTTTAACTATTTACCGGTAAACCGGAATTACAATCCCTAGTACGAACTATATATAATGTAACAATTAAATTTTATAACATACTTTAGTAACTATAAAAAATAAAGTTACAAAAAGCTTTACATATTGTTCTACCTCAAAATAATCAGAAATTCATTTTTATTAGATTATATTTTCAATTTTAGTTTATTTGACTCATCTGGACTATCAAGATACAGAACATATTATGACAGAAAAGTTGCAAAACCAAGTAAATGGAACTGAATGGTCATGGAAGAATCTTAATACAGTAAGTATTATCCTACCTTGGTAAATATCTTGTCTCAATAATTTAAATCTCAACCCAATAGGTGAAATAGTTTTTTGTATAGCTTTGAAAAACCTGTTTTAACACTGCAGACTTGTTAAGATCAAACCCCAAACCCTAATTAGATTTTTTAGTATCATACTCAACTTGTTTCTCCATAAAGTGGCTTTTTTATCAAGGTTGGTGTTTCAAATTAAAAATAAAATTAGGAATTTCAATTATAAATTTTTTCTAGCAAACTCCCTCCCATCCCTCTGACTGTAGAAAAGGTCATTGGAATAGGGTTTCTTTTGTATTTGTATATGTATATAAAGTATAGTATTGTTAACAAATTACTAATCAAATTGATGTTTTGATTTTAACTTTACAATTGGCATTATACTGTTGAGATATTGATATCAACTTTTGCAAAATCAATAGATAAGGTTGTTGTAGTCTTGTTGTTGTAGTCTTGTTGCTGTATATATATAACAAACAGTTATATATATAAAGCAACAAGACTACAGTTTTTATTTCTTATTTGAGTTGTTGCTATGATAATCAGTTGTCCGGTGTAAAAGTTATTTTTTGTATTATTTCTCAGTTCACCTGTTTTGCAGATTACGTTTGTGCATTTTAATTGCTATGCTACCCTCTAAGAAGGTTACCATCAAAAGTTTATAAGCTTATAGCTCCTTTCTTTACCCACAATTAAGTTAAGGTTTTTTTAATCAGTTTTACATAGGAGTTTTCCTTTTTAGCTGCTGACCCTCATCAGCCCTTTATATAAATATGTTTGTGTGTGTATTTTATTTTTTTCCCTGAAATCAAAATCAACTGTGTGGAAAGAATTGTATACAAGAAAAAAGCCACTTAACATCAATTTAAATTAAATAATAATAATAAGTTTAAAGAACCAAAATTTGTTTTATAAAAAAATTTGTTTTAAGTAGTACAATAATACAAAACGCTAATTTGTTTGGGTAATTGTTATGTAGCTAAAAACCCAAACAAATCATAACATTTTTTGAATCCATTTTTTGACCCCTAAAATTGTGGAGCCCTTGACCATAGCCTAGTCGACTTATAGGTAAATGCTTTTTCTATAAGCAGTTCTTCAGCTCTTACTATATGTTTTTTTTTTTTTTTTTTTAACATCTTCTTTTCCAACAAGGCTGCAAGCAACCACTATTAGAGTTCGAAGTTACTGGAAGAGAAAAGATAAAGATTGTAGAGCAAGATAACGATTGACAAGATGAAGGAAGCGAATTCCAAAGGACTGATGTTTAAGGAAAAAAACTAGACGAATAAGAGTTTTTGGAGCGTTTAGGAACAGTCACAGAAAAAGGATGACACTCAATTGAATGACAAGTAATACAAGAATGAATTTTAGTAGATGGCACAAGAGACGCTAGCTCTTTGGAGCATAGTATTTGTAAAAAAATAAAAGAGAAGCAACATTATGACGCTGTGTTAATGGTTAGAGGTTGGCTACTAGAGCAGGTCCAGCTATGTTTACAATGCGTTTTTGCACCTTGTTTAAAAGAGGAAGTGCATCATTAGAAGATCCACCCCAAATATGGCAACAGTATTCCATACAATGACGGATTTGAAATTTATAAAGATAGAGAATAGAATCCAGAATAAGAAAGTGTCTAGCTCAATAAAAAGATGCAACCTTAGCAGATGCTAATTTTGCAACGGATTTGATGTATGGTTTCCAAGAAAGATCGGAAGTAAGAGCTAATTCTAGAAGATGAAGGGTAGATGAGCTCAAACGCCCCCTCCAAGCAATCAGAGAGAGTTGGCTTTTTTATCACGACAAGAATAAATGGTAGTACCATCAGCAAACAATGCCACCTTAGATGTCAAAATATCTGGAAGATCGTTAATGTAAATTAAAAAGAGTATAGGGCCAAGGATTGAACCTTAAGGAACCCCTGAAGTTACAGAAAATGAAGAAGAGTGCTGTCCATCGAGGACAACTTTTATACTACGATTGGAAAGAAAGGATTCAATAATCTTAAAGATGTCACCAGATACACCGTAAGAAGAAAGCTTAAGGAGAAGACCAGTATGCCAAACTTTATCAAAAGTTTTTAAAATGTCAAGAGCGATGGCCTTAACCTCTTCACCTTTATCTAATGAATGATAAAACCTTTTGGTTATTACTGTCAGCAAATCAGTTGTAGAACAAGAAGATCGAAATCCATATTGATGATCAGAAAGTAAGTTATTAGATTCAAGATGAGAGGTTAAGTGTTTGTTAATTAAAGACTCAAAAACCTTGCTTATGATAGGAAGAAGACTAATGGGACGGTAGTTAGACAAATCAGATCGCTCTGCAGAATTTTTGAAAATATGGATAACAAATGCCGCTTTCCAGCAGGCTGGAAAACAAGACTCTGATAAGCACTTGTTGAATTGTTTTGAAAGTATTGTTGACAGCTCTAGAGAATACTTCTGCAAGACTATGACAGGTATGTTGTCTGGACCACAAGCTGTAGAAGTGTCTAGGCAGAAAATCACTTTAGACACAGACGCTGGAGTGATACGAATGTCAAGCAATGGATCGACCTGTTTGTTGGCTATATCAGGTAGAACACAACTAGTGGAATCAAGAGATGATATTGATGAAAAGTTCATAGCAAATAATTCAACTTTGTCTTTAAAATTAATTTTGTCAGACTATTCAGTCTTGTATTTATCAGACTATTAGTTTGTCATGGAAAGTGTTCTTCTTTAAATAATCCAATTTTATTTTAGTTTTATCTAATAAATTTGTACCGACTACAGTTTAATCTTATAGTGCTGGCAAGTGACTATCGCATTGAATTTATGGGCAGTTTGAGATTAAGAAACATTTATTTTCACTGCTTTTTAATTTTTTTTGGTTTTTGATTTGTTTCAGTTCTTAATTATATTAATTAGTTTTCTGATTGAAGATTATTTTATATGACGTCAGATCTCTGAAAAATGTATATAAAAAACAACAACAAATATTTTATAAAATATAAAGTTTTCGTTTTAAAACTAGAATAAATAAAATATTAAATACTAAAAAAACTATTGAACATGATACTTTTGTAGTTTTTATATTATTTTAGAAATTTTTTTAATAAAATTTTTTCCTCATTTATGCACCACAATTATTTATCACACACACCGCGCGCACACACACACACGCACACACACACACTTATTTTTTAATTTTCTGTTAACAAAGGGTTGGTTTTGAATTTCAGAGTGATTTTATAAAAAAATAGGTATTGATTTTTTTTTTTTTATCATAGTTATGTTGGGCAATAGGTTCTATAAGTGGTGCAATGCATGAAGAAGATGAAAAAAGATTTTTAGTAATGGTCATCAAGGTAAATATTTCTTCATCAATTATTTTATTGATTATAAATTTATAAATTTTTAAGTAAATTAAACAAAAATTTAGTTATGTTATCAAATTCTAAGTTTTGCTTAGTCATTTTTTTTTTTCATTAACAACTTTATTTATACTTATGTGATAAATTTAAGTTATGCAAAATAAATTGGCTACTCAATGTTTAAAGTTATAAACATTTGGAATAACTTGCCAGTTGATTTTGTTATTCTCAAGAGTATTAATTTCATAAATTTTGAAAATTTTAAACTGCACCTCTCATATGCTAATTTTTTATTTAGCATATATTGTTATTTTATTTTGTTTCTTCTTTTTGTAATTTTGTATTAAATCTATTATTTGATTTTGAGATTGCAACCTAAATTAAATACTTTAACTATCCTATCTAAATAAACAAGTTGTTATATATAAAATGAAACATAAGCTTTAATGTTCTAATATTTTATATTAGAATCAAAGCTTTAAAGTTTAGAAATTGTGTGTATTGATTTCATTTAAACCTTGTAGCATACATATATATATATATATATATATATATATATATATATATATATATATATATATATATATATATATATATATATATATCGAGCCTTGTTAAGAAACATTATACTATTTGAATTTAATGTATGTATTCACGATTTACGTATGCGTTTCGCTATTTACGTTACACAAAAACTTTTTTCGATAAGTTTATTTTAACAGTCATTTGGAACAGTTTATGCGGAAAACATTAAGCTGTAATTGTTGTAAAAACATTTGTGGAATATTTTTTTTATTAGATAAAAAAACAGATAAAATAAACTTTTTATATAAATAAACATTTTTCTATTTTCCGTTTTTTTTTTTTTTAAATTTATTTTATTAAACTTAAATTAAATTTATTATTAATCATAGTTTTAGTAATTTATTTTATTAAATTTAATTAAAATTCTTTTAAAAATTTTAAAACGCTCCACTTTACAATTTTTTTTACTGATAAAATTTCTAAACTATGTCAAAGTAAAAAAAGTTTAATAAATTTAATTCAAGGTACTTTAAAATGCTCATGTTACATATAACTTTATATCAATTTCAGTTTTTTTTAACAAAAGTTTTTTCTTAATCATTAATTTTTTGAATTAAGCCAAAATGTAAAAAAAAAGGTTGATAAGTTGACTGTTATATGATCCCTAAGTGCCAAAATAAGTTGTGATCATGTCATAAAAATCCTAGAAAAATAAGTTTCATGCTAATCAAACTTTCCAGAACAAATTATTTATCGAAATATTAGCGAAAAACTATAATTTTTAACCCCAATTTTTTTTTACTCGAAGGTATGTTTCAACTCTATGATTTAAAAAAAATATACTGGTCTGATTAATGCGCTTTTTAATTTAATGACATTAATACAAAAAAAGTTCTTTCAAACTCGAGTTATAAATGTTATGTTTGGGTTTTCCATTTGCTGTTAAATTTTATGTAGAAAAATTTCATTATTTTTTTATAAAACAAACCAAACTTTTATAACCAATTAAAATTACGCAATCAATTAATAAACTCTTTAAGAACCCAACTTATATTTAGTTTATTTTAAAAACAAGACTAATACTTGTGCTATAAATATAAGATATGTAAATTTCAAAATTATACTGATATTTGTTAAAAGCAAGTTCTGCGAATAACATCTTAAAACCTAAAATACTATTTTTCTTTTTGGATTTAGTAAGAAATAGTTAAAATATATTAGGTTTCATGGTTCATAAAAATAAAATATTTTAATGGAAATATAAAAAAAAAAACAAAGCCGAAAAGCGGTAATCTTTGTTTAATTACAATTTTTATTTTGTCAAAAGCCAGTTACTAAAATACTTTAGGTAGCGCAAATGTTTTTTTATAAAGGGGAAAACACAATCTAATTATGTTGTTGTAAGTACATTTATATCCCTTTAAGAAAATCAACCATAAACAAGTGTCCCCTCATTTAAAAAAAAATAACCATAAAGCGAATGTTTCAAAGAGAAAAAAAAATAAGTTTAAATAAGTATAAGATTTTAAAATAAAGAATTTTTTTTTAATCAATTAAATTTTATTTATAATTTTTTTATAATAATAAATTATGCAACAAAATCTCATAACAAGGCTTTATATATATATATATATATATATATATATATATATATATATATATATATAGTTATTTTATTTATATATACAGCCCTCAGAATTAGCAAAAATGAGCTTAGCAATATTTTGCCGACCTTATTCTGTTAAAGGTTGGCAAAAAAAAATTGACACAAAGGTTTTATCATAAAACATAGAAACGAGGTTGGCATTTTTTTGCGGACCTCAAACACTTTTAGGTCGACATTGCGGAATGCAAACCCTAGTTCCAAGGGCTGTATATGTATATATTTTTTTCATTTTATTTTCATATTTTCCAGGATTTACTTGGTTTGTGTGAGGTGAAACGTGGAAAAGATAACAAAGCTATTATTGCATCGAACATAATGTATATTGTTGGTCAATATCCGAGATTCCTAAGGTGCAGCATTTGCAAGTTTGTTTGCCTAAAACAAATATCCACGTTTAAATTTAATTATTTTATATTTCTTTATATGTATTTGTAGGGCACATTGGAAATTTCTGAAAACAGTTGTAAATAAACTGTTTGAGTTTATGCATGGTATGTTTAATGATGCAGTTTCTAAAAATATTAAATATTGTTTAAATGTCTCAACCTCACCCCTTTATCCCTAGAGTCAATATTTTTTTGCATCTTTTTTAATTATAACTTGTCTATACTTTTTACTTCTGTATATTGATTTATTGAAAATTGTGATATATCCATAAAAATATAAATTTACTTATATGAGACTTAATAATAAATGTTAAAATTAATTTAATATAATCTGTAATTTTGTATTAAGTAATCATATAAAAAGATTACATAGTAGGGTGGAGCGATTTTAAATTTTTTGAAATTAGATTTGCTAGTGTTGCAAATCCTTTTTTCGTTTAGTAAAAAAGTAATTTCACTTTTGTTATTTATTTATTTTGTTTAAATGAGTTTTTTAGGATTTATGAATCATGGAATTAGGAATCAAAATTGATGACGAATTCTAATATAAGTGAAGTTTTTTTCTCTAAACTATGTCAATCTGGTACTCAAAAGATGCAGAATAAAATGCTAGTTTTGAAAATATTTATTTTATTAAAATTTTTTGTTGAAGAAAATAATTGCAAAAATATACCTATAATTGTTGCTTTTTTGCAAATTATGTAGAAAATAGGGGGTTTTTAACAGGGAAAAAAATCGATTTTTTATAGTTTAAATTTTGAATGACAAATCAAGAATATTTTCAAAATCAGCATATACTTCTGCATATTTTATGTCCCCAGTTGACATTGTTGTAAGAAAAAAAAACTTTTAACACTAATAGAACCCATCAAAATTTTTGTCTGAAAGGAACCTTAAGAACTCATCCAAAAATATTTTTTTACTTTTCTTTTATAACTAATAGAATATTTCAGAAATGTTTATTTACAAACCTATTACATAGTTCTATAGTTTTAAAAAATGCTCCAATATAAATAATTTTAGAAACTCACGATGGTGTTCAAGATATGGCTTGTGATACATTTATAAAAATTGCCCAGAAATGTAGAAGGCATTTTGTTCAGGTAAAATTTTAAAGTATTATGTTTGCTTTACAAAATTTGAATAAATTTTTTATACCTTATGTTACACTTAATGCAAAATGTTTAATTTTTTGGGGTCATCTCAGTTTGAAAAAAACAATATGTTTAAGTAAAAAAATGATTAATTTTGAATCATTATTGATGGACAAGTGATAGAGGTGAATATCTAAAGATTTTCATTGTCAATGTTTAAGTATGTTTGTTAATAAAGATTTTAGTGTTGAACTGGTTTAAAGACAACACTCTTTTTTAACAGTCACTTAAATCGATATGTCATCTTTTTATGACATGAAATTTGTCGCACTAAACAAATTGTTTAAAAGTCACCATGTAGATTTAATTGTCACAAATGCTGACTTTTAAAATTAAAGTTCAATGTGTTTTATAGGTAAATCAAGGTGAAGTTATGCCATTTATTGAGGAGATTCTTAATAATATTAGTTCAATTGTATGCGACTTACAACCACAACAAGTTCACACCTTTTATGAGGCTGTTGGATTCATGATAAGCTCTCAAACTGTAAGAATTACTTTTAAAATTATGTTTAAATATGTGCAAGTAGAGTTCAATAATATATAGACTTACATATAACTGCATACAAACACCGTTCTTTGTAGCATTTTTATTTATTATACTTGATTACAATAGACTTTATTATACCTGATGACACTAATGACAATAGATTATCAACAAAATATTTGTGTTTTTCAAAAGTTTATGTCATTATGTCAGTTTATGTCAAATGCGGTAGTGGGGTAGTGGTAGAGCGCTCGCTTCATAAGCGAGAGGTTCCAAGTTCGATCCCCACCATGTCCCTGGTAGTACCGCGCTCAATTCGTTTCTCCACGCAGCGGTCTTGTTCGTCAAGGTTTGTGTTTCAGAGTTATAGAGTTGAGAGAGGGTTACACCACAAATAAGTAGCCTTCTCATCTGTAGTGGCCTTCTCGGAGGTGAATTAACAAAAGAAAAAAATTTTTTTTCTATTCATATTTTATTATGTATGTATATGTATATATATATATATATATATATATATATATATATATATATATATATATATATATATATATATATATATATATATATATATAAAATTGAGAAATAAGACAAATTTTTTCCAATTTTTTAATAAAAACCATATTATTTAACAAATAAAATAACAAAACATGTTTCGACTATTTTATAGTCATCTTTAGTTAGGTTTAAAAAACTTATTTAACTTTATATACCAATATTCTAATAATAAAATATATATAGGTAATAAAATATAAATTAAAATTTTTTTTATTAATTAAGACAATAGCAAAAAATGCAATAATATTGAAATGTATTATGTTTTATGTACTTTGAAATGCAACTTAAGGAACCAAAATGCGTCCAAAGTTTCGAATGCCCAAATGGTTACAAATTTATTTATTGAACAGTCCAGTAAAAGAAAATTCCTGCTCAGCCCTGACATTATTCGGTTTCACAGTATTAGAAATGAATAAGCTCTTTCTAAACAATTTTTTTTTTTTTGTTGTTGTTGTTGTTGTTTCACCTCCCCAAGGCCCAGAAGGCCACTACAGATGAGGAGGCTACTTAATTGTAGTTATAACCCTCTCTCAACTCTAAAACTCCGAAACACGAACCTTGACGAACAAGGCCACTGCGCGGAGAAACAAGTTAAATTGCCATGTGAACCACCATTTTCAAATAGTGTCATTTCCTTTTGAATTTTTGATAACAATTTATCATGTCTAACTGGTTGGCTGGAAAAAGGTTGCTTTTTACAGCCAACATTGCTTTAAAATTTAACAACCGCTACTTTAATGGGAGCTAAAGTTGTAGTAATCCCTGATAATATTGTCATTTTATCATGTGACAGAGCTATAGAATTATCTTGGACTTGGTAAATATCAATTAATGATTTTTTGTAAACAATTTTTACTTTTTAAAGTCATTTAAGTATTAAGAGAAGGCTGCTCCACCGTGTCTTGCAATCCATTATTAAAGACAGTTGATTTTCATAATCAGCCTCGATATATTTTTGTAAGATGTTGTTTTTGGTAGGTGATTGTCTAAATATTAATTTTAATTTGTATACTTTTTTTATGATTGACCAATAATGAAATTTATTTAGTTCAATTTTAGGTCTTACCTTTTCTGCCGTCATTGAACCTGTTATTCGCACTAAGCCTAAACTCCAGAAAAAAATTACCAAAAAATCTATTTCTACTAATCAATATGAATACAAAAACCAAGAAGTCATGAAAAACTACTTTACACTTTCTTATGTTGGTAATATATCTATAGAAACCAAGAGTTTAAAATTTATCATTAAAAAACATTGTAAATCTATAACATTTAATTTAGTTTTTACCTCTTTCAAAATTTCTAATATATTTTCACCAAAGGATCCTGTAGATTTCAAATCTTTCGTTGTAAATAAATTTGTATATTGCTTCTCGCCACCTCAAAACACAAATAGTTGAACACTACAGGAGAGACAAAAACTCACACTGTTTTTCAATATTGAATTTTGCCTCCAATAAATTCAAGCTTAAAGTTAAGGAAATTTTTTTCAGTCAATAGAAATATTCCAGAAAAAATAGTTGAATCATTATAAGATATCTTTTTTCACATATTGTTAAATAATTTTAACTTTTTTCTCAATTGTTATATATATATATATATATATATAGATATATATATATATATATATGTATATATATATCTATATATATATATATATATGTATATATATATATATATATGTATATATATATATATATATATATATATATATATATATATATATATATATATATATATATATATATAAAATAACAACTTTTTTATGGTACTTAAAGTTTCATGCCATTTGCGGCACTCATCAGCCATATATTTAAATCAAGAAAAATTCGCTTAAAAATACAATTAAAAAACCGTTACAAAATTCAAAAAAAACAATGGAATGAGTTCTGACGTCAAATAATAATAATAATAATAGTATTAATAATAATAATATGGAAAAACATCTTTTTTAATCGCCAGTGTCATATTGGGAAAGAGGGAATCTGTTTCTATGTCTACACTTCACTGTTTCTTTGTCTACACAATCTCACTCCTTTTATTCAATAAATTAGTATTTTTATAATATAGAATTTCATATTTTTAGGTGAGACATAATTTGCAAGATTTGCATGTTGGATTATATGCTTTACATCCCCTAAGAATATTCCACTTAACTATTGTTTGAAATAAGGTTTAAAAGTGCAGTCACTAAGATTTAAAGTTACGTCGAAGTAGTTGACAATTTTCATGTTGCATTGTATAGAAATCCGTAAGCCATTGCATTTAAATATTTCGGCAATATGCTTTTTTATTTTTTTCATTTGAGGGCTGCTTTTATTACTAAAAACTGCGAAGCCATCGTCAGGGTATAAACCAACCTCAAACTTGTTATAAAATTTTGAAATTTGAAAAAGTAGAAATATTTCTACCAGCATACAAACCTCTGCATCGTCGAATGCTCCCATAGAAACATCAAATAAACCACTTGATTGCTTTAAACCAAACTTGATCATTGTTAAAAAGCAAAGACTTTCTTGCATGAAAAATTAGTGATATATTCTCTTTATTTAATGTTAGGTGTTGCTTCGCGAAATTGATAGAGTTTTTAAGAAGTGTTTCACTGATAGAAGAGTAGAAGTCAATAATATCAAAAACTAAAAATTTATAAAAGTGTTTATCTTTTATGGCCTTAAACCAATAAATAACATTTTGAGTCTTTTTCCATTGATTTAATTGTAATATAATTCTTAGGTCTGTATTAATTTTAGAAAGAATATCTTTACTAATTCTACCAACCTCGTTTTCAGCAGGATTCAATAAACAGACAGTCGGATTGTTTTCAAAATTATCTTTATGGTCTTTTAAAGTGATAAAACAATTGGAAGATTAATGGCAATTTTATCGAAAACTTCATGATTTTTCAAAAAATGTTTACCTTCTAAGTTTACTTTATTTATTATGTTTGAGTTAGATAATTTGTAATTTGAAGTGATGGCATTTCTTAACAAGTGGTTATAATCATTTTTAGATAAATTGTAAAGATTAGTTGTTTTATCAGCATACGTATAAGTTAGATTAGATTTTCGAATATTGCTTATATCTTGTTTTAATTTATTGATGATTAGATGTTTTTAATTGTAGTTATAATAAAAATTGTTCTTACTATACTTTTATTTATTTATTTTTTGATACATTTTATGATTATTTCACTTTGTATTGATCACTCTCAAATCGAAAAAAATTGATTATTATTACATAATCATTACTATTTTTTATTATTAAAACATAATCAAACAACAATATATATATATATATATATATATATATATATATATATATATATATTGTTGTTTATATATATAGAGTGGTAGTAGTAGTAGTAGTAGTAGTAGTAGTAGTAGTAGTAGTAGTAGTAGTAGTAGTAGTAGTAGTAGTAGTAGTAGTAGTAGTAGTAGTAGTAGTAGTAGTAGTAGTAGTAGTTAGAATTTTCTTTTTATTATCTTCTTTTTTTTTTTTTTTTTACATCTTAATTGTTAATTAGTTGATTTTGATAGTAATTTAAAAATTTAATTTTTAAAAACATTTGTATTTAAGGATCAAGTTGTCACAGAACGTCTAATAGAAAAATGCATGTTTTTACCTAATCAAATTTGGGACGGTATAATTCAATCTGCAAGTAAAGACATCAACATCCTTCGTGATCCTGAAACTGTGAAGCAGTTAATGAACATTTTAAAAACAAATGTTAGTGCTTGTCGCTCTATTGGTCATCCATTTGTCATTCAATTGGGTAGAATATACTTGGATATGGTCAATGTTTATAAAGTTCTCAGTGAAAATATATCTTCTGCTGTTGCTCAGCATGGTAATTTTTTTTCATTATTCAAAATTCTTTATGTATAAAAGTTTTTTTAATATAAATATAAAATATAATTAAAAAACATTAGTGATAATTATTATTTATATTCAAACCAAACATACACAAAAATTGTTATTTGTTGTTGGTGTTATGAATCTTGTGGTTTAATGTGCACCCAATGCCATTCTCTTTGTTCTCTAGCAATTTATCTTGTCTTATGCCTGTTTGTCTGACAGTTGTTTTAAAATTAAAAAAAGTTAAATGAAAATTTTTTTTGTATGTTTTTACAATAATGTATTGGTTATTTCTTTTTACGGCAAAAAAAAAAATTTGTTAGAAATTTATTAAAATGTTTATTGAAAATAATTTTTTTTTCAAGATTAATCAACTAAATTTTTAAAAAATTAAATCAAAAAATTTTCTATTTACTTCAAGATTTAACAGCAACAAAATGCAATCCTCTCTAACTTTGAGGTAAATTAGAATCAACTAATTCTTAAGCCAATAATCAAATTAGCATCTGAAATTTAAAAAAATTATAAATAATGAGGAAATATCTAATAAAAAAACCTTCATAACAAAACTCATCTTACACAAGCATACAATAATAACAGTAGAAACTTATAAATTCATTTATAAATCTTTTATTGTATTAGTTTAAAAATTCTATTTTTTTAAATTTTTTTATATTGAAATTAAATCTGATGACCTCAAATAAGACAAAGATCTTTTCTATAAAATGGGTTTTCACTTTGCTCAGAACACATAACATACTTTCTAACTTTGGCAGCTAGAAGTTTTCTATCAGCTTTGTTTTGCGATTCGCACTGTTTTAGAACAAGACGCAGCTTATCTCCTGATCCCTAACTGGATGCAATTAGTTTTTCTCTAAATTCCTTATATTATGGTGTTATATTATGGTGCAAGCATTCTCCCTCTTCACTCAACAACTCAATTATTTTATGTTGCTTAACAAAAGTGTTACATTAAAAAAAAGCTCATGCATTCTTCCAGATATACTTTCCTTTAGAAAGCAAGTATAAAAATAAATTTGTAACTAAAAAGCTCACTCATTTCAGCATCAGTAATTAGAATCAGTTGCAACTTAAAAATAATAAATACGCATAAAAATTCTTAATTGCTCAATCATCTATAACACTACAAAGTTTATAGTGGTTTCTTAAGACTGTTTTGCAATGATTACCCACAAATAATGTATATGTATTATGGTAAACTTGTGGCTAAACCTTCATTTTATAAAAAACCTCAAGAAGAGCCTTCTCATAAAATCCTAAGTTTTTGTTTTTTTCCATCATCCTCACACTATCTGCAATCAATTAGAACTCTTTTCAAGAATTTTTTTGTACTCTTTTCGAGCAATTTTTTGAGAAATATAAATATAAAAGTTTGCTTCAACCTTACATACTAGACAATTATAGTCTTCTATACCACAATACATTCTTTTTAGAATCACCAATAATTTCAATTTATTGATGAAACCACACTTCCCCCAATCAGTATTTTGTAAGCTGATGCTTGCACAGATTCTTTGTTATTTACAGCTTTTTTTTCATTGGAGGAGTTTTGGGATGTGTGCTCTAATTATTTATAAACTTTCTGACCTATATGAAATTCGCCGAATGGTCACACATGAGCAGTGAACAGTCGCCTTCTACAGCTTTTTTTTTCATTGGAAGAGTTTTGGGATGTGTGTTCTAATTTCAAAATAATTATTTTACTTGCTAATCATCCTGCTTGAAGATTTTCGATGTTTACAAATAATTTACCTATTAAATACATAGCTTTTGCTTTATTAGAATATATATAACCTTTTTAGCAGCCCACATTTCACTCAATCTCACATTTTCACTATTAGATAACAATAAATTAGTCTGAGAATCTAAATTCTTACATTACTTTAGTTTTCTAATATAATATGGAAATCAGGAAATATGTGTTAGTGGTGTTGTGATTAAAGTTTTTAAACATAATATGCAAATCACGAGGTCATACATTAGTGTTGTAGTGGTAGCTTCATAAGCAAGAATTTCCAAGTTCGATCTCCACCACCTCCTTGATAGTACCACACAACTTGTTTGTCTGCGCAGCAGCCTTGTTCATTAAGGTTTGTGTTTCGGAGTTATAGAATTGAGAGAGGGTTGTAGCCACAACTAAAGAAACCTCAACTGTAGTGGCTTTCTCTGCCTTGGAAAAGGGAAGGTACTACATTCTCTAAAGTTGTTATTGGAGAAATTACAGAAGCAATAATTGAATTATGAAACTTACCTAGAGTTCTTAAGTTCCTATGTCTATCTTCACACAAGTTTGCATTGTTAGCGCCTTAGCGATAGATTGTAAGACAGACATAGCTTTTCAGAAATTTTAACTGAACTAGGTCTGTAGAAGTAGGAAAGTCATCTCTGTTAAACCTTGATGTCCTAGAACATCATAGATGAAATAAAAACCTCCAACCAAGAACAACTTTTTTTTTTACCATTTAGTTTAAGATTTGACTAATGAATGCTTTATATGTCATAATTCCCAAGAATAAAGACAATACTTTCATGACAATCTAAACCCTAAAACATATAAAATAAATGAACATTATACACAGATCTAGATGATTTAGAATTGACAACTTTAAAATGGAATTAATATGCTTCCCACCATTATTCTCGGAAAAAAGGAGCCATACCTCTTCGCCAAAACCAACAATAGAATTGAGAAGGTCGCGATTGAAGATTGTCAAAAATTTATTTTTTCATTATAATTTTCTTAATATAATTTTCAAATTCTTAAATTCATCTTCCCAACTATTTTTCTCTCCAATTTATAGTTTCAAAATTTCCCTCTCACTTGAAAACGTAGCTGTTAACATTAAAAATTGATGACATAATAATATAATACAAATAAAAATATATTTATTGACAAATAGATGCACGCAATAAAAGATTTAACAGCTTACCTGATATAAGTCTGATTATCTGTCTAGAAAGAATCTGCAAAATATTGAAAAACAGTGAAAATTGATCCCAAAAATTGTGAAAAAATAGAAAAGTGATCCCAAATCATTCAAAATATTATAACAACTTTTAATACTAATAAAAGATAGATAAAAGTGTACATACAAAAAAATACTCTTGTGAATTTTTAAAATTTTGATATTTATGCCCATAATGCCCACTTTCCCTGAAACATCTATGATTAACTAAAGTTCCTTAAAAATTTCTTCAAAAAAATTTCTCACAGTAAATATCTGTAAAAATATACATGTAATATATGTGATGGAAAAAAATGGAATGAAAATATTAAAAAAGTGCCTGATTATTTTTACGACTTCTAATACTCACACTTAAATATATATTAAGTCTTGTGATGAATAAAAATTAAATAACATAATTAAATAACAAAAACTCTGTTATGCAATAATTTGTTATTATTGCGTAACATTTATTATTACGCAATAGTTTTTGATGTCATAAAATTCTTTTTATTTGCTTTTTATATTTATTGACATTATCGCAATTTACTAAATTGCCGCCAAATAGTTTAATTAAATAGTTAACTCAAAACAATGTAGAAATGTTAACTCAAAACAGTGGAGAAGTGTTATGTAATAATACTATCAAATGTTTACTTTAACTTCTGCTTTTTTAAAAAGTAAAAATATTTGTTTATTTTTTTGACATTTGACTCAATTATGTTTTCTATATAACTAAATGAATAAAAATAATTTTTTTTTATTTCTTGAATATGTATTAACAGTTTTGCAAATAACAATTTTTTTTTATTCTTGAAAAACTTTAAATATTGCAAGAAAAAAAAAACAACAAGCAATAGTTAATTTTTTTACCAGCAATTTTATGTAAAATTTATGTATACATTTGTGTTATTGAAATGTATACACTTGTGTTATTGAAATGTAAACACTTGTGTTGTTTAAATATAAACACTTGTGTTATTTAGATGTGCTATCAACATTAGTGTAATTTAAACAACTTTAATGTGCACTTTGTACACACTTTTAAATAAACTAAAAAGGTGGAATAAAAGCCTTATTGGTTTGAAGGATAGACAATTCTGGTAAAAAAATAAAATTTGCTTATTGAACAATATATAAAAGTTGTTTTAGAATTTCAAGCCAATCAGGTTAAACCTAAGCATTACATGAGAAATAAATATTTTATATAGCCTAGCTTAATTTAGGCATACATGCTCTTAATGAATGGTTGCATCTGTCAAGTCATAAAATCAATCATTTAGAAAACAAACAACTAAATTTAAGCTAAGTAAGTTAAATGTAAAAAAAAAATTTTTAATGTTTTATTGCCGGTTGTCACTGTATTTCCAATACCTAAACAAATGTAACTTATATAACTAACATTAACAAATAAATATTCACATGCTTGCTAGATTATTTTGTTTAGATTAATTATTTTTTTAAGTTTGTGTTAACATTTCATTTATTTATTGTGTTAACATTTCATTCATTTACTTGTCAGAAATGCACAAGGGTGCATCCCTGACAAGTGGTGCTAGTCACTCTTTATCAGGCTCTCTAAAATGCCATTGGTGAATGCATTGTAGCCCTGAGAATGAAGTTTCACTTTCAGTTTACTACATGATTATAATTGGATCTAACAACATCGATGTTTTTTACTTTTCTGTCCTTACCATCTTTATGTATTTGTTTATATATATAATGATTGTATATTATTATATTGTGTGCTATGCACTATCAGAACGTGTATAGCACGAACAAATAAAGAGTAGTACTGGTAACCTGGCAGCGTGAGGTTTGTATATTTTTGTATATTAATGTTGTATATTTACATAGTTGTACGGCTTGTCTAACTCCAAAAACTCAGTCAGTTTATGTAACAATGTATTTCTACTTTAGAACAGATTACTTATTTCTTATTCTTTTTCCTTCCCATCTCTATAAAATCTTGACAATGTGTTGGGTTTTAAACTCAATAACTCTAGCAGAGAAGACAAAGAGTTAACCACTGCTTAATAACACTTATGTGTATTTTTTTATATGTTTATAAAGTTAGCCAAAGCAACTATGTTATACACTGTTTATTAAGCTGGGGTGAAAATAAAAGTTTGGTCTATCAAAGAATATCTTGTTGAGTCTAACTGTAAATGAACAAAGTATATTAAAAATAATAATATAAGACATGGGAAACTGCCCCATTTTGACCCTTAAACATCAGACAGGTCCCTAATATTATAGAAAAAATTTTTTTCAAAAGTATGTCATGTTGGGTCTCAAATGAAGCAAAATTTTATAAAAATTTTAAAAATAATAATCATGTTTTATAAAAACATCTCTAAAAAAAATTGACTCAAAAACACCGTGAAGAAAATTGATTTTTTTAATAATGTTAAACAATGGCAGTTTCAACGCATTTAAATGAAAACTAATAATCTTAATCCAAAATTATTATTATTTTTGAAATTTTTATAAAAATTCGCTTCATTTGAGACCCAACATGACATACTTTTAAAGAAATTTTTTTTCTATAATATTAGGGACCTGTCTGATGTTTAAGGGTCAAAATGGGGCATTTCCAGTAAAGCATTTTTATTTTTTTTAAATGCATCTGGTTTCATACATGATTTGGCAAATAAGTATGGTTTGTTGTGATGAAGTTCACACTTGTTTATTTTCACCCCAGCCTACTGTTTGTATTCAATGCTTTTTTGGACCTTGTCTAAAGACATTAGAAGAACCAGCCCAAATATGATAACAGTATTTCATATAAGGATATTTATATATAAATTAATAAATGCTGAATTGGTTTTCTAAGAACTTTTCATCAATATCATCTCTTGATTCCACTAGTTGTGTTCTACCTGATATAGTCAACAAACAGGTCGATCCATTGCTTGACATTTGTATCACTCCAGCTTCTGTGTCTAAAGTGATTTTCTGCTTAGACTCTTCTACAGCTTGTGGTCCAGACAACATACCTGTTATAGTCTTGCAGAAGTATTCTCTAGAGCTGTCAACTATACTTTCAAAACTATTCAACATGTGCTTATCAGAGTCTTGTTTTCCAGCCTGCTGGAAAGCGGCATTTGTTATCCATATTTTCAAAAATTCTGCAGAGCGATCTGATTCGTCTAACTACCGTCCCATTAGTCTTCTTCCTATCATAAGCAAGGTTTTTGAGTCTTTAATTAACAAACACTTAACCTCTCATCTTGAATCTAATAACTTACTGATCATCAATATGGATTTCGATCTTCTCGTTCTACAGCTGATTTGCTAACAGTAATAACCAATAGGTTATATCATGCATTAGATAAAGGTGGAGAGGTTAAGGCCATCGTTCTTGACATTTTAAAAACTTTTGATAAAGTTTGGCATACTGGTCTTCTCCTTAAGCTTCCTTCTTACAGTGTATCTGGTAACATCTTTAAGATTATTGAATCCTTTCTTTCCAATCGTAGTATAAAAGTTGTCCTCGATAGACAGCACTCTTCTTCATTTTCTGTAACTTCAGGGGTTCCTCAAGGTTCAATCCTTGGCCCTATACTCTTTTTAATTTACATTAACGATCTTCCAAATATTTTGACATCTAAGGTGGCATTGTTTGCTGATGGTACTACCATTTATTCTTGTCGTGATAAAAAGCCAACTCGCTCGGATTGCTTGGAGGGGGCGTTTGAGATTGAAAAGGATCTAACTTCTGCTACAACATGGGGCTCATAGTGGCTGGTGAACTTTAATTCAGATAAAACTCAATTTTTTTTCAGCCAATTGTAATCACAATAATTTAGATCTTCCTATATATTCATGAACAGTAATGTACTCGATGAGTCATCTACCCTTCATCTTCTAGAATTAACTCTTACTTCCAATCTTTCTTGGAAACCATATATCAAATCCGTTGCAAAATTAGCATCTGCTAAGGTTGCATCTTTTTATTGAGCTAGACACTTTCTTATTCTGGATTCTATTCTCTATCTCTATAAATCTCAAATCCATATTGAATACTGTTGCCATATCTGGGGCAGATCTTCTAATGATGCACTTTCTCTTTTAGACAAGGTGCAAAAACGCATTATAAACATAGTTAGAACTGCTCTTGCAGCCAACCTCCAACCATTATCATATTGTCGTAATGTTGCTCCTCTTTCTCTTTTCAACAAATACTATAATGGGTACTGTTCTAAAGAGCTAGCGTCTCTTGTGCCATCTACTAGAATTCATTCTACTGTTACTTGTCATTCAATTAAGTCTCATCCTTTTTCTGTAAGTGTTTCTAATTGCTCCAAAAACTCTTATTTGTCTATTTTTTTCCTTGAACATCAGTTTTTTGGAATTCGCTTCCTTCATCTTGCTTTCCTGATTTATATAATTTGCAATCTATTAATCATTATCTTCCTCTACAATTTTCATCTTTTCTCTTCCAGTAACTTCCAACTCTAATAGTGGTTGCTTGCAGCCTTGTTGGAAGCAAAAATGTTGAGAAAAAAAAATTAGCATTTAACATCTGATTTTTGTTTGAGTAAAATTCTCCAGCAATTGTTAGCCCTAAGTTGTCACATTCAAGATTAGCTGCCTTGTTGAAGCAATAATGACTATTTGTCAAAGCTGGAGTACACAGTTGTGTCAACAGCAAATAAAGCTACTTTAGAGGGGTAAGATTACTTTGGTTAAATATCTTTCATTAAGTATTTTTAAGGATAATTTTTATTATTTTGATAATTTGTTTCTTGTAAAAACAGACCATATCTAAGAAGATTTCTTAGTGCTGTTAACTCTAATACAAGAGTATCTTTTGCAGGATCTATATATTCAGAAAACTTTGATCCACTTGTTTTCATGTTCTTAATGATACTGATTCTACCATGATTAAATAGTGACATAAATTTTTAAGTGTGAAATATTTATACACATGTTTATCATATTACAAGTTTTTACTAAATCACTAGGAAAAAAAAATTACATGAAGTGTCTATGTGTGTGTGTATATATATATATATATATATATATATATATATATATATATATATATATATATATATATATATATATATATATATATATATATATATATATATATATATATATATATATATATGTGTGTGTGTGTGTGTGTAAATTATGTTAGTGCATTTTAGTACAAATAGAGTGAATAGCAATAATAAATTAGTAAAAAACACTTGTCTAACTTTTATCTTCTACTTAAAGTTTCACCATTGCTGGATCATCAGGAAGAGTACATCTTCCTGATGATCCAGCAAAGGTGAAACTTTAAGTAGAAGATAAAAGTTAGACAAGTGTTTTTTACTAATTTATATATGTATAAATAGATAGATATACAGTGGCTTGCCATATTATCTGACTTAGTAAAAAAAACTAAAAAAACACCACTAAAAACCTTTGCTCCTTGCATAATCTTTTTCTCTTTCATTATTTTTTACTTTGGAAATGCTGCCAAATTTGTTACTTCATTAGTAACAACATTGCTCATATCTTTTGCTGTCATTCTAACCATATTTTGTCAGTTTAAACAGAACGGTTGTGTGAAGTTTTCTTTCTACAAAAAAATTATTAGAATTTGTAATTATGAACATTGTTTATTTTATTAATCACAAAGGTATGTATATCTTAATACTCACATTTTTGAAACAAAAGTACATAAAATGATTTTTTTAATGGATAAGTACACAGTCTTATTAAATGTTTTTTCTTTATTTTTTGGGCAAATATTATCTTTTTTTAGCAAAGGGGGCATGTGATATTTCTCCACAAAAACTAGGTGAATTTGTGGATTATTAAAAAATACAAGCATGTCACAATATTAGATAGCTGAGATACTCAACATTTCTCAAAGCACAGTGAAGAGAGTGTAGCAAAAACTTGATTTTGACATACCTTTACAACTTGCTTGTAAATAAAGAAAACACCTTGTCAACTTATTGATCAAAATTGTCAATGAACAAGGAACTGATATTTCTCAATGGACAGTCCAGAGACATCTTAAAGAATTAGGTTTAACTTCATGTCAACTAGCATGTAAACCAAAGTTAACACCCATTATGGTGAAGAAATATTTAAACTAGGCAAAAAAAAAAACTTCACAGAGGATGACTGGAAAAAAGTAATGCTGTATAAAAATCTTTAATTGTAAAATTTAACTTGGTTTTAGTATCTTTCTAAACCTTATTTGTGTATGCTTTAGGTTTGTTTTTCTGATAAGAGCATTTTTCAGGTCATGAGTGACAAATCTAACTTTGTTAGAAGAGTAGGTGAAAAATTTCACTCAGATTGCATTGTACCAACCCTAAAGCATCCTACATCTGTCATGGTATGGTTGGTAAATAATTTTGAAGGTACTGGAAGCCTGCATATAATAAAAGGGACAATGAGGCAAGATCAGTATCAGGAAATTCTTAATGATAGACTAATATCACAGTTGGTACAATGGTTCCTAAATGAAGAAAAGTACATTTTTATGCATAATGGGACACTGTCACAAGGCTAAAACCATTTTAAAAAATTTGAAAGAAAAAAACATTGATGTCTTGGATTGGCTTGAAAATTCTCTGGAATTTAAATCTGATTGAGAATGTATGGGAGCTGCTTAAGCAGAAAATAGCCAAAATCACAATAACAATGAAGTATGAGTTGATTGAAAAACTGATATATGTGTAGAACCACAGTGTGGAGCTGCAAACAATGGTTAAAAGTGTATTATGAGTATGCCACAGCGCATACAAAGCATAGTTGCAGCAAAGTGACATCATACAAATGTTAGCTATTTAATTCTTTAATTTAATTTAATTCTATTTAATTTTTTAAAATTATTTTTTATTATTATCTGTTAAATATATGTATTTGTTTTTGAAAAAACATTGATTTTTATTTATCTATAGTAAAACCTCCTTAAATGATAAAAAATCCCCAAAAATCATATTTACTACTTAATTTTGTTTTTTTTCCTGTTAAGTCTGATAATTTTGCAAGCCACTGTAGACATAGATATATCTTCTATAGCCTATTTAGATAAGCATTTGTTCACTAGTTTTGCTTATCTTTATAGCATACCGTGCTTTTAGAAAAAGAAGAAAAAAACAAAGAATAATGAAATAAAGGATTGCTGCCTCATGCCAAGCCCTCAGTTGATGTAGCAGCACTCCGCTGCAAGTCAAGCTATTTGTCAGTCAATGTATGTAGTGAAGTCCCCAGTAGCAGGCTATTTCAGTATGATGTCAGAGTACTCATCTAAACAAGCAATTTAAGTTATATGTATGTGTGTGTATTTATATATATATACAGAGCGGGCTCTCAGGTATTTCTTAGTGTGTGCAAAAAAAAATGCCGCCTTAATTCTTAATTAGCCTTTTTAAAATATCAGAGAACAACAATCGGCATAAATGAATGAAATTTTCATCTTCATAGTGTTGATTGGGCAAAAGTTGCCCTAACAGCAGTTTATAACCTTTATACTTTTATATTTAAAATATTATCTAAAATGGTCTATTTAAGTAAGGTGAGTAGAGTGTTATATTTATACAAAAAAATGAAAGCAAAAATATAAAAATTCCTCTTCAAATCTCAATAAAGAGTCACTCTAATTAAAGAAAAAATCATTATTCCAAATTGGAAAAATAATTAAACTCATATTAACTTCTGGTATTTATCATTAAATTCATACACTATTGACTACTTTTTTATACATATAAAAAATGAAAATATAATCGAAATTTTAAGTTTAAAATAAAAGTATGGAAAATTTGAAAATTTATCGAAACCTAAATTATAATTTTTTTATTGTTTTGGAAGTGGCACTATGCTGGCTTTCTGGCTGAGACTTGAATTTGAGCAAATTCAAGTCTCAGCTCCCTCGTATTTAATGACTTTGTTGTTTTGCTCTCAATAGAAATAATCGAAAGTCCGTTCAGCTTATCTTGACTGATGTTTGATCGTAAATAGTTTTTGATCAACTTTAGTTTGGAAAAAGATCTTTCGCCTTGACAGTGACTGGAACTGTTAGTAAGATTCTCAATGCAATACAAGTATTGGGGAATATTTCTTCAAGATCACGTGTAAATATAAATGTTAGAACATCAAGTGGATTTTTTTTATCTGTTTTTCGTGACAACAAACAAAGTTCAGTCATCTTCAGAAATATCCTTTTCGTCTTTGTCGGTTAAAGTTTCTTCCAACAAATTACAATTATCACTCAATATACCTTCTTTCATGTTTTCGAAATTTTCGGAATTTCAAATAAGAACTGAAAAGGAGACATGGTTGTTCTAAAGTCTTCAAAACGCTGCTTCATAGATTTAATGGCACGGCTGAAAAGTATGTCAAGGAAATTTTTTTTGAATTTTGATCTGGAATCTAAAACAGGAACTTGGTTTGTTTCAACTTCGTCGAAAAACTTTTTTTTCTTCCTGACTCTTTCAGTTGACAGATCGGTAAACTCGAATGTTAGACCCGAAGTTGTTGCCAAAATTTTTGCTGTGGTAACGTACTCATCAAATTTAGTATGATTGTAACTGGATTCCAAAAATGCTACAGTGGATTTTAATACTTCAATGGAAATTTTGACATTTGATGAACTTGACTGAATAATTTTGTTTGTGCAGTTTATTTTGTTCAATACATCATGCTAAATAACAATTCCACTTATGAATTCCAAAGTATCCATTTTAGCAGCAATGGATTCAGCTGATAGTTTTGTGGCTCCATCGCAATCACTTTTGGCAACTTCACGCAATGCTTCATTACAGCTCTGATGTGACTCTCCCATCTTGTATCACTTAAAGATTTAACTGTAAGTGATGGACACTTCGATTCTAAAATACTCCAACGTTTTGTGGAACCGGAAAATAGTTATAAAGCTTTGAATAATTCCGAAAAGTGTCACAATTTCCAATCCAACTTTTACAGAATCAACAACAACAAGATTAAGTGAATGTGCTGTACAAGAGACAAAGAGTGCTCGTTTATTTCTATCTAAAAAAATTTTTTGTAAGCCCTTCTTTTGCCTCTCATACTTGCACCATTGTCGTATGCCTGACCTCTCATATCTTCAAGTGGAAGTTTATTTTCATTCAATGAAGCCACAATTTTTTGCTCCAATCCATGACCTGTAAAATTAAATTTTGTTTAAATATGTTTCTTAACTTTTAACATATATTACATCAAAAAAATCAGGAAAATTTCAAAAATTAACAAACCTGTGGTATCATCAATAATAATAAAATTTAAGAAACTCTCTCGGATGTCAACAAGCACTGAATCGTTATGTTTTTTATGACTAGATATTGTATAATAAGAGTTAACTGTTCCTGATGACTGGCATCTGGTGTGCAATCCGCAATAATGGAGTAGTATTTGGCTTTCCTCTCTAGTAGCACGAGTCACTAACTGAACAATTTCTTCTTGGATATTTTTGCTTAAGTAATGAGTTTTGTTTGGATTTTCCCCTACTTTGGAGACATGATATTCCATAATTGGGTCAAATTCTGCCATAAGTTTAACTATTTTTAGGAAATTTCCATTGTTTTATTCAGACAGTTTATCAGATGAACCTCTAAATGCTATGTTTTGTGATGCCATCATAATGATTATGGAAATTATCCTTTTTAAAACATTATCCCATCGATCAATTTCATTCAAAAGTTGCTTTTATCAGAATCATTGTTGGGGCTATACAAAGTTTTTATATCAGAATCATTGTTGGGGCTAAAAATGTTTCTGAACTTAAAAAAGTATCTAGTTTAGTTTGGTTTTTATCATGTTCTTCCTAATTCTTTAGCCGTTTCAGATGATACTGAAAACCGGACAACTTTTTTCTTTTATCCATTTTCAAGGAATTTAATAACAATAAAAGTTATAAAAAGTTTCTCCCTTCTAAATGAAATTTTTAATTAAAAACTCGTTAGACAATATTTAATACTTTTGTAATTATTGTTAAACATATTATTAAAAAAAAATACCAACATGTTTAAACAACTGATCAACTATAATAATAAAGCTATTATGATAAAAACATTGAAAACCCGCCAATTCAAAGAAAGAAATTCTATTGGTACTAAAATATGCTGAATAAGCAAAAATGAGTCCCGGAACTTTCTTCAGAGACATTTTTATAAGTAAATTGTTTGCAAAAATTAAATATTGAAATATCGATGTAATGTTTTACATATATATATAATAATTTTTATCAGTACAAAGAATTTTTTTGGCAAATTTTCATTTAACGTTGATCTTAAAATTTGCCGCCTGTGTGCATTACACACTTGGCACACGCCACCAGCCTCTATATATATATACCTCTCACTCTCTCTCTCTCTCTCTCTCTATATATATATATATATATATATATATATATATATATATATATATATATATATATATATATATATATATATATATATATATATATATATATATATATATATATATATATACAACCCTCGGAATTAAGGTCGGCATTCGGCAATGCTGATCTTAAAGTGTTTGAGTGCAGCAAAAAATTGGCAACCTAGTTTCTATGTTTTATGGTAAGACCTTTGTATCAAATTTTTTTGCCATCCTGATGCCAACCTCTAAAAAATTAAGGTCTGCAAATTATTGCTGACCTCATTTTTCATAATTCCGAAGGTTGTATATATGTGTGTGTATGTGTATATATATGTGTGTATATATATATACACACACACACACACACACACACACATTGCCAACCTTGTTTCAATGTTTTATAGTAAGACCTTTGTATCAATTTTTTTTTGCTGACCTGATGCTGACCTCTAAAAAATTGAGGTTGGCAAATTATTGCTAACTTCATTTTTCTAATTCCGAAGATTGATATATATATGTGTAGATATATATATATGTCAGGGCTCAATTTAACAGTCGGACATTGCTGCCCCTTGGACCATTCTTGAGACCTCTAAAAGGAGGGCATTTTTCATTAAAAATGAATAATGGTTGGTTGCCCCCATAAATTAGATCTCAAAAACAGTCCACGGGCGGCGATGTCCGACCATTAAATTAGGCCTTGATGTGTGTGTATGTATATATATATATATATATATATATATATATATATATATATATATATATATATATATATATATATATATATATATATATATATATATATTCATTCATATGTGTGGGTTTGTACATACATATACATATAAAAGAATTTATATATCTGTTCAGGCGAAGGAGTAACAAAACAGTCTTTAATAAAATCAATGCGTGGAGTAAAAAAAGAAACTTTAAACTTAATTAATTGTTGGGTGAACAAGTCAACTGATCCTAAACTTGTAAGTCTTTTGTAAATTAAAAAATTATTCTTTAATCTTTTTTTATTTTGTTTTTAATTATAATTATTTCTCGTTATTTCTTTTAGGTTAAAGATAACTTTATACCTCCTTTACTGTCCACTGTTCTGGAAGACTATAATAAAAACGTTCCTCAAGCAAGAGAGGCTGAAGTTTTAAACACACTTGCAACTGTGGTTAACAAGCTCCAGGTAATAATGCATAAAAAGGGTTTAATGTTTGTTTAAATTATTTTCATGAAAAGCTTTTAAAAAATTTTTCCAAGGAAAGGCTTTTAAAAAGTATGTGTTTTTATGAAAAGCTTCAAAAAATCTCAAAGCAAATTTGTTAAAAGCAGGAATGTTTTAATGGAAGCTACTTTTTATGGAAATAATAGTTGCATTTCCTTTTAAAGGTTTTTTTTGTAAGCACCCAATCTTTTTGTAAAGTTTTACTTTCATAAGATGCAATTTAATCATTTTCTTTAAAATAACATTAAAATAATATGAAAATACAATGCTTAATAAAATAGTTGATTTCAATTTTATAGAAGGCTTATTTTTTTAAGTGTAAATCGTTGCAGTCTAAGATAAGAAGTTTTCATTTAAAAAAAAATGATTTAATGGATTATATGTGTATCATGAATTTTATAACAATTTTTTCTAAAACATTAGTCCCACTGATTAGGACTATGTTTGTCTAATAGAAAATTAGGACTATGTTTGTCTAATAGAAAATCGCAAGCATCAGATGTTCAAAGGGATTACCAACTCCCAGCACATGTTGTGTTCATATTTAAAAAAATATTTGAACTGAATTCTTTTGATAAAGATTTAATAATAAATATATATTAATAAAAACCAAACTTGTTGTTTTAGTTGAAGCTTGCCTTCTCTACTTTGCTTGTATCTCGAAATCTTTTATATACACTGAAATATTGAGGCTTGATTAATTTAATACAAGCAGGTTTAATTCATAAGAGTTTCCGTATATGATGTCATGAAAATTTTTTGACAAGAAATCTAAAAATGTCTAGTTTTTTTTATTAATTTCTTATTCCATTTTTTTAGTAAATTTTATTTCTAATCTTCACATTTAATAATTTCAAAATCAAAAAAAATTCCATTTTTTATTTAACATTCTTAAAGTTAAATTCATATTTTATATATATATATATATATATATATATATATATATATATATATATATATATATATATATATATATATATATATATACAGTGGTGTGAAAATTATTAAGACCATTGTTGAAAAAGTAAATTTTTTGAATATTTCCTTTAAAGACACGCACACAATGTCATAAAATGGGCATAGTTCAGTATTTTGTGGATGCTCCTCTAGCTGCAATAAGTTTTTCAACCCTCTTAGGCATTCCATCAATCAGTCTTGGACACATGTCTTGTATTTCTGGATCATGTGTCCAAACCTCTATGAGCGCCTCAATCAATGCGACTTTTGTTGTTGGTTTTCTGTCGGCAATTCTCTTTTTGACTATCATCCACAAGTTTTCTATCGGGTTCATATCAGGTGAATTACCAGTCCATGGTAGGATAGGAACATTATTACGATTCAAAAAGTTTGTAACAGAGAGTGCCCGATGACACGGTGCACCGTCTTGTTGGAAGATGAAATCACCATCAGGAAAATGAATTGGAAGTTGAGGTAGAAGGCTTTTCTCTAATATGTTGATGTATTGATGTTGATTCATTCTGCCTTCAACAATTCTAAGGGCTCCTACACCATGGGAACTTATCATTGACCATATCATTACTGAGGTAGGATGCTTGACGGTCTTTACCAGACATTGCGGATGAAATTCTTCCCCAGAACGACGGCGCACGTACTGACATTTATCATCGAGTATCTCGAACATAGACTCGTCACTAAAGCAAACCTAAAAATACAAACACACTGTAAAAGCCTTGAGCTTACATTAGATTAACATCCTGTAATCACTGGTTACATGTTCAATTCATTTTGAATTCATGCAATAAACATAGCCATTGCTACAATGTTCGATACATAAAACAATTGCACTAGTGGGTAATGATATTAAACATCATTATTATATGAAAAAATATGTTACATTTTGCTTCAACTTAAAGTACATGATTGTAAGCTCTTATATAAAAAATGGTAAAGGGTAAAATACCTTTCTCCATTGTTCTGTGGTCCAATCTTTGTGATCCATGGCCCATTGCAGCCGTCGCATTTGTTGAGCATTGGTCAAGAGCGGTTTTTTGCGCGGTCGACGTGCTACAAATCCATCTTGTATCAGCCATCTCCGAACACAACTTGTTGAGACATTGATCTGGTGCTCCTGCAGCACACCCTGGAGCTGCTTGCTGGTCATTCTTCTGTTTTTTCGAACGTTTGCAAGCAGAACCCTTCTTGCATGTGGCGTCATGACTGGTTTTCGTCCTGAAGTGGAACGTCTTGGAGAGGATGTAAAACCAAAGTCCAATCGTTTCTTGATGGTAAAAACTGCTGTTTTACTTAGTCCACATCTCTTGGCAATTTCCCGTTGTGAAAATGTTTCCAACTTTAATAATGCTTCAACTTTGCCTCGCTTTCTGGGACTAGGGTCAGCAACTTTACCCATATTTTGAAAATATAATATAATCTGACAAAAAAAAATGCTTAAATAATCAAAATCACATATTTAAAATCAGAAAAATATTAAACTGTATCACTAACAACAGCAATAATCTAACAAAAATCACTTATAGTTCGTTTGAACCATACATATTCACTTGTCTGCAACTTACATTTCACAAGGCAAAATATACCAAATGTTTACTAAAACACATAACTCTACAATAAAAGTTAATAAATTAAAATTAAAATTAATAATTTCAATACTCAGCCACACCCACAGCACGTTTATAATAAAATAAAGTAGTGCTGCAACTTTTTTAGAATCTAAAAAGTGGTATAAACTAAAAAAAAAGCTTTTTTTCTTGGTGGTCTTAATATTTTTCACACCACTGTATATATATATATATATATACACACATATACAGTATTGGACAAAACATTTGCAACCAACATCGAACAATGCTAAAAAGTGTTCCTGATTTTACATGTCTTAAAAACAAATCAAGCTATACTTCCACAGCTAAAACAGTTCTGGAGTCATAGCATGCTATATGTCATAACATGAGCAATCAGCTGACAGGTGATAGCACACAGGCAGAATTTCGTTGACAAGATCCATTTTGCAGCGGACAAAACAAGTGCAACTTTTTTGGTTTGTTTCATTTTCTTAAGTCTGGTCCGTGTCAACGTCACGGAAGTTTTTTAATAATTAAAGGAAGTATCCAGAAGTTTCCAGAAGCATGCAGAAGCTTTCAGAAGTTTCCAGAAGTAGCATCCAGAAGTATCCAGAAACATCCAGAAGCTTCCAGAAGCATCAAAAAGAAGCTAGTCTCTTCCAGAACATCAAAAAGAATCTAGAATCTTCAAGAACAGGTTCACACAAGTTCATTTTACTATATAAGAGACATGTAAATCGACATGTAATTCAGTCAGTATATGGAAGTCAATCAGTCAGTATTATCAAGACAGTTTATTGAAGTGAGTTTTATCAAAGTGTTTTATCGAAGAACATAAATGCAAGACCACATCCAACCAAGACGTTGTGTTCCACAGAGCATTATTGTATCATCACAAGGTAAATGTAACACGGTAAGCTTTAACAAGCGTGTAAGCTTTGACAAGCGTGATTATTTATTTTTATTATTTTTATGACTTCAAGTGCAAAAATGGCTCCCGACAGTCTTGGATTGGAAGTAAGAAAGAAAATTATTGGCGATTACATAAGTGGAATGTCACAAAAAAGTATTTGTGATAAATGTGGCGTGAAAAAATGGACCGTATCAAGACTATGTTCAAAATATCGTTCTACAGGGAATTTGGCAGCAGATAGCAAATGTGGAAGACCGCGTTCCATTACTTCTAGAGAGGATTTTATGATCGTCAGATCCGTCAAGAAGGATCCCTGGATATCATCAGTCGAGATACAAAAGCAATTAGAGCTGCCTGTATCGGACCGAACAATCAGACGACGTGATGTTGAAGCCGGATTGTTTTCTCGACGCCCTGCAAAAAAACCGCTGATTTCACTAAAAAACCAGAAGAAAAGACTCCTGTTTTCTACATCTCATATTGACTGGAATGTGCAAAAATGGTGAACTGTCCTGTTCAGTGATGAATCAAAGTTCAACATCATTGGGAGCGATGGCATTTGCTGTGTACGTCGACCGGCCAGAAAACGCCTCCATTTACGTTACTGCCATAAGACCATGAAGCATGGTCTGGGGGTGTTTTTCTGCTAACGGTCTAGGTCCAATACATCGAAACTATGGAATAATGGACCGTTTCATGTATAAAAATATCCTGAAAGATGTTATGTTACCTCATGCTGAATGGAATATGCCAATAAAATGGGTTTTTCAGCAAGACAACGATCCAAAACACACTGCAAAAGTAGTCAAGCAGTAGTTTCAAGACAACCACCTATTGGTGATGGATTGGCCGCCTCAATTTCCGGATCTCAACCCTATCAAGAACCTGCGCAAGATCTTCAACTGCTAATTAATCGTGAAGGTGTTCGTAATAAGGATCAACTGTTTGAACAAATCCAAAAGGCCTGGGCAGCGATTTCACAAAGTTTCATTGATCACCTGATCGAATCTATGCCTCGAAGATGTAAGGCTGTGATCGACAACAAAGGGTTCGCCACGAAATATTGATAGCGAAATACAGCTTGGTCAACATTTTGTCGAGTTGCACTTGTTTTGTCTAGAAGGAATTCAACTTTTTTTAATACTTTTCATTTATTTATTAATTTTCGTGTACAAATAATGAACTTTGTGATGAATAAAACTTGAAGAACTTTGTCTCTAAACAGTTACATAGTTAATTCTCTAAATTGAAAAAATGCAGCACTTTTATATAAGAAACTAAATTAGCATTATTTGGTTGCCCTTTTTTTGTCCAATACTGTATATATCTTATGCTGCTGATTTAGGTGAGCAGTGTGACATCATATTGTCATATTGACTGACAAATAGCCTGACTTGCAGTGGAGTGCTGCTCTATTATCTATTTAGATAAGCAAAAAAAAGTGAGCAAGTGCTCACATAAATATGTTATAGTAAATCTTATAGAAAAATCATATTATATCATATAACTATTGTATATATTAAGAATGCTTGATAGTTACACTAAAGTTATATGTATATAAATAAATATGTTACTGTTACCCGCAGAACCAGGAATTAGCATATAGCTAATGTGTATAATAATATAGATAATATAGTTATGCAACTCTAAGTTTGTGTTTTCACAATCATCAGGCAAGTAGCAGAAAAGTTAATTTTGCTACAAATTTTGTTTAGAAAATTACGGTTTTTATTTAGGTTTTGAACGAAAACCTTAAGAACAAAATTTATCAAAAGGCAATGGCCCTATCTAGCTATGTTATCTATATATACAGGGTGAGGCATAAAGGACGGTAATTCTTTCGGATTTTCAGAGGCCCAATAATGGCAATTCTGCTTGTTTACCATTTCAATGACATGGAAATGAGCTTCATCACTCATGAATAAAATAATTGCTTCCATCTCATGTGCGAAATTCAGTCGCGCTGCGTAATCCCTGCGCTCCAACTGTTGCACAATGGCCAATTTATAGGGGTGAAAATGCAGGTCTAAGTGCAAAATACGCCTTACCGAACGATTAGTGAGGACAAGTTTGGAGAAATGTTTCCAAACAGATTGACTGGGACTGCGCAGCATGGCTTGCCTGATACATTCCACATTTTCAGGGGTACATGCCGTTCGTGGAGCCCCTGGTGGTCTTTTGTTCATTAGTGTACCTCGTGAGTACGGAGTGCTTCAACCCAATGTAGGATAGTGTTACGAGCGGAAACAGCTTAATTTCTGTGAATATTGAAATGACGACGAAGCTCACGTTGAACGGCTGTGATAGACTTGTTATTCTTGACGAAACTGTCGTACGCTAAAATGCAATGTTCTATCGTCCACGGCTCCATAGCTTCAACTGAAACGAAAATAAAACAAATGCTTAGACCTCACACACATAACCCCGCCTATCTCACATCTCTCATTCCACCTAGTGGTGAGTTATAGCCACTTCAAAAACGTTTTTCCTTTATGCCTCACCCTGTGTGTGTATATATATATATGTATATATATATATATATATATATATATATATATATATATATATATATATATATATATATATATATATATATATATATATATATATATTAAATATATATAAATGGATTTTTTCACCAGATAGATTTAGTAAACTTAACTATATAAAATAACAAAAGTGTATAAACAAAAATTTTTAGAATCATGTAGTCGAAGAAGTTCCATTGATGTTTGATGCCGTTTTTGAATGTACGCTTAATATGATAAACAAGGTATTACTTTTATATTGCTTTTTTTGTAGATTTAATATAAACGTTGTTATTTTACTAAACTGTTTTATTTTTTTAATTTTTTAATTATGGGTTTGGAACAATTATTTTATTAATTAGAATTATTTCGAGTTAATTAGATTTAATTAGTACAGTTAGAGTTAATTACTCCGCTAAAACAAAATCAATCAGAATTTATAAAGTAGAAAAAGAAGTTATCAATGAAATAAATTGTTCTTTGGAATGATTGTTTAGAATAACTGTAAAAAGTGTTTACCGCAAAGTATACTGTATAACATTTTTTGACACCACTAATCTGAGGACATTAAACAAACATTTTGGTTATAGGACTTTGAACAATTTCCTGAACATCGAACAAACTTTTTTATTCTTTTACAAGCAGTTAATCAGCGTTGCTTTCCTGGTAATTATTATTATTTATTTATTTTTTTACACTTTTCTTTGAAAGCCTTTAATAAGTTTGAAATATGCTTGATCCTAATTTATTGATTTTATTCAATATTTTTTAGCCTTGATTGCTCTTGCTCCTCCTCAGTTTAAGCTCGTTTTGGATTCTGTTATTTGGGCATTCAAACACACTATGCGAAATGTAGCAGATATTGGTTTGTTTTTTGCATTTTTAAATATTTATTTGCTGTCTTTATTGATTCTTTTTTCCTCTTTAGTTTTAGAGTTTTCTTTAAATAAAATACATCAAATTTATATATATATATATATATATATATATATATATATATATATATATATATATATATATATATATATATTTATATATATATATATATATATATATATATATATATTTAAACAACTTTAAAAAGTATTCTACACAATAGAGTGCTCAATGTTCTTAAAAGAACAGAGCAATTATATTAGTAGTAGAAAATCACTTAACAAAAATTTTTTCCATTTAACACTGTGTTTCATCCACAAAGATTCATCAGAAACAGAAAGATTTCTGATGAATCTTTGTTGATGAAACACAGTGTTAAATGGAAAAGATTTTTGTTAAGTGATTTTCTACTACTAATATATATATATATATATATATATATATATATATATATATATATATATATATATATATATATTATTATTATTATATATATATTATAATATATATATATATATATATATATATTATAATAAATAATATTATAATATATATATATTATAATATATATATATTATAATATATATATATATTATAATATATATATATTTTAAGGTCTTGAAATTTTACTGGGTATTTTGTTAAACATTCAAAAACACCCACAAGCAGCGCAAGTATTTTACCAGCAGTATTACATTATGATATTACAGCATGTATTTTCGGTTGTAACGGATAGCTCTCATACCGCAGGTAAAGTTTTCATGAATTACATTTTTTTATTTTATATTAACAAAAATATTTTATTTATTTTTTATATTCAAACATTGCAGTATTAAATAGTTTTATATTCTTAGTGATCTCAAAGATACTTATACGAATTCATTTTCAACGATTTACATTGAATTACATTACGTCAAATTTGTTTTAGGTCTTACCAAACATGCATCAATATTATCACATATGTTTACCATTGCAGAAAACAATGGTATAACTGTACCATTGTTTAATCCTACTCAAGTACAAGGGGGAATGTCTAATGAGGTATTAAAACGAATCGTAATTTTCTTTTTACTTCCTGTGCTAATATTTAGTTGAACACAATAAATTTTTTAATTTCAGCTCTATATAAAAGAATATGCTGCAGCTTTGTTTAAGCAAGCTTTTCCTCATTTACAACAGTAAGTTTTTTGTTTTGTTTTTTTCTTGAATTTTACAATATATGGTCTGACAAAATTTGTTTCTTTTGCAGAATTCAGTTTTAAAAATTTTGTCATAGCATTACAGTTTTTGTCTAGTAATTTTCACAAACATTTTAACAAGACCCAATTTTATACATAATGGTAGCAATATGTTGTTCGGTGAAACAATTTAAAGGTTAACAACATTTTTTAGTAATTTATGTCGCTATACTTTGACTGTGTAGTGATTTTATTTTTCTAATTCTGAGGGCTGAGTAAAAAAAATCGAATCTGTATCTTCGTGAGCTCAATTAAACAAAAAGTTATAGTAAATAATTACTGAAAAATAGCTACCATCCTAAAGTTAAAGAATTATTGAAAAATAAATCTCAAAATTTTAAAACTGCAACCTTAATAGTTCACTCCAGTGGTTATTTTCTCTTGCTTGTTTTCATTTTTGTCAAATGACTAGTCATGACCCTATTCTGCCCCATTGCAGCGTTATTTTATAATTTTTCAAGTATATATATTGTATATAAATATAGTATAAATAAGAATATATATTATATATAAATATAATACATATAAATTTTTAATTCAATTTTAATTTTTTTTATTTTCCAGCCCACAAATAAAGTTATTTGTCCAAGGGTTGTTCGACCTCGATCAAAACATCGCTCAATTTAAAGAACATTTGCGCGATTTCTTAGTGCAAATTAAGGTGAACTTTACCTTTTTAGTTTTTGGTTTAATGATTTCGAAGTTTTTCGGTTTGATGTTTTTTAATGTGCCTTTGATTGTTTAGTTGTATATTCTATTGTTGGTCGTTTCAGGAGTTCCAGGGTGAGGATTGCAGCGATCTGTACTTAGACGAACGTGAACAACAACTTCGTATTGCTCAAGAGGAGAAACGAAAGAGGCAAAAAGATGTACCTGGTATTCTAAATCCGCACGAAATCGGTGAAGAAATGCAGGATGATTTAACTATTTAATGACTATGTACATATTCGAAAGATATCTGTCTGTGGATGAGTATATAATATAAAGAGGACTATTTTTTGCAATGTTTTCTAGAGAAAACCAAAAATATCCGTGTCGTGTAGCGTAGCGAGAGAGTGAAAAAAGATTTATTTAACGTTATTTTTTATAAAACAAAAAAAGTTATTTGATACAGTGTGATCTAAGTGTGCGTTTGTAAACGAGGCTTTTTATTGGTAGCGAGACTTTTTATTGGATGATGTTAAGCATTCGTGATGATTTTTGTTAATTTTCTTTTCTTTGCGCTTCAAGCAAACAAAATCAAAGTCATTTTCCTTTTGTTTTGCTTTAAATTAAATCCAAAGCTTTTGTTAATAATTTAATTTTTAACTGAAGTCGCGTTATGCGAAAAAAATGAAATGTCTTTTTATTTTAAACGAGTTGAAATGTTATCTTAGATGACGAATGCAGTTTATCAAAGTTTGTAAATACGTGTGATAAGCGAGTCAGTGAAAAATAAAGATTTTTACATTGAAAACATGATATTTTTCTTTGTTTTTAATTTCTTAGAAAACCTTTGTATATGGCTGTTTTCAGGTAATAAAAAGTCTTATAATAAATAAGTAGCCTAGCTCAGAACCTAGATGTTCGATGCCGCCTTTGATCAGATAGGCGACATTGGTAAGGATGGAGGCGTGAGTTTTCTAGTTAAATGCTCATCCGCCATGTTCTAAGAAAAAAATAATGAAAGGCTCTTTACAAAAAAAGTGGGGGCTAGTGCCGCCTGTTCCTCCCGGTGTCGTCGACTCAAAAACTAATTAAATATTAACTGTTTCGTGTCTTTAAATTTTAACCTACTTACTTTAAAGATTTATGTGATATCATTTAAGTTTGTTAAAACTTTAACTGAAAAACATTTCGAATACTAATTTATCATTACGTTGCTAAAACAATTACTCTGTTGTTAAAACCTTTAGAATTACTTTTTATTAAACTATTATCTTCAAAAATCTAGGTTTTTGCATAAAATTGTTTCTTGAGAAACGCTATAAAAACCTAGTTTGCGAACTATATGTATCAAACGTAACTATAAGCTAGCAAACGTAACTTATAAGTCATTATAAAATAGAGTTAAATTTGACGTTATTAGAAATAAATTAAACTATAAAAGGGGGATGTTGATAATTTTTGGTATGCAAAAGTCTGACTCAAAATGAGGTTTTGAGTTTTCAAGAAAATGCCGAACATACTGGTTTAGGGAGTGTTGCTACATCGACTGATTTACTGATTTAGAGAGAACATGCAACGGAATGCTGCTACATCGACTGGGGGTTTGGTTCGGAACAGTTATCAATCAGTATGATATCTGGCCTGTATATTTGTTAAAGTATCATTTTGAGTCGTACTATCTTCTGCCTTTAATAAATTTCAAGAACTAAATAATGGTCTCTTACGAAATTCTTGGTTTTATCAACCAATGTTAAATTCGTCTTAAAACTCACCCGCAGAAATTTTAATATAAAACAAACATAAACTTAGCCTATTCATCCGCAGTAAAAACTGAGTATCACGAGTTCAGAATAAACTCGTTTGATTGCATAAATATTTGATTACATTAATCGCTGTATAAAGTAAAAGGTTTAAATAAACAATAGCGTTTATAAGCTTTTACAAATCTGTCAATAAAAATGCTACTCTTGGTAAAAAAAAAGAATTGTTGTAGATTTAACTATAGCTAAATATTAGGTTTACAGATTTTCAGAAAACAACACTAAGTGTTGTTTTTTGTCTTTTACAAGTCTTGTACACTTTCACACTTCTACAATTTTGTTTTCACGGTAACCAATATATAAAAAGTACAAATTCCATATAAAAACCCTAAACCTAGCATATTTATGGAAGACCTAAAAGCAAAACTTCATTAAAGGTTTTGCAACACACTCTTATACTTAAAAAAGCCATGACATGGCCACTCTTATAGTTAATAGTTCTGCTTTGAACGCTTATAAAAGAAAATATCGTCGGTTGGCAGTAAAAACCTAAACAACGAACGATAAAATTTGAGTAGTTTTAATAATTTTCTTTATGTCAAAACTTCATTTTCGGAAAATGTTTCGAATTATATTTGGTTATGTTTCTTTATATCCTATATTATGGGATATATATTTAAGGAATTATTTTTTTTTATTTAAAAGTTTTTCATTAAAAAGTACTTAGTGAGTTTTTCCTGTCACACGAGGACGACAAGTTTTAAAGTTCTTAAAAAGATTATTCGTTTTTAATTTTCTAAATCTTCTGACATTATTATTTGATGTAAAAAAAAAAGTGTGTAGTTCTGTACAAAAAGTTATAGAAAGTTATGTTGAATGTTACTTTGAATGTTTCGACTCAAAATAAAAATTTTTATAAGTCAACAATGGAATTACTGAGAAACAAATAATCTTTCAAAAGTTTGCTGATTGATTACTTAACATTAACTATTATTATATAAATGTTTAATTGTTAAATACTTAATCTCTATTTGACGTTTATATTGCATCCATTACAAGCTAATTTTTAAATAATTGATTCTAAAAAGCTTTCAAGTTATTTTTATCATTTTGATGCAAATTTTGATATTTATATTATTATTTTTTCAATTTTTTTTTTTTTCGTCATTGGATTTGGTATTACTATTTTGTAATGAAGTAATTTTAAATATTTATAAAATTTAGTAAAAAAGTTTTCTCAAAATAATTTAGTTCACGTTTGTACTGCTTTTATTTTGGAATTATGAACCTTATGAAAGCAAAGTGAAAGTTTAGAAAAAGATGAAACAGCGTATGTTGTATAGCAGATGCTAAATATCGGGTCTTATTGTTTTTTGGTTTTATATAAAGATGCGGAAAAGCAATTGGTTATATTTCCATTACAATAATACAGTTAGAATACTCGGCCACATACCTGACGATTTAAATTCGCATAAAAACCGACAAGTTGAATAGAAAGTCTTAAAAAGAATTTGATTGGATGTAGTGTAACGAAAGTAAAAGCGATATTTAATACTTTCTATTTACACTTTTTAATCTTTCTGGTTTTACTTGGATCTGCAACTAACACGTAAATAACATTAATGTTTAATGTAACAATTGTTGATATTACAATTAAAGCAAGGTTGCTTAAAGACTAAGTTTATGGTTTAACTTACTAAGTTAAGAGGTTTGATTAAGGGTTCATGTACGAAATAAGCAATGTTTAACATTTGTTTCATTTATAAAGTAAACATGAAACATTTCATAAATAAAACTATTTTTAAATTATTTAATTTTATGTTTCAGCAAATATTGGCAAAGCGCAATTTTTATTGGCCTCGTGCAACTTCATTTATGAATATTTATTAAAACATTTCAGATGATTGAAAAAGCAGCTGCATAAAATGAATTAATCAAACCTTTTTCAAGAATACGTTTAAATATCAAACATATAATTAAAGTTGTTGTTTTTTTTAATATAAAATATATTATAAATAAATTTTAAATTAAAACTTTGTTGATTTCAAACCAAAGAAAAAAGTTTTTAGCCAATAGTGTTCGTTACGTCACAAAAACTTGTAGAACTATAAATATTATTACTACTCGTTTCTTGTTTCTTATACGTTTTTTAGTTTCCTGTGATCAAGCAATCTTATTTCCTTACCACTTAGCTATAAAACTGTGTTATCAAAAATAATTTATAGGATATTGGTCTTATATCCGGTAACGGATGCAACTGTGAAAAAAAACGCGACAGCCTGGTGCGAAATATAAAAAAGTTTCGATGCAAGCTTGTGAGACAATTCACGTGAAGATTTGTTTGACTTTAGCTTTGTGTGTTTGCATAAATTGCCTCATTAATTTATTTTTATTGTAAGATTGTGTGTGTGTGTATATATATATATATGTATATATATATATATATATATATATATATATATATATACATATATATATATATATATATATATATATATATATATATATATATATATATATATATATATATATCAATGTCATATTAGCATAAAATAAGTAAGTGTTTTTAAAAATAACACAATATTTTTAAATCTTGACATGTTTCGTAATTTCGTATTAGATTTTCAAAAGGTTCGTTTTATAAATTAATTTTAGATTTTTTATTTTAAAACGAGTCTTTTGAAAATGTAATGCGAAACATTATTAAAATATCGCCTTATTTTAATATATATATATATATATATATATATATATATATATATATATATATATATATATATATATATATATATATTTGTGTGTGTGTTTGTGCTTATAAGTAAAAATGTATAATGAGGCACGTAGAACAATTCCATTCTAAATAATGTTTTTTTTTGGTTATACTATCGGTTATATTATAATCGTTATACTATAAGCTATATTATGATTTTTTACCCTCCCACTAACGAGATTACTCTTGGTTTTTACTAAATTATGTTATAGGTACATTTAAGCACTTTAAATAAATAAACCGCAAAATTATAAAAGAAAACGTTCATTCAAAGTAAACAATTAAAGTTCTATAAAGAAAAATTGAGAGGAACAAAGAAAGAAAGAAAACGCGCTCTGATCAAACAAAAGATATTTTGTTTTAATTTTTCTTTGCTTACGTAGTGGAGATTTCGCCGACTAACAAAGCTATTGAAGTTCGCTGTTATCTTATTGAAAAATTTATAATGTTTTTTAAGCCTGTCTGGTTTTTTTATTTCCTTTACGTTCTTTCTCATAACAATTTCAAAATGTTTGTAATTCCTGCTTTTATAAAAAATGTACTGGGATCTAGCTGTTAGATAAAGTCAACCAATCAACTTCATTTAAGCTTCTGAGACCCTTAGTCATAAAAAGATAACATCTTGTTGAGTAACACTGTTTGTACCATTTGCGTTTCTGTTGATTATAGCAATCAAAGTACTTTTATTTTTATTTTTTATTTGTTAAATTATTAAAAACTAAACATGAAATGAGGAGTAAAGATGAACGATAATAATGAAAGCTAAAATGGAATTAACAGGAAAAGAATCAACTGACGATCTTAAACTTCTCTTTTCACGAATAATATACACATCTTTAGTTGGGAATTCGTCGGTTTTAAAATTAAACGATATTTTAAAATTGGAAAACGTCGATAAAATTGTAAACATATTAAAAAAACGTTCGCAATGGAACGGAATACAAGCATTTATTCACAGTTACCCATCGTTTTTTCAACTTGTGGAAGAAAATAATTCGCTTGTAATAAAACCCATTGCTACGGTAGAATTTTGTCGCGATTTTGATGGCAAAAAAGGCTGTATAAAAACGTTTTGTCCTAAACTACATGTTTGCCGTCATTTTGTAAAAGGAAAATGTACTTTCGGTCCTAGATGTAAAAAACCACATCATTTTGAGGGAAGTAACACTCGCGATGTTTTGCGAAACCATTTTCTTGAAGGTTTGTCTGATGAACAATTACGAGAGTTTTTATGCAGGAATGTTCAACATCTTTTAGAACAAGATTCGATAAATCCTGATGTGCCAAAGAGTTTAGAAATATGTAAATACTACAATGTAGCCACTGGGTGTACGCGAGACATCTGCCCTTATATTCACGTTTGTAGATTTTATGCTGAGGAAGGTAACTGTAAGTTTGGAAACCAATGTATAAGAAAGCACAGTATTGATAATATGCAAACAAAATTTCTTTTGCATCGATATCAAATGGATAACTTAACGGAAATGCAAGTAATGACATATCTTAAAATTAAGGCTGAGCGAAGAGAGGACCAATCGAATACAGATAAATGCGATAAATTGTCTCCACCACTTCTCAGCCCAAATCATACTCCTTTAAACATGGGACATTTTCCTGCGCTTTTTTCGTTACCTAATGCCACAATTTTACAAGCTTTGGCAAACAACAAAGTTCCTAGGAAGTTATCTAACTCCAATCATTCACCAATACTTAGTTTACCCATTTTTGACGATTCAAGTCGAGGGCGAAAATATTCTCTGCCAACGCCACCTATTATCGTAAATAAGAAAGGAGTTTTGAGAAACGGGCTTGTTGATGAAAAACTTTTTATTCAAACAATGCCTTCTTTCCCAGAGTGTAGTAAGATAGAGGGTATGCCAACAGACATACAAGCTCAATATTTTAGCTCAATGTCACAAAGTCTAGATCTTAATAATAAAAATATAAAAAATAGTTTTCTAGATAATGAATTGAACTTGAAAAGTCTTAACCATTTTGAAAACTCTCCAACAAAGAATATAAATTTAAAACCAAATCTCTCATCATCTTCTGATTCGTTGCACGAATCTTTTATGCAAACCATTCTTGCTAACTCTTTTGAACAAAACATTAGACTATATGATAATAACGAACTTTCACGCGACAGGCTGGGTTTGCATAATCTTTCACCGCCAACAACAAACTTTAATTATGAAAAAAGAAAATTTCAACATGGAACAAGTGAAAATAGCGAAGAATTTGAGCAGTTTCCTGTAGAAAACGATATTTTAACAAATGGACATTCAACAAGTTTTAGTCAGATAAATTATAGTTTAAAATCTAACAATGCTTTAAATTCAGAGGACACTTCTTTATTTTCCAGTTACTATACTAATTCTAAAGCTTCAACAAGCGATTTTTACTCTTCGTTAGGCTCAGGTACAAGTATATTTTCTTTTCAACAATCAAAAGAAGGCTCTCCAACGAATAACGAACAAGCCTACAGAGATCGAAAGTTTGTTTCAGATATTTTAGATAGTACAAATCTAATTACGGGTCATAATACACAACATCAATCAATTGTTTCTGAGCAAACAAACGGTAATGTTGCAAATCCAAGTGCCAAAAAGGTAAACTGTATTTGTCAACAAACTGTAATTTGCACTTATTATATAAAGGGAAGGTGTTTAGGCAATCCGTGTCCAAAATTACATTCAGAAGAAATATTTCAGTGGCAAGTTTACACGACTCCTTTAAAAAGTAATAATAATCTTAAATATGAAAAAGAAAAGGGGAAATGGATAAATATAGGGACACATGAAAATTTAAAACTCGAATCTGATTACTGCTCCGCAGAAATAGAGCATTCAAAAATAGACCTTTTTGGAACCACCGTCACTGTAAAATTTGAAGAAATGGTAGCTGTTGGGATAAGCGAGATTAACGCAAACTTTGGATCTTATGACTTATCGTCATGGTTATTGCAAGCAATAGGTATGAACATAATTTCATTTTGTAGTACTGTTTTCTAAGATTATATGATTATTACATTTTGGCGCAATAATTAACTGAGCTTGGATGAATTTGTAATTAAGATATTTAATTTTGCATTATTGTGAAAAAGTTTAAAATTTAAAAGAGTGACCAAACTTTTATGAAAAACACGTTTTTTTTAAAAAGTTTATTTAGGCTTGTCTCCAACTGGATTTTTTTTGGTTTTACATTTTTGACATTTTTGAATTTTTTTATATTTGGAGACTTCAATTAATCATGTCAACAAAACTGAAGATGGAAAACGGAAATGGGAATTTATAGCATAATTTTTAAAAATAATTTTTTAGTCATAGTTTTGCATCAATAATTCCCCAAAAATTACATTAATAATTATTTCGTACAGGTTACCTAAGGGAACGTGGCAAAACTATTTTACATAATTTTATTAGGGAAGTCATAGAAAGTTTTATAATCTTTAAGATGTGGGAGGACTGAGTGCGAAAAATTGTTTGACGTTATTAAAATTAACGGAAGTACCCATATCAGTAGTTTTACTTCATGATTGATATATTGTTGTAATTATGTATGCAACATTGTATATTACAATCATCATTAAGGTAATTACAATACTATTATTATATTGTTTATAAATGTAATCATTTATTTATGCTGATTTTTTCTATTCGGTCGCGCAGTTTTTTATATCGAGCGACATATTACAAACACATGTTTTTGTTGTTATTGTTTATTTAAATAATAACCGACACTGTGATCTTAAGTGAGACACGCCAATGTTATAACAACAACCTTTACAATAAATACAAAGGTTAACGTAAACGCACTGAAATTTTTATTTTATATTTTATTATTTTATTGTTTGCGCTATTTAAATGTTGTGTTTATACAAAAATCGTTTGTAGCTATCAGCGATTTAAAAACTCCTTTTGTTTTAAAAAAAAAAAAAAAAAAAAAAAAAAAAAAAAAAGAGATAAAGGAATTACCGAAATTTTTACGCTAAGGATGAACTTCTTCAGTTTGATTCGTCATATAACCCACTTCCCTGATGCTTTTTACTTGTAGCTTATAAAATTTTTGATTTTTCTTAGCCGTAAATTAAAAATTAACATTTAACTAACCTTGAAATAAAACTTAACATTAAAAAAATAAACTAATTAAAACAAGCTTTTTGAAAATCTAGTAACACTATATTTCCTATAATTACAAGCCTATCTAGCAACGCTATATTTCCTATAAAAACAATAAACTGTTTATACAGTCTTTTACTAATTTTCAATAAAATATATAAGAAACTGTTTTGCCAGGGCTACGAGTTTTTATGACAGGGCTATGATCTGGACTGGTGTCTTCTGGTGTCTTCGTTTGCGAACACACTTTGAACTTTTTTTTATTAGTATTCGTGTTTATTTATTTGTCTAATCAAGTATTATTAAAAGTCATTATAAAAAATAACTAGGAAAACTCACAAGAAAAAATTTTTAAACATATCTCTATATAAACATACTATAATCAAAAATCAAATAGGTGGTTATGACTTATACATATCTACTGTCTAACGAAAACGTATCTACTCAACGACCATTTGTTGCAAGTCTGCTTCAGATGGCTATGACGTAGTCTTGTAAAAATAATGTTGCAAAAATAACGTCTGTTAGTTATTTGTGCGTGATACATAGCTTATGCATATAGCATAAATTGCTAGCAAAGTTTATTTTTACAACATTTTTTGACATTTCAAGTCTTTGTGAACAACTCCACTAAATCTTATTTCAATTTTTTATTTTATAACTGTTTAATTCATAACTATAGTTCTGTTTTTTTTTTTTTTTTTTTGGCAGAAAAATTACATTACTTTTTTCCTTGTTGAAAGTCATCGACCATGTTTTAGCCTATTCTGATATTTTTAAAGTATATTCTTATAAATCCATGTTATAAATTGAACACAATTTAAGCTACTGTTATGTAAAATCATAATCAGAAGGAATATTTTTTTCTAAATCAGGAAACACTTGTCAAATATTTGTTAACTATTAAAGAGGTGTTTCTGTTAATCTTAATTTATTTTACAAGGAAACTTTGCAAAGATTCTTTAACAATACTTATATAATATATAACATAATATAATAAAACATAGGATTCAAATATTCTTAGAATATTCAATTCCTATGTTTAATAAGCTAGAAATTTCCGAATTTATAAAAAAAAATAAAACTTTTTAATATAATGCAACATGTCATGTATTATTTACTTGAGCATTATACACAATACAACATACACTAAAATAAAATTTATAATTTAGATGATTATTCTATTCAAGACAATGTGGTGTATAAAATGCGTCGCCTTTCCACGCCATCTTCAATGGTTGAATATTCAGATTTATCTTTTTCGACAGTTTGGCTCTGGTACTGGGAAGATAATTTTGGAATGTGGAGAAGTTATCCATCAAGTAATGCTGATTTAATCGAGACCAATAAAGCATGTTTAATTAAGGAAATTGAATCGAAATTTATGGAAGGTATATTTTTAGAACCAATTTCTTTAATTTAGTTTGCAATGGTTATTGAGAAACTTGATCCTCATTTTAACCCATAGCTTTAAAATGGCTGGGAAAAAAACTATTTTTAGAAAGTCTCTAAGCTAAAACATATAATCAAAATTGTTAACTGAAAAAATCCAATTTTGAACTTGTTTAACAAATTTAAAATAGCAAATACCAGAGACTACAAATATCATTGTTAAGATTGAACTCATTACTTATTGCTTATGAAGTGAGTGCTGTGCCACATTTATTGTTAAAATGTAGTAGTAGTACAGAAATTTTTTTATTTTTACCATTTTATGGTAAAAAAGGAGGAAATATATTCATTAAAATTATTTAAAAATATAAAATTAAAATAAAAGCATTAAAATGTTTGATATAAAGCAAAATTATTTTTCAGTTTATAAATAGCTAAAAAATTTTTACAGAATTTTGGAATGTTAGTTGATAAAATACTTTTTTTTATTCAGAAGCTCTTCAGAAGAATTTAGTTTTATAATAAAATTGCTATTTTTTAAATAAACAGCTGTATGATTTTAGTTTCAGTTATGTTCACCTGTAAGTTGGATTTTGCTTTACAGCACTCTAAATAAAAAAGCAAAATTCTTGACAAAGTATTATTATTCAACAGAAAAAATATAAACAATAATGCTAATTTTTACAATTCTTCTCCTGACTCTATTGCCAATTGAATAATAAAGCAAAGTTAGATAATTTTCAAATTTTATATATATCTATATATTTATAAAATTTATATCTATAGTTGTTAAATGACCATCTATGTTTATTATGTTATATAATAACAGCATTTGTTATCACTTATAAATTTTTTTAATGTTTGGTATTTTGTTTTTTGTTTTTTTTCCTTATTTAAATTTTCCTATAGTTAAATAAAATAACACTGAGTTAATTTTTATTAATTAAGCTAATTTTTTGATCATTATAGGACATTTGCAGTATAGCTTTGTGGAAAAGAAAACTACATTTGATTTCAATGCTATGTATCAAATTAACTATCAATCAGGAAAACATATAAAAATAAGGCGTCGACCAAAGTTTGCACCACAAGATTACAATCATGAAACAAGGTTCATGGTGGTTTTTCCAATTATTTTTTTGTTGACAAAGTCAGTTAATGCATATATAATCTTTTAAATGCGGTTTAATCTTTACATTTTTTTTTCACACGCAAAAAGAAGATTGAATAATCGAATAGTTTTTTTGGTAATATAACTCCTTCATATGTGTGTGTATATATATATATATATATATATATATATATATATATATATATATATATATATATATATATATATATATATATATATATATATATATATATATATATATATATATATATATATATATATATATACACAGGGCCAACAACATGGGTTTCGAAGTGGATGGATGAAGTGGATGGGGCACAATCGTTAATTTATAAAAAAACTCCCATATATCTAAATATTTCTGACGTTAAAGGGGTCTTGAGCGACCCTTAAAAATATTTTTTATTCAAAAGTTTTGTAAATCCAGTATTAATTTATTATACAAAACACATTTAGGGGTTTTGAGCAAATATTTTTAAAAAGTGTTGTTTTTAGAGCCACCCTAATATATGTATATATATTGAATAAGTTTGTTGGGCTAAAAATTGTTAAAAAGTAAGCTTACTTACTTGGTGCAGCTCATGACTCAAATGCAAGTGTGGTGCAATACCATGCCACAAGATCTAATCAAAAAAATTATAGATTTCATGCCACGTAGAATCTTGGCATGTCTTAAAAACAAAGGTGGCCATATAAAACATTTTGTTTTCTTATACTTTTGCACACCTTTTTATTATCTTATATTTGCCACTCTTATTGTATTCTAAATAAATTAAAAATGATAAAAAAGAAACATTTTTTTATATTTAACACTTTGCAATATTGTTTTCTTTTATCATTAAATTAAATATATATATATATATATATATATATATATATATATATATATATATATATATATACACACATTTATGCATATATATACATATATGCATATATACATATATATAGATACATATTTTACAAATAATTTTTATTATTGATTTAGAACTGATTTCATAATTGGACCTGAAAATGTTATTAAAAAACCACAACAACCTTGGAATGGTCATGATCTGGTACCTTTACAAGAAATGTCTGACATTTACAATACAGTTGCTAATCGATTTAAAAGTTATTGCAATGAATATGAAATATTGAGCATTATACAACTTCAGAACAAAGAACTTTGGGGTACTTTTGTAAGGTATAATCATTATTGTTTATAGTTTTCTATAGACTATGGATTTATATATATATATGTGTGTGTATATATATATATATATATATGTGTGTGTGTGTATATATATATATATGTATATATATGTATGTATATATATATATATATATATATATATATATATATATATATATATATATATATATGTAAATCGCATAAAGCATGAAATTTCGAGTAATGTTACAAATTTAGTTGTACTTTATTATTATTATTATTATTATTATTATATATATGTATGTATGTATATAAATGTGTGTGTGTGTATATATATATATATATATATATATATATATATATATATATATATATATATATATATATATATATATATATATATATATATATATATATATATATATATATATATATATTAGGGTGATTCAGATTGTAATAGAAAAAAAAAAGTTCACAAAAAGCATTCTCCTCAAGGTTGCCTGTGTTTCTTTTATCACCTAGGGTCATGTGCACCAAAAATTAGACTTAAAGAAGCAGTTTTAGGGGTTGCCATGTTTTATAGATGAATTAACCATTGGTAAAATTTTGTGATTCTCTCAAATTTTGCAAATTTGTTTTTTTATTTTATATATATATATATATATATATATATATATATATATATATATATATATATATATATATATATATATATATATATATATATATATATATATATATATATATATATATATATAACAATATATTTTGAATAGAAATTAATATGGCAACCACTAGATCTTCTGATGTGGTGTGGCTTGTCGGTAGACCTACACAAACTCTGTCGACTGCCAGACTTCCTTCAAGAGGGGATGTTCTTCGGAGGTTGCTCTTCCATCATATAGAAGAGAAACAAGAGTGAAAAAAAGTATTCGGACAACAATTGAAGCAGTTGAAGAATTCCAACTCAATTCCAAGCAGTTGAAGAATTCCAACTCAAAAAATTGACAATGCAGAAAGAAAGTTAAAAAAACTTTATGACGAATATCTATTGATGAAAAAACACCGATGCTTAAAGTTGGACAGTCAAATGAAAGAAGGACTTTTCCATGCTGACCTTGAAGAACTCTTTGATATATCAACCAAAAATGCATCAGAAGTTATGAAAAACGATGAAGATAAAGCATTTTTATATCAGCAGCAAAATGATCCATTAAGTTGTAGCATGGCAGGAATTGATCGAAATTTAACAGCTAGGGAGGCATGGAAATGAGTCTGAGAAACTAAAATGAAGTTGAGGCGTCAAAGCAGTAAAGCGGAACTGATGGAAAAAACAGAACTTTCTTCTTCATCAGCAGTTGACATGTGAGTGCAAGTAGCTCAAGTTCCTTGGATGATGATGAATATCAGACTCCTTCCGCTTCCAGCACACTGACCACAAGTGGTTCAACGAAAAAGAAGATGAAAGTTCTAACAAATAATGTTGTATCGTCTCTTGATCGTGTTAATATTTCTGATCGCCGTGCATTTTTCATGGTTGAAACAGTTGCTCATGCTCTTGATCACTCTCTAAAAGATTTATCATTGTCGTACAGCACAATCCGCAGAGAAAGGCGATCTGTTCGTGAAGCACTGACTACAGCTGACAAGGTTGATTTCTCTCCTGATGATCCACTTCTTTTGCATTGGGATGGAAAGCTCTTACCTGATATCACTGGTGTTCAAAAAAAAGTGAATAAAATTGCCATTCTTGTGACTGGTGGTGGGGTGGAAAAATTCCTGGGCATTCCAAAGATTGATTGAGGTACAGGTGAGCATCAGGCTGATGCTTGCACGAAGGCTCTTAAAGATTGGAAATTGTAAGAACTTGTTCAGGGACTGGTTTTTGACACTACTTCATCCAACACTGGGTTTAACATTGGTGCCTGCACAATAATAGAGCAGAATCTTGACCGTAATCTTATATGGGTAGCATGCAAACCCCAAAGTCATGCTTTCCACCATTTTCATGACTGCATTTGGAAGCAGTAGAGGACCTGAAGTTGGTATTTTTAATTGTTTCCAGAAGCAATGGTGAACAATCAACAAGGAGGTATTCACTAAAGGGAATGAAAAATTGTATAACTGTAAAGAAATGGTAGTGTATTATGGTGAAGCAACCCAGTAGTGTATTATGGTGAAGCAACCCAGAGATGATTACTTAGAACTCTTGAATTCGTGCCTTATTTTTCTTGGAAGATCAACTGCAACTTCGGAGTTGAATGTAAAGTTTCGGGCACCAGGTGCAACACACAATGCATGTTGAATGGCAAAAGCTATATATTGTATGAAGATATATTTGTTTCAGGATCAATATGTTATTACTGCAAAGGATAAGAAAGGAATATCAGACATAAGTCTTTTTGTGGCATTTATAAACGGACAGTTTTGGAATGAAGCTCAGTTAGCTGAACGACCACCATTCAATGATGCCAAGCTTCTTTAACGAATTCAAGAATATTCAAATCATACAATTGCAATTAATGCAGCAAAAGCTTTTCATTGCCATCTGTGGTATTTTTCTGAACATCTAATAGGATTGGCTTTCTTTGATTCCCGTGTCGACAACAACACCAAGAGAGACATGGCAAACAACCTGAAACAACAGCCAAAACAGAAATCGCTCAAAAGACTTGATGCTGCCACATTCAATTATCACAGTACATTGTCTTCCTTCGTTATCAAATGCACCGCAGAACTTTTCGATCTAATTTTGAAGAATGGCAAAGAAAAAGCTATATCATTTTTAATGAAAGAATCTTCAGAGTGGGAAACAGATTCAACATATCTTGAAATGAAGCACAAGGTTCGTCAAATGAAGGTTGTCAACAATTGCGCGGAACAAGGCATATCACTTATAACATACTTCAACAAAAGCGTTATGAAAGATGAAAACCAAAAGCAGTTTCTTCTTCGATTGGTTGATCTTCACCGGAAGGAATTTCCAGTTGCATTAAAGTCTACCCTGATGAAGATGACTGTTGAATGATGAAAATGATTGATCTATTATTTCCTAGTGTTATTACATAGTAGGACAGTACTATATTATTGTTTGTTTAACATTAAACATCCACAATCCACCACATAATAATAAGTAATTGATAATAAATAGTTAAAAAAAATTTTTTTTACTTTTTTAACCTCATTCCAAAATGTGACAAAACATGGCAACCCCTAAATATCATCCGATTTGATTCAAATTTTGGAAAATAATTACTATTGTCATATAGAACAAGGGCAAACTTGAGGACAACTAAAGTTTTGAACCTAAAAATTTTTCATCACCCTAATATATATATATATATATATATATATATATATATATATATATATATATATATATATATATATATATATATATATATATATATATATATATATATATATATATAATATATATATATATAATAATCCTCCTTTATCTATATAATAATCCTCCTTCATCTATATAATAATCCTCCTTCATCTCAAGACTGCACACTTTTTGACGTTATTTCTGATCATATTGAGTAAGCCCTTTCTCTTTATCCATCAGCTAATATAGTTGTTGACGGGTACTTTAATGCTCACCACTCTGAATGGCTTGGCTCTTTTGCCTTTCTCAATCCCTGACTCAAATAGTCAACTTTCCAACTCGCTTTCCAGACAACCCGAATCATTTACCTTCTCTACTCGACTTATGTCTTGTTTCTGATCCTAGTCAGTGCTCAGTTTCTCCACATTCACCCTTAGATTCTTCTGATCACAGTTTGATCTCTCTAAAACTAATATCTCATTCTTCTTCATCACCTGAATCCACCTATTATCGAACCTCTTACAACTACAGTAAAACTGGCTGGGATTCTTTCCGTGATTTTCTTCGTGATGGCCCTTGGGTAGAAATTTTTTTAATTCCTGTCGACAAATGTGCTTCTTACATAACTTCGTGGATTCAGGCTGGCATGGAATCTTTTGTTCCCTATCGACGATTCCAGGTCAAGCCTCACTCTCCTCCATGGTTTTCCTCACACTGTGCTGCTGCGATTGCCAATCGAAACTGTTACTTCCATATTTATCAGCAAAACAATTCTCCAGAAAACAGACGTCTGTTTATTACTGCTAGAAACAATTGTAAAAAGGTTTTGTCTAACGCCAAAACCGGCTATTCTCAGGTCATGAAATCTCGTATCTCATCTCAAAAATTAGGCTCCCGTGACTTCTGGAGAATCTTTAATAATATCAATAATAAGGGCAAATCCATAATTCCACCTCTCTTGTATGGTTCAGACTTTGTCACCTCACCTAAAGACAAAGCCGAATTGTTTGCTAAAAAACTTTTCATCAATATCATCTCTTGATTCCACTAGTTGTGTTCTACCTGATATTGCCAACAAACAGGTTGATCCATTGCTTGACATTCATATCACTCCAGCATCTGTATCTAAAGTGATTTCCTGCCTAGACTCTTCTACAGCTTGTAGCCCGGACAACATACCTGTTATTGTCTTGCAGAAGTGTTCTCCGGAGCTGTCATCTATACTCTCAAAACTATTCAACAAGTGCTTATCAGAGTCTTGCTTTCCAGCCTGCTGGAAAGCGGCATTTGTTATCCCTATCTTCAAAAATTCTGGAGAGCGATCTGATTCGTCTAACTACCGTCCCATAAGTCTTCTTCCTATCATAAGCAAGGTTTTTGAATCTTTAATTAAGAAACACTTAATTTCTCATCTTGAATCTAATAACTTACTTTCTGACCATCAATATGGATTTCGATCTTCTCGTTCTACAGCTGATTTGCTAACAGTAATAACTGACAGGTTTTATCGTGCATTAGATAAAGGTGAAGAGGTTAAGCCCATTGCTCTTGACATTTCAAAAGCTTTTGATAAAGTTTGGCATGCTGGTCTTCTCCATAAGCTTTCTTCTTATGGTGTATCCGGCAACATCTTTAAGATCATTGAATCCTTTCTTTCCAATCGTAGCATAAAAGTTGTCCTCGATGGACAACACTCTTCTTCTTATTCTGTAACTTCAGGGGTTCCTCAAGGTTCTATCCTTGGCCCTATACTCTTTTTAATTTGCATTAATGATCTTCCAGATATTCTCACATCTAAGGTGGCATTGTTTGCTGACGATACTACCATTTATTCTTGTCGTGATAAAAAACCATCACCCACTGATTGCTTGGAGGGGGCATTTGAGCTTGAAAAGGATCTCACTTTTGCTACAGCATGGGGCTCACAGTAGCTGGTGAACTTTAATTCAGATAAAACTCAATTTTTTTCAGCTAATCGTTATCGCAATAATTTAGATCTTCCTATATTTATGAACGGTGATGTACTCGATGAGTCACCTACTCTTCATCTTCTAGGATTAACTCTTACTTCCAATTTTTCTTGGAAGCCATATATCAAATCAGTTGCAAAATTAGCATCTGCTAAGGTTGCATCCCTTTATCGAGCTCGTCACTTTCTTACTTTGGATTCTATTCTTTATCTCTATAAATCTCAAATCCGGCCTTGTATGGAATACTGTTGCCATATCTGGGGCGGATCTTCTAATGATGCCCTTTCTCTTCAGACAAGGTGCAAAAACGCATTGTAAACATAGTTGGATCTGCTCTTGCAGCCAACCTCCAACCATTATCACATCGTCGTAATGTTGCTTCTCTTTCTCTTTTTTACAAATACTATAATGGGCACTGCTCTAAAGAGCTAGCGTCTCTTGTGCCATCTACTATAATTCATTCTCGTGTTACTCGTCATTCAATTAAGTGTCATCCTTTTTCTGTGACTGTTCCTAAGTGCTCCAAAAACGCTTATTCGTCTAGTTTTTTTCTTCGAACATCAGCTCTTTGGAATTCGCTTCCTTCATCTTGCTTTCCTGATTCATATAATTTGCAATCTTTTAAGTCGTCCGTCAATCAATATCTTGCTCTACAATCTTCATCTTTTCTCTTTCAGTAACTTCCAACTTTAATTAGTGGCTGCTTGCAGCCTTGTTGGAAGCGAAGATGTTTAAAAAAAATATATATATATATATATATATATATATATATATATATATATGTATATATATATATATATATATAAATATACGTGAGGGCAATGAGTTGAATTATTTATTTTTTCATAAATATAAACTAGCTATGTATTCATCAACAGATTTCAAATTTTATGTTTAAATTATTCAGTGTTCAGTTTTTATGACCATGAAAGAATAACCCCCTCATTTTAAGGAGGCCACAAACTTTACATGGTCATAAAAACTGAACACTGAATAATTTAAACATAAAATTTGAAATCTGTCAATGAATACATAACTAGTTTATATTTATGAAAAAATAAATAATTCAACTCAATGCCTTTTTTTTTAGAGTAGGGGGGGGGGGGCTATGATTTTAGAGTTTCTTTTTCCCATTCTCCTATCACAGTAATTTTTTTTTGTGAAGAGTCTTTTTGTCATACATATGAATGTAAAAGTTTAGGAATATTCTTTTTGTTTAAAAGTTGTTTATTTCAAACATTTAAAAACCTTCCTACACCACTGTATGTATATATATATATATATATATATATATATATATATATATATATATATATATATATATATATATATATATATATATATATATATATATATATATATATATATATATATATATATATATATATATATATATATATATATATATATAGAACCCTAAGATGTTGTCCGAAAGTTTTTTCGATATTTTGTTGACAAAAAGTAAAAATTAAAATGCAAGACCGGAATTTTTTTTTTTTAATAATGATAGACTGCCTGCCCCAACCAAACCCTCAGTCGATGTAGCAGCACTCCCTTGCGGGTCAGGCTATTTGTCAGTCGATGTAGCAGCACTCCCTTGCGAGTCAGGCTATAAGATAGTCGATGTAGCAACACTCCGCGCATGATTTACAGTAAAAAAAATAAAAATAAAAACATTTTATTAAAAAAAATAAAAATAAAAACATTTTATTAAAAAAAATAAAAATAAAAACATTGTTTATATTGTTAAAAACATTCAAAATGTTATAAAAACATTCAGAATGTTTTTAAAAACATTCTGGTCAATTAAATTTGCGTTTTTGTGGTTTTTTTAAAAAACGATTAATTTGTAATTAAATTAATGGTTTTTACTTTCGTCCAACACGGAAATGTTGGACGAAAGTCAAAAGTAATTAAAAGTGACGTATGTGTTGGCGTAAGAATCACTTTTTTCCTTCCGCTCTTCCTAAAGCCAACAAACTATAGAACTATATATATATATATATATATATATATATATATATATATATATATATATATATATATAATATATATATATATATATATATATATATATATATATATATATATATATATATATATATATATATATATATATATATTTATATATTTGTATATATATATATATATATATATATATATATATATATATATATACATATATATATAAATATACATATATATATAAATACATATATATATAAATATATATAAATTATATATATATATATTTCAAACATTTAAAAACCTTCCTACACCACTGTATGTATATATATATATATATATATATATATATATATATATATATATATATATATATATATATATATATATATATATATATATATATATATAGATCTATAGTTTGTTGGCTTTGGGAAGAGCGGAAGGAAAAAAGTGATTCTTACGCCAACACATACGTCACTTTTAATTACTTTTGACTTTCGTCCAACATTTTCGTGTTGGACGAAAGTCAAAACCATTAATTTAATTACAAATTAATTTTTATATAAAAAAACCACAAAAACGCAAATTTAATTGACCAGAATGTTTTTAAAAACATTCTGAATGTTTTTAAAACATTTTGAATGTTTTTAACAATATAAACAATATTTTTATTTTTATTTTTTTTAATAAAATGTTTTTATTTTTATTTTTTTTAATAAAATGTTTTTATTTTTATTTTTTTTAATAAAATGTTTTTATTTTTATTTTTTTTAATAAAATGTTTTTATTTTTATTTTTTTTACTGTAAATCATGCGCGGAGTGTTGCTACATCGACTATCTTATAGCCTGACTCGCAAGGGAGTGCTGCTACATCGACTGACAAATAGCCTGACTCGCAAGGGAGTGCTGCTACATCGACTGTCAAATAGCCTGACTCGCAAGGGAGTGCTGCTACATCGACTGACAAATAGCCTGACCCGCAAGGGAGTGCTGCTACATCGACTGACAAATAGCCTGACCCGCAAGGGAGTGCTGCTACATCGACTGAGGGTTTGGTTGGGGCAGGCAGTCTATCATTATTAAGAAAAAAAAATTCCGGTCTTGCATTTTAATTTTTACTTTTTGTCAACAAAATATGGAAAAAACTTTCGGACAACATCTAAGGGTTCTATATATATATATATATATATATATATATATATATATATATATATATATATATATATATATATATATATATATATATATATATATATATATATATATATATATATATATATATATATATATATATATATATATATATATATATATAAATATATATATAAATATATATATATAAATATATATATATATATGTATACATATATATATAAATACATATATATAATAAATACATATACATATATAAATATATATATATACATATATTTATAAATACATATATATATATATATATATATATATATATATATATATATATATATATATATATATATATATTTATACATATATATATCTATATAAAAGTATATATATTTATATATATATTTATATATATATATGTATATTTATATATATATATATATATATATATATATATATATGTATATATATACACACACATACATACATATACATACATATATAATAATAGCATACATATACATACATATATATTATTACTAGAAGTAAGTTTTCTTTTTCTTTTATTAATATATAATTTTTTTTCATAATTCACTTTTATTCAAAAATATTTGGATAGTTAAAAAAATATTAATTTAGATTTCGAAATATGCTTATGAATAAAGGTCTGAGAACTACTGAAAAGTATGTGTTTAAACCTTGTTTAAAGAAAGATTTGGCAGCAGTATTTCAGCAAGGATTCCCTGTTTGTACTTGCATAACTGATCATGGAAAAATGCCACTTTGCAATACCTTCACAAGTGATCCACATAAAATTAAACTTGATCATAAAATAACCAATGATGATCCTTTCCAATATACCTTTTGTGCACGGATGACGATTTCACTATCTGATATAAAAGAAAATGGTTTTAATGATTTTCAGCGAGAAGCTCAAGATTCTTATTCGAGCACCTCACCAGATTTATTTTTTTATGCTCACAATACTAATCAAGTCTATCCAGAGTTTTTAATTGTTTTCAAATCATAGTGATTGGGTTACCAATCATACTAGATTATATTTAATATTATTTTCAAAGCATCCTAAAAATTAATCTATAGATAGTATTCTGTAATCTCAAATCTTTTTATCATTGTTTATAGGTTGTACAGATCAAAAAGCGAAACTCATCAAATTTTTACTCATTTCGAGTACAAGTTTTTTTTTTTTTTTTTGATTTATCTTTACATTTCACTCAAAAGTTGTATTGACGTCACGTTTCTCTCTCTTGTACTGACATTTTTTAATAGGTTTTCACTTCTCCCCTTGTTTTAGACTATGACAAAAATATTTTGAATATTGAAAGCAACATGAATCTAATCCAAAAATTGGCTTAACTTTAGAAATAAATCGTTGATTTATTTGAGGTTGGCGATGTTTTTAATATATATATATATATATATATATATATATATATATATATATATATATATATATATATATATATATATATATATATATATATATATACATACATATATATATATATATATACATATATACATATATACATATATACATATATACATATATACATATATACATATATACATATATATATATATATATATATATATATATATATATATATATATATATATATATATATATATATATATATATATATATATATATATATATATATATTATAAACAACATATATATATATATATATATATATATATATATATATATATCAATAACAGAACGTGTTTACGTGTTTCATTTCCAATGATTAGGAATCACTTTATTTATGTCAAATTATATCTCTCTTTTGCGTCATAGTCTAAGATTCTTTTAACTACAGGATAATTCTGTAAATCTTTTTTAAAACGAAAGTTTACGGTAAAATGTATGTTAGAAATAAAACGAAAAAAAGCAATTTATATTTATTTTATTATAAAAGAGTTTGTTTGTTCATGGAACAATTATAATTATTCCCAACTTTCATGAAAATCGAACATTTTACTAAAAAAGTTAAATTTTCGGAAGAAAACGGGAGTAGTGTACTTGATTCCGTGAAAAACAAAATACTGATTTTGTAAATAAAATGATTTTTACTAAAAGTTATTATCATATTTACAGTATTTTTATATTTCTGTAATTTACAAACTATTGTTTGGCTTGAAGCGTTTTTATGATATTATTTTTAAACAAATTTAAACTCAAGCGTTTTTATGGAAAGACGAGTGACAACAAAACAGACAACACAAGAATTAAAATTGTTCTTAGTTTTTAAACCATCAAAGCGTCAATTCTTTTTTGCAAACACTTTGTTTTTAGCGCGAATTGCAAGCAATATTTTGCAAACAATAATCTTTATTTTTATTAATTTTTGATTTAGTTATCATCAAAGACTAAAATGAAAAGTTTTATTAAAGTTTTCATGTGTTTGTTTATTTTTACTTTTTTTTTGTTTATCTGATTCTTTTTCTTAAGTCAATTATAATTTTTTGATTTTGATGTTTTTTTTGTTTGTTTTTTTAAGTTTTTATTGATTTTTAATGGGTATTTATTGTAGCACAATTTTATTTTATCAATATATAAAATTTTTGTAATGTTTTAAAAATAAATTTGGAAAAGCGAAATTTTGTGTAGATTGTAAAGTGAAATAAAAAATGTGAATTTTTATTTTATTGTTTCCATTATTTTCTTTTTCCTTTAAAACATTTAAAAATAAACTAAATGGTATTATTCAGAGGTAAGTTCTATACTAAAATAAGCGTTATACTTAAAAAAAAAAATTACTTGTAAGCATCACGTATCCTCTGGGAAGTTTGGTTTAACATAGTACAAAACAATAACTGTCTAACCATTTACGGAAAAAAAATTGTTTTGTTTCGTGTTGGTTTTATCAAAACAATTTTTTTGATCGTTTTATATGGTACTGAAAATTTCATTTTGCTGTTGTTCTTGACGCAAACACCATCCAACGCTGACGCACATACTAGAGATCAATCTATCGAGAATCACAACAAAAATCACAATATATATAAAGTTTTTTGAATACCTTCGCAGCCGGCACAACTCAGAAAAAAGTTACGCTTAATTTCCGTTGCGTGTTTAAAACCTTATAGAACAAAAAGAAAATCACGTGTCAAAAATGTTTTCATTCCGTGAAAATTACTTCTTCTTTTTTTAACATCATTGCTTCCTACAAAGCTGCAAGCAACCACTATTAGAGTTGGAAGTTACTGAAAGAAAAAGGATGAAGATTGCAGAGCAAGATAACGATTGATAGACGACTTAAAAGATTGCAAATTATATGAATCAGGAAAGTAAGATGAAGGAAGCGAATTCCGAAAAACTGATGTTTAAGGAAAAAAAACTAGAGGATTAAGAGTTTTTAGAGCAATTAGAAACAGTCACAGAAAAAGGAGGTTTTTTACAAATACTATAAAACATTATAGTATTTGTAGTAAAGAGAAAGAGAAGCAACATTACGACGATGTGATAATGGTTGGAGGTTGGCTGCAAGAGCAGGTCCAACTATGTTTAAAATGAGTTATTGCACCTTGTCTAAAAGAGAAAGGGCGTCATTAGAAGATCTGCTCCAGATATGGCAACCGTATTCCATATAAGGACGGATTTGAGATTTGTAGAGATAAAGAATAGAATCCGGAGTAAGAAAATGTCGAGCTCGATAAAGAGATACAAACTTAGCAGATGCTAATTTTGCAACGGATTTGATATATGGTTTCCAAGAAAGATCGGAAGTAAGAGTTAATTCTAGAAGATGAAGGGTAGTTGACTCATCGAGTGCATTACCGTTCATAAATATATAGTCAAGAGATGATATTGATGAAAAGTTCTAAGCAAACCATTCAGCTTTGTCTTCATTTGAGGTGACAAAGTCTAAATCATACAAGAGAGGTGGAATTACAGATTAGCTCTTATTATTAATACTATTAAAGATTATCCAGATGTCACGAGAGCCTAATTTTTGTGATAAAATACGAGATTTCATGACCTGAGAATAGCGGGCTTTGGCGTTAGACAAAAACTTTTTACAATGGTTTCTAGCAATAATAAATAGACATCTGTTTTCTGGAGAATTTTTTTGCTGATAGATATGGAAGTAACGGTTTCGATTGGAAATTGCAGTAGCACAATGCGAGGAAAACCATAGAGGAGAGTGAGGCTTAGCCTGGAATCGTCGAGAGGGAATAAACGACTCCATGCCAGCCTGAATCCACAAAGTTATGTTAGAAACACATTTGTTGACAGGAAGACGAAAAATTTCTACCCAAAGGTCATCATAAAGAAAATCATGAGTCCCAGTCAGCTTAAAGATAGTTGTAAGAGGTATGATGATAGGGGGATACTGATGAAGAAAAATGACATATTAGTTTTAAAGAGATCAAACTGTGATCAGAAGCACCTAAGCGTAAATGTGGGGAAACTGAGCACTGACTAGGATCAGAAACAAGACATAAGTTGATTAGAGAATGTAAATGATTCGGGTTGTCTGAAAAACGAGTTGGAAAGTTGACTTTGAGTTGAGTTAGAGCTTGTTCAATTTTATCAGAAGTAACATCAAAAAGAGTGCAGTTTTGAGATGGAGGAGAGTGATATAAAACAAAGAGAAAGACGATAGAGTGAAGTGATGCTAAACGAAAGTACATAAAAGCATAGTCTGTGGATTCAAACCTAGTTTCCCGACAAATAAATGAATTCTTACGAATGGAAATGCTCAGGCCAAGCATGTGACTACTGGAGTCTTTACGAATTAAAGAAAGATAACCATCAACACTAAGATCGCAAGATTAGACAACTGAACTCAAATTAGTCTCACAAAGAGCAAGTAGATCTGGTGAACTTTGCAAGAAATAAGACTCAACAGAAGAAAGTTACTTCGAAGACCGCGAATATTAGTGAATGATAGGTTTAGAGAACTTGGTGATGACGATGGTTTTTTGTGTTTTATAGTTTTTGGCACTTTATTCATTTTTTAATTTGATGAAGAACTTGACTCAAAGCATAGATAGTACTCAGTACACTGTTTGATAGTGGCAAACTGTTTATGCTGCGATGTCATTCAATCATGGATAAGCGCAAAAAGAAGACAACTTTATTTAAATATCGCCTCAGTAAAAATATCAAACATCGAGACTCCTTTGTTATTATTTCTGCTCCTATGTTCACTAAAAAAAATAAGCTTGGCTTACTTGCTCTGATGTAATGGATGCATGAAATGATTTTAGTCAAACGCATATTGTAAAATGCACTAAGCTTTGTGTCAGAACTACGTCAACTCGTATCGATTAAAAAAGAAATTTTGTTAATACGTCAACTCGTACCAGTTAAAAAACTAATACTAACTGTTCCCTACTTGATAGAGTGAGTGACATCAATACAGAAGTAAATTTTATAAACAAAGAAATCTTAAACTCTGTCCAAATATGCGAGTCTGGCGATAATGATGAAAAGAAGAACAAAAAAAAGGCTAGTTGTATAACAATCAACTCAAATATGATCACAAAAGTGATCACTCACAATGTGATCACCAAGAGTTTGATAATAACGTAACATTTATCTATGTCATTGACAAATCCTAATTCACTTAATGGAAAATCAATCGCCGTTTTATAATTGATGTCACTGTTTTCATAACGTTGAATGATAAGTTTGTTTAGTGATAAGTGTTTTCGTAAAGTTGAATGGTGTTTGATTGGTGGATAAATGAAAGAGGTAAAGATCTACAAACAATTACACCCAAACACTGAAAAAACTCATAAAAGTGCAATTATTGCATTTATTCTTAACTCGAGTTTAAAAATCAAGTTATAAGAATATAGAAGCAAATACTTGACGACATTGATAAAAATTCATACCCAAGTTTGCGAAGGCATCAAAAAACCAGGTAAAAAAAAAATCATCAAAATTTTTTTAATGATGAAGATTTCCACCAAGATTACTCAATTCGGATCAGAAGAAAACCTAAGATATAAACATGAAAAAAACTGATCGCAGAAATTATAGAACTTGAAGCCAGGACCAGGACTATGCAAGCGACAATGCAGTCTTTAAGTTTGTATTTTCCATGAGAGCAGGGAAAATACAAAATACAAGTTTGATTGACGGTGGTTTTTTGTCACAAAGACGTTGATATGTATTAACAACGCATAAGCATTGGTAGAATTACGCGGTACAACACAAAGTTAGAAGAATATCGTGTTCTGTTTAAAGACAAATCTAAGGATTATATACTACATATATAACAATTAGGATTATATACTACATTGAATGATATTAATGAAATTCAAATAGTTTTAGTTGGCTAACTGTAAAGATTTTATCTTATTTACTAACATGTTTTCAAATTGTATTTTATTTACTTTTTCTCTCTTTTGATAATCTGAAACTTAATAAAACTCTAAAGAAACTTTTAGTACTAGATTGAGAAATTGAAAAAAATAGAAAACTTTCTAGTACTAGCCCATTTGCTTGTTCTCTTATAAAAAAAACACAACGTGTATAGCTAGAAATAAAGCTGATGCTACAAAAGAGGCGGATGAGATAACTTTAATCTTATACAATTTTTTTTATAAAATAATTAGACAAAGAATTTCGATCTGTGCAGTTAATTCGTGATTTGTTTTATGAGTTTTTTTATTTATCAAAAAAAGGTTTAACTACTATTCATTAAAACCACATTTCCACAACGTGGCCATTTTTTTATTGAATGTGATTAAGATACGGAAAACACCCACTATTATTAATTGTAAAACACCCACTAATATTCCATTAGGTTGGATTGGACATTCAAGATTTCTCATAAAAGATCCACTTCATTTCAGTTTATAGAATTGATGCAAGATATGGTAAAAAATATAGCTGATTTTATAAGAACATTTTATAAAAATTAATATCCGATTTCAACTCGTTCACCTCGTGAATTTTGTTTCAGAGGCATTATAGTTTATTGTGATTCGTGGAATGGACTGTTAAAAGCAAATTAAAAAAAAAAGGGAAGTACTCTTACTTTATACTCAAATTTGTTTTTTCTTCTTCTTTTTTTTATTGTTGCTTAAAAGGTTTATAAAATTTGATTTCTTCTTTTGCTGCACTTAATCTAAAGCAATTTACATAATCACAACGCTTAGAGTACTTGGCAAAGTTTTCAAATGAGCCAGTGCGGCTGACACTTGTTGTTGAATTACTATACGTAATTCAACGTATCTTCAAGATTTCAAGCTACAAGAGACCACTATTGTAATGTTGTCAAAAGTAAGAGCCGCTCTGAATAAAGTTGCGAAGGGAATGAATGCCTCTTGCCAAAGCGTTATAAGAACAAAACTACCAAGATCTATGGTATATTAGTATATCTTTCAGGAGTTGTCTCACATTTGCGCAGTTCTTTGCACCCACTTCTTGAGTGCAAAGAACTGCACAGCACCCAAGAAGAATGCTCAACGTTTCAAATGCAATGAACTAAGGCATGTTACAGCAAATTTTACTAAGCAGCAGGGAAACGGTTGAGAGATTGAGTGGTGTGCGCTAATTTTCTCTCAAGAATCGTTGATACTAAATATCATTTTTTGAAAGTTAATTTTTCATGACGAACTTATGCTGTCGAACAATTTAAAGGTGACAGCATCTATAGACAAATTCTAAAGATGTGTTGGATCGGCAACAATTTCTTTCAAGGTCGATGGTGCCTTTGCACAGAATCAAGTTCTGGTAGTAAGCTTTTAATTTTTTGTAGAAGATGCAATTCTTGGAATGAGTTCAATATGGTTACGAAGAAAAGTCACCCTCATTCTTTCAGGGGAAGTAACTTTTATTGGGAATAAATGTGCGGCAGTAGAAAAAAAAACTACAACTTAAAATCAAGAAGCGGAAACATGAAACAGTCTTTGATGGAATACAGTGGATAATAAAATGTATATGGAGAGATGTAGGCAATGTATTGTATTGAACCGTATTGAACAATGGCGTTTTAAAACATACGGTACTGTCTGAAGTGACTTGGATTGCACTTGGAAGTAGCTGACGACTATAACTTAGAGGTTGATGTAAAGCTGATCTTATCAAATGAAAGTCTGGCCAACTTGTTAATGTGGAGCAAATGAGAATTCAATATATTCAAGAATACCGTCACTTTTGATAAAATATTTGTAATTGAAAATAGCAGTGTTTGTATTAATTTTTAATAAATCTAAAATTTAAAGAGATTTTTTAAATTTAAAAAAGATTTAAAATAAAGGATGAATAATGCTACTGTATGCAGACGCTTAAGAGAGAACAGCCTAAATGCATGCAGCTCACGAAAAGTTCTTTTGTTGACAAAAAAACAAAAACCGTTAAACGTTTACCGTTAAACGTTTGTAGTTTGCCAACCGACATCTCAGGAGGCCGATCATAAAGTGGCGCAATGTATTTTGAATCGAATAAAAAACTGTTCTTTATTGAGGTACAGATTCAAGACACATTCAGCTAATATAAGATTTCAGCAAAATTATACCTATAAATCTGAGAAACATAGTTCAAAAACATGTATGTATGTCTTTGAATCTTCTGATTCAAAATAATATCATACTACCCTATTCTAATGAAGACATGTCGTTGTTTTAGGGCAATGGGGTTTAAGCTCAGTTATCCAGCCCTTTTCTGAATGTAAAAATTTTTTAACACACTTTTTTCTTTAGTGTAACCATACTATTAGGTTGATGCATAGATTAGCATAGTTATTGCACGTTTTTTTAATTCAGTATTTATATTATTAGTGGCGCTTATAGTGGAAAATAAAGGTAATATGAATAAATACCTAATAGTAAAAATTGCAATACAAGTAAATTTAAAGCAATCTTGCATTTGACTGTATTTTACTTAAGTAGCAACATTTTAGATTTTGGAACTCAGCCTCTTTTACTGGGCTATTCCTGTTGAAATATAGAACTCCGATTCACTTTTTACAGGACACCAACGAACAAATTAGGTGCGTATAATTTTTACTACCTTGCATCAAACAGCAAATTACAAAAGCTTAAAAAGCAAAGAAATTGTAGGTAAAGAAATTTTATTTTATTTTAAATTCTGTTTGTCTATTTTACTTCAATAAGATTTTCTTTTTTTCTACCCAACGATATCTTTTTGGCTTTTATTTTTGAAATATTCTTTTATAAACCTTTAATTTTAAGTTGGTGAGCCATTTCTTTTTCTATCAAAATTGTGGCAAGTCCTAAAAGCCTTTCTTGGCTCATGGAACTGCGTAGATTGGTTTTTATAAGTTTCAGTTTTGAAAAACTTCTTTCTGCAATTGCCACAAAAATTGGTAAAGTCAATTGGATACGATAAGCTACAGACGAATTTGGAAACCATTTTCTAAATTTTTTTGAAATAGATAGTGCAGCACATTTTCCGTCTTCTCATCTTTTTTTATAAGATAAGTTATTGAAATTTAAAGCAGAGAGTTGTAGCATCAATGTCCTTTGGAAAAGACGTAGTCTTTTCTTGGATAATATTGCGTAAAAGTGGATTTTACAAACTTATAGAAAAAATCATTGATTTATTTGAATTTTTTTTCTTAAGGTCACTAATAATATAAAGAAAACTAAACAATTTTGTAATTTCTTTCAATTAGGGGAATTGCTCTTTTACGAAACCAAATGCAGTGTTAACTATTGCAAAAAATAAATTATCTCTAAATTTCTATTTGAGATTATCAAGGGGTTCATCTTCTGACAAGTGAAATATTTCCTTTTTATATCTTTTTTACCTCTGGTTGGAAAATCACCTCAATATTGATTTTTTCAGCGATCTCTCAAACATTAACCAAAACTCTCTCAAGTTCAATGTCTATCCTTATGCTGTCTAAATTCTTCTTTATATTTTTGAACTTATTTACTGTTTTCTCAATAAAAAGTAGTTTTCCTTGTTGCAGTTTGTCAAACCAATCTAAAATAGTATTTTATGTCAATCTTCCAGGTGATGAATTTGGAAATGTGCTTAACTTACGTTTATTGTGTTCAAACGACTGGTGCCATCAATATTTATATGATGTGTTCCAGTAACACGGTGGTTTTTGTATTACCACCTTTCGCAGTCAAAATTGTCTCGCAGAGCTTGCACTTAACGTTGTTCTTATTAATTTGGTCTGCATTAGACCATGTTTTTGATATTTTGGAAATTTATTTTTCTATAAAGTTAATAATATGTTTCTATTGCAATTATCTTAAAGGTCAAGATATGAAGAAGAAATAACAACAACTTTTACAAAACATATATATTTGTTACAAATTGATGACTGCTATTTTCTTATAACATTTTAGTTGTTTAAAATAATCTTTTTACGCGCACTTTATTTGCTTTTACGCACACTTTATATCTTTTTAGATGTTTTAAAGGCACTTTAAACAAATTAGTTCTTATTTTAAATCTTTTTTGTTTTTCAGACAAAATGGTTTTTAAGAGGAAACTGAAAATATTTTATGTAAAGTAGTTTGCAAAAATGAAACTTAAGTTTCTTTGAAAGAACTTTAAAGTAATTCTATTTTCCATCAGGTTTTGAAAGAGTTTGATCGAGGAGACAACTTTATAAACGAGTTGGAAACGAGAAACGAGTTTTTCCGATTTCTGTAAAGGAAAAGATTGTTCAATGTACATTTGTAAAACATTGTAACGTGTTCTGAATAATAAAACTCCAATTACTTTCTGGAAGTTATCTAATTTCAGAAATTCTGATTGTGATAAAAAAAACTTGTAACTATTAAAAATTTGAGCAACACATTCTTCAAGATTTTTTACATAATAAGTTAAAGTATTTGAAAATAATTTTAAACTTAAAAAACGAATGAAATGAATTTTAAACTTGTTTTAACACTCAATTTATGCAGTTATTTACAGCTATCTAAAAAATGACTTGGTTTCCTATTTAATTATTTTTGACAATAAACTTAATATACTATTTGGATTGGTTACTGCTGATTTAAATTTGAGCTTCCCATTTTAAATCTCGCGAAATTGATACTCCTTAAACTTTTTCCAAATCAGTAGAGTTTCTAAATCATTAGTGTTAAGTACTTGATTATATTCACATTGCCCAAAAGTATATAAATGTTTTGAATTTAATTAGCTGATGTATACAACCTTGCCTTTATCTAAATTTAATTTCATCCATTCATAAAGCCATTCTTTTACTATGCCAATGTAGCTTCGAACTATTACATTGAATTATCTAAACTTTACTATCTAAACTTTTATCTAAGCTATCTATTGCTAAATGAACTATATAAATTAAAAAAATATATTTGTATGATTTTTAATAAAAAAAGATTTTTCTTGTTTTTACTTGTTTAGGAAAATTAGAAGGTTTATCCGAAATCCAGACAAATTGTTTTAATGATAACAGTTTCGTTTGCACATAATTGTCATCTTTTGAGACAACTTTAGAATGTGTCAAAACATCAAGCGTTCGAGTAACACCTGAAACAATCAAAGCTTATTTTGACAAACTGTTAATTAAAGGTTCATGAAAGAACTTAAGGTTGCACCTTTTTCAAATATTTTTAATTACGACAAAACTAATCTGGCTGCAGACTCAGGAAAATATAAAATTATAACAAAGAGAGGGACAAAATATCCATCAAAAATATCAAATTAGTTGAAGGACAGAAGGGGGATTTAAAACAGCCCGATATAATAGGACAAAGTTCTAGGACTAGAGATAAAGACTGGGTGATTTGATTCGCATTACTATGAGGATTGGGTCTTACCTCTCTCATATTTTAAAAAGTTTGAAGGAAAGAAATTTCTTATCCAAAACCACTTAGTGTGGCATTTATAGAAGAATGATAAAAGGGTTTAGGAAATTGTGCAGCAACTGTTTCGAAAGATAAGTTGTCCATTTTGCTAAAAAAGTTGCGTCGTTCCTTAAGAGAAAGAAATGTTGTTGCCGGTTTTAAGATAAACAAAATTGCTCTTTTAAATACAAATAAGATGTTTATAGACAAGTATTATAGACAAATGCCAGGAAGTTAAAACTCAGGAACAGACTGATACCATTAACACCAGCTTTAAAGAACTTTTTCAGAGTATGAGATTAGATCAAATCACTTCTCCTAACACAAGAAGAAAAATAAAAAAAATAAATGGGATCACTGGTTTTATTTTTACTAAAACCTTCTATGCAGTGATAAAAAGTGGATCCGCAAACTTCAACTGTCAAATCTGTTAGCAATGATACAAATGATGCAATGGTACAAATTTCAAACCAGTCAGCGTACAAAAAATTAGTAAAATTAAAAAAATTATCGATTCATTGTGCAATGATGGTAACTACCAGTATGTTTTCTAGAATAGCATTGAAGAACTATTCTTTTCTAATTCACTAGAAGATATTGACTTTGATATGGCTCCTGCTAATCCTTCAAACGCAGATATACGCATCAAACAGTCTGAATCTGCAGATACATGAAGCGAGTGTCGCAAACAAATAATTTCACCTTGACTGACTAAGAATCATTTAACTGGAGAAAAGAAAAATTTCAAAATTGCTCTCGCCAATTCTGAAATCAAAGTTTCGTTTAAAAACGTGGTTCATTTTAAAGATATAATAGCTGATGTTGCAGTTTTATTAAAATTTTTTAAAAGTACCCGTTATATGTTATTTTATACTATCCATGGTATATCATTGTGTAATTAAATATATGTATCAACCAAAGAGTAATAATCTGATTTTTAACATCATTAGTAAATTTAGCTAAAATGTTTTACATTTAATTCAAACATAGTTTCAAAAGCTAAAAATGGAACTATTTTCACGGAATCAGACAATACGGCGGTAAATTTGACAATATAATTATAAAATAAGTAAAATGTATATGTTTGGTTATTATTTTCAGTTTTAAATGTTAGTTAAAAATATGCATAAATTAAAATAAACTTAACTATTAAAGAGATGTTATAAAAAAACTGCAAAATATTTTTATAAAAAAAAACATTTAATGGCAAAGTTTAATTTTTTTTTTTTTTTAAAGTAGCAAAAAAAATTCTTTTAAAGAATAAAAAGTTATTTATTCCTCAAAGTTGTTTATTACATATTTAAAATATATTTTTGAAAGACTATTAATAATCTATTCTAGAATTATTAATGTATTTATTGTTAAAATTATAATAAGTTGTACACATTTTGAAAAAAAAAATTCAAGGTAACAATTAATAAAACGGAAAACAATTTGAAAAAAGACTAAAGATACACATCTGATATTTTTCATGTGACTAATAAACAGAATAACTCTTAATAATTTATTGACTATTTTTAAAAAAGCGATAGTTTAAAACCTATGCGGTTTCTTTTATGAAAGCAAATAGTTTGTCTGGTGTGAAATTTTTAACCATATCCGAAAATATACAATTAATTTTAAATACCTTGAAGAGCTATTAAGAGTTTTTATTTAGAATTCTCCATGAGGTCTACTGTCATTGATAATTTTTATTATAGTTTTCTAAAATCTTTTTATTTAGGGGAAGTGGGTGAGTTTAGAAGAACCCTTTTTTTGTTGAATTTTTGTTTTGAATTACTTCAATATTTGATAGTATTGAGACTTTTATATTTTTATTGACAGTAATATTTATTTAAAAGATACGCATTTATGTTGTTTTTTTTCCACCTAAATGTTTTATACATTTATCAATTTTACGTATTTTATAATAGCTTCAGTGTATCTTTAACTTATATCTTTTAGAACTTACATTAGTAAAGTGTAAAAAGAAAGAGTTTTAAGTCTCATATTATTGGTTACACCTACTGATGTCTTTTATAAGCAGTATACAATATTAGTATCAGTAATATAATATATTAGTAACAATGTAGTATCAAGCTACTATCATGCTATAATGTTACTATCACGACATACGTATACTTGTGTAGTATACTTGAAGTATACTTGAGTATGTATACTTGTGTAGTATACTTGTAACGCGCGTCATTTTTTTTTTCTTTAATCTAAAAAGAGAAAAAAAGAGTAACAGCAACAACAACAACAACAGCAACAACAACAAAAACTTTTTTTCGTTGATTTTTTTTTATATAAATTTCTTCAATGCAAAATATATTTCTAACCCTACGTTTAGACATGTACTAAATGATGAGTTCATTAGTTAACATGTTTACTAAAATTTCTAACCCTACGTTTAGACATGTACTAAATGATGAGTTCATTAGTTAACATGTTTACTAAAACTTAATTGACTGTTATTATTTTATAAAATATTATATTTCATAGCTTTTATAAGATTATAATATTTTATATTATTTATTTTATAAGAGTAATTTTGCCTAGTACGACTCTTTTTGCTGCTGAAAATTGTTTTTTTTTTCACTTGAAGTTGGTTACCAATATAATAATAAAACCAATATAATAATAAAAAAGTGATATGCGTAAAAATATTTTTGTCATGGAGTTGGTATTTAAAAAAAGTTAAATGTTAAATTTAAGCAATTAAAATTGTGTATCATAAAGACAATTATGTATAAATACAAGCCTGTGACAATTTTATTTTCAAATGAAAAAATAATATTTTTTAAATTAATCTCACAATTTCCGTTATATTTCAAGACTCAGTCAGGTCTATTACTAATTACCAAAGAAGTTAAAAAGCACTGAGTAATTCGCTTCGTTTTCCTAAAGATCTGAACAACACTTTGTTAAATAGAACGAAAGCATAAGATATTTAATAATCTTTAAATTTATCTTATTCTATTTGACCAAATAAAATTTATATAATTAAAAAAACTATTATTTTAACCCTGTTACGACTATAGGTTGCGACAGCGTGTTGCACAGATTACAATGAAATTCTGTAAAACAAAAATTTACTAACTGATGACGTGGTGGGTAAACTTTACTTTAGAATTTTTTCTAATAAACCCATATTTGCAACCCTATTGCACCTCAAGTTGTAATTGTTTTTTTTTGAAAGGATTATATCTACTTTTCCATCTGTAGAACAAAACATTTTATGTAATATAAATGTACTCACAGATAATGTGGGTGGGTAAACTTCACATTAAAATTTTTTTTAATAAACAAAATGACATAAATAATTAAGACGATTCGATAAAAATGACGCAGCACGAGTTTGAACTAAAAAAACTTTTCAATTAAATGATTCTGTTATTTAAAGCTCGATAGGGTTGCTATAAAACGTGAAATAGAATCTCTAAAACATTTATAAGACAACATGATAGGATATCGTTATGTAAAGTAATTGTTTTTGTGTCAAAAAAACATATTTTAATTGTCTTCTTAATAGAATATATCATTTGTGTTATATATATATATATATATATATATATATATATATATATATATATATATATATATATATATATAAATTTAAAGCGTAAATAAAACAGTCAAGTTTCTAATTGTAAAAAATCAAAGTTTATTTATTTAAAAAATTACATAAAAAAAACTTTAATTTTTGATATTTTTTTAATACTTGATAAGTTCAATACTAATAATTACGTTCAATATATAGTTATATATTTATTAAATAAATATACAGTTATATGTTTCAATATACAAGTTGTATGGTTTAAATAAACTATTATACTGAATATGAAATACAGTTATTGCTGTGGTTCATAATGTCATACATATTTTCACCTTTTGAAAAATGTTTTTTGAAATGTGTTAGAATTCAATAATCCTCAGCACCGTTCTTCCTGCCTAGCATTTATTCATGCAGTGTTATTCAGAATGGTAGTGAACTTCTAATTGCGTGCTAGCAAAAAGATCCAATTTGAATAGATCACGCTGACTTTTTATTTTAATGCTCTATGGAAGAAAAGTTTTTTTTTATAATCTCTTGTACATTTCTACATATATGAACAAATAGATAAAAATATGTAGTTTAAACATTTGGTACCTTTAAATATTCATTTATGGGTAAGTTTATTGCAGTGAGATTTTGTTTTACTACATACATACTTTCATATATATATATATATATATATATATATATATATATATATATATATATATATATATATATATATATATATATATATATATATATATATATATATATACATATATATATATATATATATATATATATATATATATATATATATATGTATATATATATATATATATATATATATATATATATATATGTATATATATATATATATATATATATACATATATATATATATATATATATATCTATATATATATATATATATATATATATATATATATATATATAGTTTAAGTGAAATCTTTAATAGTATGTGTAATAATAATATAACCATTAAAACATCATATAAGGCATCATACGTATAAAACATCATTTTCGGTAATATTCGTATAAAACGTATGGCATCAATAAGTGTGCGTAGTAGTGAATTTTAAAAGTAAAAAATATATTGAATGTGTGTATCGAGTTTTAAAAGTAAAAAAATACATTTATTTAAAAGTAAAAAATTAAAATTCTATGCTTGGATATACGTCTCAAGATATAATTTTAAAACAAAAATTGGAATTCAGTTAATTTGTTATTGGTTAAAAAAAAGTTATAAAATATATTTTATAGTTATTATACTATAAGTATTTTAGTATTTTATCCAGTTCTATTTAAAAAAACTTTAATAAAAAACTAAAAAAACTAAACAAAAAACATAGTTTCAACTTTAACAATTTTTACATAACTTTTACCTAAACACCTAACGTTGTCAGTAAAAAGTTTGATTTGGAACATCAATATTAAGAAAGATTTAATTTATGTGTCAACACGGCTGCAACCTATTGCTGTCTGTAATCAATTAAACCTCTGTTGTAGTAGTAGTAGTAGCAGTAGTAGTAGTAGTAGTAGTAGTAGTAGTAGTAGTAGTAGTAGTAGTAGTAGTAGTAGTAGTAGTAGTAGTAGTAGTAGTAGTAGTAGTAGTAGTAGTAGTAGTAGTTGTAGTAGTAGTAGTAGTAGTAGTAGTAGTAGTAGTAGTAGTAGTAGTAGTAGTAGTAGTAGTAGTAGTAGTAGTAGTAGTAGTAGTAGTAGTAGTAGTAGTAGTAGTTTTTGGTGTTGTTGTATATTTGTACAATTAGTTGCTACATAAAGTCACGTGTTGATCAACTGTAAAAACATTCTTAAAAAATGAGAGACAACATCAAACTTGTCATATACGGTCTTTTTAAGTGGACCCAGTTCTAAAAAAGAACATTTTTTTTTTCAAAAAGGCATCCAAAAATGGCCCCCTGGATGCTTTAGTTACATCTGAAATTTACATTGTATATTAGTTTTAAGAACGTGAGATTAAAGATATGATTACAACAAGATAGGTAAGTTCTTTATATGATTACAATGAGGTACACAAGTTCTTAAATTTTTTAATACCTCTAAATAGTTGTTTAAAAAAAATTTAAAGTATAAAATTCACAAATTGTTATCTTAAAGTTCCTATTTATAATTTAAAATAACTAATTTTAAAATTTGTATATATTTAACTATCATTATTTACAATACATTTATATTCTTAATTGGTTATAACTTAAGTTTCTAAAAATAAAAACTAGGTAAAAAAATCTGTGCTTAAAAGTTGTATATATAACTGTTATATACACTTGTTACTATTGTTTGGATTATAATTATTATAACTTAAAAAACTATTTATAAATTGTTTTCTGCTGTATCGTCATAACTGCAAGAAGTTATTGCTCTTTGTTTAAATATTCAAATGCTATTGTAATATTACCGCTTTTGTTGCTATTACCGCTTTAATGTCATTACCGCAATTGACGTTTTTATCATTTTTATGATTTTATACTGTTCCTATTATTCTCTTTTGATTTTAGAATATCAGTGTATTTATGCGTGTGTGAGTTTTTACTATATCCTGTGAATGTAATTCTGAACATATTTTTGATCTTCTTTTATATTTGCACTAGAGAGGCCTTTGACTAGTATATAAATCAGTTTGCGGGAGCTATTGCAATATGAAGAACACTGTGGCGTTTCCTGTTTAACAGTGCGAAGATTTTTATAATGCATAAATTAGAAAATTATGCATAAATTATTACCCCTTAAAATTCATATTATATAAAACAGCCCTTCATAGTTAGTTTGATTTTAAGAATGGTTCAAGGCTTACTGAGTGAAATGAAATAAAGATTTTTTTTTCTAGAACATTACTGAAATTCTATTATTTATCTCAGCGTTCTTATTTTATTTTTAAATTTTCATTAGTTCTTATATATTCGTAGTTTAATCTGTTGGTTTGTCTTACTTATTTAATCTGTTGGTTCTTACTTATTTACAAACCTTTTGTACTCTTTAAACTTTAGCATCAATATATTGTTTTTTCAGGTCAAAATGAAAAGATTGTCAAAAAATGTTGACTATGAAACAAAAAGAATAAAAAATGATGAGTGTCCAACACCTAAAGTTAAAAATGACGTTTTGTATATGGAGGTAATTAATTTACTTTTTTTTTCATATTGCTTCGATCACTTCGATGCTAGTTTTATATGCAGGAAACAGTTAGCGATAATGCCACCAGTTTCTTTAAAGAGAATGGGGCGCAACAAAAAATATGGTAGGATCTAAATGAACTCTTAATAGTCACATAAGCTGGTAATAAGCTTTTGTCACAACAAAAGTTTATTTCCAACTTTTGATACATGTTTTGTGACAAACTTTATTTGAATTCTATTGATTTAAAGTTGCAACTAAAATTTAAATTGTAAAAAAATAGCAACTGCATAGTTCTGCTAAATAACATATAAATATAACTCGCTATAAAAAATATTGGCACTATAACAATATAACAACAATAATAGTGTACCAAGCGCAACGGAAGGTAAATATCAGTAATTGTCGAGTTCATTTTTTAGAACTTAAGATAATTATTCGTTAGATAATTTTAGTAGTAATATAATATCTTTTTTTTTTCGTATTGCATCACTTTATAGAAAATGCTACGTCTCTGCTTTACCTTGTGTAGAATACGTTTTATAAATTCAAAATTTTCGCTTATTTTTCAAGCTAAGTTCTAAAAAATATTATATTAAATATTTGTTGAATATATTTTAGAACATAATGTTTCTACCACTATCATTATAACAACAAAAATAATAATATATCACGCTTATAAATATATCAATAAAAATATTAATATATCACGCTTATAAATATATCCAGGTTCGAAACGAGCTCTGGATATATTTTCGCTTCACGGTAAGGAAGGAGGCGTGAACTTCCTGGTTAAATGCATTTCCGCGGTGCTCTGTGACAAGACCGTTAGGACTTCTTGGGGCACCTAAAATAAAAAAAATAAAAAAAAATAAATAAATAAATATATCAATAAAAATATTAATATATCACGCTTATAAATATATCAATAAAAATATTAATATATCACGCTTATAAATATATCAATAAAAATATTTATATATCACGCTTATAAATATATCAATAAAAATATTATTATATCACGCTTATAAATATATCAATAAAAATATTAATATATCACGCTTATAAATATATCAATAAAAATATTAATATATCACGCTTATAAATATATCAATAAAAATATTAATATATCACGCTTATAAATATATCAATAAAAATATTTATATATCACGCTTATAAATATATCAATAAAAATATTATTATATCACGCTTATAAATATATCAATAAAAATATTAATATATCACGCTTATAAATATATCAATAAAAATATTAATATATCACGCTTATAAATATATCAATAAAAATATTAATATATCACGCTTATAAATATATCAATAAAAATATTAATATATCACGCTTATAAATATATCAATAAAAATATTAATATAAAAACAAAAGTTAGATTAATACATTAATAAACGATAAAAACAAATGTTAGATTAACACTTTACAAGTCCTCGCGAGGGCGTGAAAAATGTTATAATCTAACCAGTGACGGATCCAGGGAGGAGGGGGGGGGGGGTTAGGGATATGCATCCCCATTCCCCCCCCCCCCCCCCCCATTCCCTCCCCAGAATCTGAAAGTTGTAAAATATCTTAGAAAGGGAGGACTTTTTTTTTTAGAAGACGCAAATGTGGTACAAAATTCGAAAATTTTTTAACAAACCTAAAATTTGAAAAAAATTATCAATTAGTTAAATTTGAAAATTGTATAAAAAGTTTTAGAAATGTTTTGTGAACATCATGATTACTTTGCTGTAAAAAATAGATTAATGATATGAAATTCAAAAGAAAGAATCTAATAGAAAGTTAAAAAGATCGAAGCTTAGATTGAAGCTTTATTGATAAAAGCAAATGCTTTTATACGTTCTTTTTCAATAACTTTTATTGACTTTTAATACTGTTTCTTTATTAATTGTTTTATTTAGGATACTCAAGAAAATACTGATAGCGAGAGATTAAAAAAGATGGAGCGAGAGAACGAAGATCTAAGGAAACGTTGCACTAGATTGGAAAACATAGTAACGCAAATTTTATCAAACAAAGAAGAAAGCAAAGTAAGTTTAAAATTTGTTTTACATAAGTTGATCATTCGTCCTTACAATTTAAAAAATTACTAGACTATAAATGTATTTCAAAATGCGTTTTTAAGGCCAGCGCGAGAAAAAGTTGAGTTGGGCGTTAAAGGGGTGGGTTACGAGTTTTGTGGACTAAAAAAAAATTCCCCAAGTTTTTCAATTTGCGGACTAGTGATAATTAGTCTAAGTCCCATTTTGATGATTGTATCTAAAAAAAATGGTTCCGTTTTGCCGACTGAAAGTACAAAAAGGTCCAAATTTGCTTATAAATGTTGCAAATATTGATTGAATGGGTTTATAACTCCGCTCGCTCACACACCCTTCCCCTTACGCCAGCCTCGCTGTTAGTCAAGAAACAGTAATATTTTGTCTATATGTTCGCTGTATCATGATAATTTCAAGTAAAAAAATAAATATGAATTAAAATGTATTGTCATAAATTTGTTATTTGGTAACATGAAAAAAATGCTAAAAGAGTGTGTGTGTATTTATGTATGTATATATATATATATATATATATATATATATATATATATATATATATATATATATATATATATATATATACATATATATATATATATATATATATATATATATATATATATACATTTGTGTATATAAATATTTACATATTTATTATATTATTTTTATATATATATAGTCACCCGATGTTAACGAAAAGTTTATCGGCTCTAAATCTCTTGGTAACAATGCCGCCGACAATCTTGCTTCATACGAAACTTACAATAATTGTGACACAAAAACTTCTTATTCCTACTCCAATTCAAAGCATAGAGTAAGTGGTTATAGTTATACACTTTCACCTAAAACAAGTCCTACAAAACATGAAGCCAGTCTAAGAGAATGCAAACAGTTAGTCCCTTATGAAAAAGTGCCTGGAATTTTTAGAACATTCTCAATGGATAAACATGCGAATTTCAATTGTATAAGCTCCGAAGAAATGGAAAAAAGAAACGAATTTTTTCGCTCAACATACTATGAAGAGCAGCTAAAACATTTGAGAAACATTCGCCCAACGTATCCAAGCTTGCTAACTCCATTAGTAGATAAGCATTCTCCTACAAACGAAAAACCTCATTCAAACAAAACATCTCCAAGCCCACAAAGATATGAAGCTAAAAAGGAACTCCAGCATCCTTATGCAAGTGATCTTCGATGCGAAAACCATTACGAACCATATTTATTTGGTAGAAGTGTTCAACAGAAAGTAGTAAAGCATATAGGGTTTTGTCATACTCGACATAAATCAAATGACAGCAATTTGTTTTTAGATAAATGTTGTTACAATGCAAAACATTCAGAAAGTTTAGAAATAAAAAAATACGACAGCGAGTTTTTCACTAAATTGCCACCCAAGTTACACATAGTCGAAAGTCAAAATAAAAACGGAGTTACACTGACGTGGAATGCAACATCGAATACAGATAGTTCTTTGGTCAAGTCGTATCAGTTGTTTGCGCGTGAGCTTTTTGGACAAAAACTTGGCACAATGAAAAGAATGGGTGTTATTGACGCTCTTCCACTTCCGATGTCTTGCAACGTCGCTAACTTAAAACGTAACATTAAATACAAGTTTGCCGTATGTGCCGTGGATATTTACGGCAGGTTCGGCAAGATGAGTAATTTTACAGGAAAGTTCGAGTTAAAATCAAATGATTCCGATAAATATAAAGAAGAAGAAAGTTATGAGCTAAAAATTATTATTTAGTAAATATTTATAAATAGTATATATAAATGAAATAATCTGAATAAATTACAATCAACTCTGCAGAAAAAGTCACTTGACTAAACTTTTTAATTACAGAGAATAAATTTTGTATAAAGCACATTTCTATAAAACCAACATTTTTGTAAAACATCAAAACAAACTATTTTCTGTTTATGGTTTTAAATTTTAAGAATAAATAATTTTTATTATATAGATATAAATTTTCACAATATTTATTTTTAATGTTATTTATATATTTATATAGAAATGAATTAAAATATTAGATTTAAGTACATGAATTACTTGTATTTTTATATTATCTTTAATAAATAGCCAAAAGTAGAATCAAGCTGTATTTAATTTAATACTCTATAGTGGGCACATACCTTAGATAGATAATCAAAAAATATACAACTATTAGTGGGCACATACCTTAGATAGATAATCAAAAAATATGCAACTATTAGTGGGCACATACCTTAGATAGATGGAGAGTGGAGGTCGATGAGGTTCAAAAAACATTTACCTATTTTTGTTGCAACATTTGCACTGAAAGGAGGATTATACCAAATTATCTTGCGCTTATGATTGCCTTTTGTGGATTTTATACTTGGATGGTATGCAAGTTCGCAATTGTACCCTGATTTTTTCAAGGCTTCTTGATAAGGAGGAATACTTTCTTTAAAAATTGATTTACTTGACAATGCTGCTGATTAACTTAATTTAATAGTCTTAGGAATACTTTTGGTTACACTAGGTGGATGATTAGAACTAATATGTATATAATTCAGTATATTATCTAGTTTGCAATATGGCTGAAAAGAACCATCGTTAAAATAGCAACAAACAACAACAAGGTATTTATTTTTCTCAAGATTTACAATCATCTAATTACAACAATATATTAATAATAATGTTAATAATAATAATAATAATGATAATAATTATGATAATAATAATAAGAAGAATAAGAATATCAATAATATTATAAATAAAAACCAAAATATCATTATTAAGAATAAATAGAAACAAATAATTGACAAAGAAGGAGTCACTCATGCAGAAACCTGATCAAAGGAGTGACACCAAATAATTATATTAATAATATTAATTTAAAAAATAATAATAATAACAATAACAACATTATTCATTAATAGAGCAAAAGTAACAGCAAAATAATAGTATTTACCACAATTATAATAATAATAGTAATAATGAAAATTGCAGTAATGAAAAAAGTAAATAATAATGACACAAATAATAAAGTTTTTATAAAAATAGTAAGAAGAAAAAGTAAAATAAGAAAACTAAAAGAAGTTAATAATGATAAAAATATTAAAATATTTTTTTTTTTAGAATTTGTTTAAATTTATTTTGTTTTAAATAAAGAAATGAAGGTAAATTATTTTTAAGCTTCAATTTTTCTAACTCATTCACAATGCACACAAGACATCAATTCCATTCACTGATGCACTGATGTGTAATTGAATACTTACCATACCTCAAAGTTTTATATTTAGTTTTCCATTATTGATGTTTCTAGTTAAATGTGAATATGTAAATTGAGTTTCAGTGAAGAAGGTTGTAAAAGAGGAAGGTAAGTTTTTATTAAGGAAGTTAAAATCAAAAAGATTACCAAATCTAACTAGTGCTGACAAGGTAGGAATTTTAAGTTTTTTGAAGAAGTTTGAAGTTTCTGCATTATGGAGTTAAAATTTTTTGGATTGATTGACGCTGAGCTGGTAATAACTTATTAATATTACAGTTGCCAATTTGTCCCCAAACCTGACATTTGTCCCCTGACAACAGTAGTTAAGATGAGACTAAAAAATTGCAAAATTGCAGATTCTTAAGGGAAGTTTTATCAGCATAATGGCGAATTATTGAAAGTATGCCATTAGCTTGACTAAGTTTTTTACGGAGTACATCTATTTGAAAATTCCATGAGAGGTTCGAATCTATAAAAATACCAAGATATTTAACAACGTGGGTTGAATATAAACGACTATTACAAATTTTAATTTTAGTTATATGATTGTTGTATAAAAGTTTTTGTCTTGGAGATGAAAAAAATTTAAGTTCAGTTTTTTCCAAGTTCAGAGAAATTAAGTTTGCACCTAGCCAATAAACTAAACCTTTTAGATCTAAGTTTACATTCTTACACAAGGAAAGATAAGACTTATTAAAATGCAAGATATTAGTATCATAAGCAAACAAATGGACTGATGAGAAGTGGACAGAGTTGATTAGATCATTAATATAAATCAAAAACAATGAACAGAACCCTGGGGAATACCACAAACTATGTATTTGTTATTTGATTTGAAACCATTAATGCTAACAAACTGCTTTCGATTTGAAAGATAAAATTGAAACCAATTACAAGCAACTCCTCGGATTCTGTAATGTTCAAGTTTAGAAAATTAAAATGGTATGATTAACAGTATCGAACGCATTTTATAAGTCTATAAAAACACCACCTACGAAATGACCAGTATCAAGTGTCTTTTTTATTTTTATGGTTATATTTATTGAAGCGTGGCAAGTAGAGTGTTTTGATCAAAATTCAAACTGAAAATCATTTAAACAGTTAAAAGAACTCAAAAATGAGCATAATCTAGAGTACATTAGTTTTTCAAGGTGCTTGCTAATGCTAGATAAAATTGAAATTGGTCTATAGTTAGTACATGAGAGTTTTGAGCTATTTTTATATAGTGGAATGACACATGATAATTTTAAAATGTCAAAAAAAACTCTGTTTAAGAAGGAGATGTTAAATAGCTTGGAGAAAATATGAGAAACTTTAGAATTAAAATCAATAAGGATGTTAATGGGGATGCTGTTACAACCTGTTGATTTTTTAGGTTTTAATTTAGATATAAGTGATAAAATTTCAGAATGGTTTGTTGGAGATATCAGTTAACTATGAAGATTTGGATGTTTAACTATGAAGATTTGGATGGTTAAGGTTTAGCACTTTTAAATTTAGTTTAAATTTAGGTTTTTTTAAATTTTAGGGCTTTGATGGCGCGGAGATTTGCGAATTAGTTGGGATTTTTATTTGGCATCAAATCTCGCAATTTTATGATAAAAGCAATTTCGGTATATATCGAAATGATGGATTAGCTATGTTCAGAAATAAAAGCGGTTGATCACTTTATTCTGTTAGAAAAACTAAAATATCACGGGGGTATGCAATAAATTATATCATTGGATAAAAAGTTATCTATCTAATAAAAAGCAATGTGTTCAAAATAAGAAATCCAGATTCCTCTAAAACTGCCAAAACTTAACAAAATTATAAACTAATTAATAAAAAAGGTACTATAAAGTTTTTAGTATTTATTGTGAATTAACATATATCGTGACTCCCACATATAAAATATATACAATCAAAAATTAGTAAAACCATTTGTATTATGTATCGAATTCACCCTTAAATTCACCAAGTCTTAAGTTTATACACTTCTGCTTAATTCATTGCTATATTGCTTATGCAATCATTACGTTGGCAAGTTGCGTAGGCAACAAAACTTAAAACAGTTATTTGTTTACGAAAACATGCTTGTAGAATTATATGTAACAAAAAATATGGGGACCACACTAAACTTTTAATGATGGGTATGAAAACGATGAACATATATCAAATATATATTTACCAACAATTTTTTATTAAAATTACCAAACTTTATGTATAAATGTACCAATAACCTAACTCCTGAAAACTTTATAAGTAAATTTTATAAGTCTAAATGAAATGTATTTCTTATGAATAAGCTAAATAAACAAAGTAAATTAGCCTCCGATATTTGTTCTTTTTCTTCCGGTAGAGTTTGTTTATACTCACCTTACCCGGAGGATCCATCATATCCCCAGTTAGTAAACAGCTTGAGACAATTGTACAAAAATTATTCCAATACAACTCGACCGCCGTGGTGAACAGACGTAATTCTAACAGCCCTAAAAAGAAAGAAAAAAATAAAAATAAAAAATATTAAAAATGGCTATTACTTTATCCGAAATAAAAGATATGTTCATTCAGCGCAAAAAAGATATACGGACACTATTTAAAGAACAAGAAAAAGTATTTGTGGACATAATTAGCGATAACTGAAAAATAATCAATACACGTCTAGATGATATTGAAACAAAAACATTGGATTGCACTAAAAGAATACACTTGCTAGAAATTGATATAAAAGACTTAAAAGAATGCTTAAATTTTCATGAACATTTAATCGACCAAAAGGTGAAAGCTGCTAATAATTCTAAAGAATTTGAAAGCCCATATAATATTACAATTTTAAACGAAAAATGAAGAATTTCCGAAGATAAGTCGAGGCGTGATAACTTAAGGATAGACGAAATTCATGAAAATATCAATGAAACTTGAGATGAAACTGAACTAAAGGTTCAGAATTTATTATGTGTAAATTTAGGAGTAAAAGGAGTCGAAATTGAAAGAGCGCATCGAGTTGGATTTAAAAAAGAAGCTCGATCCCGAACCATTACATTGAAGTTGTTAATGTTTAAAGATAAATAAAACATTCTAAAAGAAACAAGAAAACTCAAAGGTTTGAATATTTACGTGAATGAAGATTTCTCTCAAGAGACGGCATGAATACGAAGGAAGTTACTTTCTGAAGCGAAAGTAAGAAAATAAAATGGAGAAAATGTAATCGCCAGGTATGACAAACTTATTATTTTAAAAAAAGTTTACAATAATTCAAAATGATATAGCTAGAAATCTAATCATTTTCAATCTTAATTTTAAATATTATAATAGTGAAAATGGCTAACAAATCAAACATAACAAATCTTTTAGAAATTTTTAAAAAACAAAACACACTTCTTTTGAATAGTGATAATGATCCAGATGTAAACTTTTTTGAGGACGTCATAATCAACTCTAACTATTTTGATATTGAGGAAGTATCTAACCTCATGAATGCGTCACAAATGTTATTTTCAACTCTAACTTTAAACATTCGTAGTATGAATAAAAACTTTGAAAGTTTTAAATCAATGCTCAAAAATATAAACTCTGAGTTTACGGTAATATGCTCAATAGAAACATAGTGCAGAAATGAAAAAAATAATTTTCAAATTCCAGGTTATAAGGCAATCCACCAAACTCGAGGTGGTGGCATTGGTGGTGGTGTATGCATTTTTGTTCATGACTCAATCCATTTTCAGAAAATAGAAATTTTAAGTATTCAAAACGCGGGTTTTGAATTTCTAACTATCGAATTATTAAACCACAATAATAAAAAAAACATTTTAATAACTGCTTTGTATAGACCGCCATGCGGAAATAAGATATCTTTTTTAAAACACTTAAAATGCTACTTAAAAAAAGTAAAACACAAACAAATTTACATCACGGCAGACTATAACCTAAATCTTCTTAATGTTGAAACTGATAGCGATGTAAAACGTTTCTCAAACACTCTATTTTAGTACAACATTATTCCCTTAATTAACAAACCTACTCGTGTAACTCTTCAAACCAAATCTCTCATTGATAATATTTTACTAACAACTTTACAACATGCAACATTCAAAGCGGAATCATAAAAAGCGATATAAGCGACCACTTTCCAATCTTTTTCATTTCGGATTTTTTTAAAAAAGGAAAAAAAAGCAATGTACAAAGGGAAGTAAAAAGGCAGATTAATGAAATTAATATTTAGGCGTTTAGAAATTATTTACTCAAAATAAACTGGAAACAACTCAATAATTGCAAAGATGCTAATATAGCTTATGATTTTTTGTAAGCATTAATGAGTTCATTAATGCTTACAATAAAGCGTTTCCGATGAAGGATATAAAAATAAGGCTTAAAAGCCCGCAAAGTCCCTGGATTACAAAAGGGCTTATTAAATCTTCAAAGAAAAAACAAAGACTATTTGAAAAATTTTTAAAAAATAAAGCTTATCGAAACAAAAAAAAATATGAAATTTACAAAAACCTGTTTGAAAACCTGAAAAGAAAAGCTAAAAAAAATTATTTCTCAAAATCACTACAAAATAATATTGGTAATAACAAAAAAACTTGGGATATAATAAAGGAAGTGATAGGAAAAAATAAACCAGATCATGGTAATGCTTTACAAAAATATGTATACACTGAAGATGAAAGAACAGTAATTAATGAGCGAAAAGTTATTGCAGAGAGTTTTAATAATTTTTTTATAAACGTCGGTCAAAACCTAGTAAATATAATAACTCCCGGAAATAAAAATTTTAAATCATATATTAAAGAAGAGGACTGGGTGATGGATGAGCTTGAAGTATCTCCTGATGGTGTATAAATACACCAGTGCCAATCAACTGCTTAGAAAGCTTGGAGTGTTTAATGTTTATCAGTTAAATATTTACAGTATTCTTTTAATCATGTTTAGATTTAAATATCGTATGCTGCCAAATATTTTTGACGACCTTTTTGTTATTATAAATCATAAATATCAAACAAAGCATTCATTGCATAACTATCAGGTACCAAAAACCTTATTAAAACAATCTAATTTCTCAATAACACACCGATGGCCACATTTGTGGAAATCATTCCTTCCAATTGAAAGTAAAACTATAATTTCACTTCAAACTTTCAAAGTTATTTTTAAAAAATAGTTACTTGATTATGACATATCTCAAATTCTATTTTATTTTTAATATCTTCTTTTTTTAATTCTTAACTTTTCTTTCGTTTGCTAAAAAGCAAAACAAATTTTTTTTTGTGCTTATTTATCTAAATTTGTATTTATTTCCTTTTTTTTTATACATATATATTTTTATGTATGTAAAAACATTTCTTTTTTTATGTATAAAAAAATGTAAAATGTTTATTTAAAATTATTTATATTATTTTATTGATATTGTAAAATTTTATGATAGATTTATGATAGTGTAAACGATACAACGGGGCTAGATGATAAGACTTTTGTCTTCTGCCTGCTCTTCTTAACTCAAAATATTTTGTAAATAACTTATTATGAAAATGCGAAATAAATTTAAAAAAAAATTGTAGTTTATCAGTTCTGACTTTATCTTTATAGTACGGCAGACTGTATGATCGAAGAGATCTTACATATTGATTTTTGCGCTTATAATTGTCACCGTTATGCTGGATGTAGGTGGATAACAACCCTTTTTTGCTTCACTTAGTATTTAATACGAAGGCAATACAGAACTGAAATACCAACTAGTCTTTTTCTTAGGTACGTATATTAAGCTTTGGTTAGACCTGTTTCAATAAACATACTCAATGGCTCCTCTTTTGTAAAGGAAAGTACATTATTTGGATTAATTATGTCTTGTAGAATTACTTTTTTCCCTTCTTTTTCCTTATATCTGATAATAATAACAATAAATTATAAACCTCGCACATAACTGTTTCGGACATATCCCATTTTATGCTCCTGGACTAGTTCCATATTATTTTCTTTTTTTGTGTTTTCCAAACACTTGTCATACGGTTTTGTTGGTCTAACGCCATCAACAAAAGTATTCAACCCAGAATTTTTAGATGCATAACACTAACATGTTTCCTTGGAAAACTTCTGAATGATTTTGCGTTGAATTTTCTTGACGATAATTTAATTGGCATGAAAATATTTATGCCCAATGTTTGAGGTTTATTTTATAAGCGTAAAACTAACTTATTTAACTTTTTTTTTTCTAATTAATTCGTAAGTTCCATCCTTTGAGAGTAAAAAACCATAAAGAAATCTATAGGTTTCTTTATGGCCTTATATTACATTTAAAAAGAGCGACGAGTAGCGTCCCTCAAGGATCAGTTCTTGCATCACTGCTATTTGTGTTCTTCATTAATGACTTACCAGACTGGATTTATAACCATACCATATTATACGCTGATGATGGCAACACCATTTGAGTTATTGATGCATTACTTGCAATAAATTTTTATCTAATTATAAAAAACTGCAAGAGGATACTGACAGCACTGTAAATTGGTCCCACAACTGCCTTTTAAATTTTAACTGTGAGAAGTGCAAAGCCATCCAAGTTGATTGTCGCAAAAACAACTTTATAAGAGCGTTGATATTGACGGTAACGGATACAATCTAACTCCAACATACCTTGAGCATAACCTTGGAGTACTAATATCTAACAACCTCAAAGTACAAGAAGAATCAGCAGCTTGGGTTGGCAATCGAATGCTGGATGTCCCAAGAAGTCCTTTGGGTATCAGAGCTCTATAGCTAAGGAAAAAACTGTACCAGCGGTACATTAAAACGCACCTATAGTTTTATATTTGTAAACTTCTTTACTCAAACGTGTCCAACAACGCGCAATATTGTAGATTAAATACTTTAGTGCATCATTATACTTTTTGCATCTTAATAGTTTGAAGGAGTCTTCTTTTTTCACTTGTGGCAAAACACTTTAGGCTTTCTCAACCCAATATATTCAAAGGGCTTAAAAAAACAACAAGAAAAGAGTTAAAAAAAAAAGCAAACAAGAAAGGAGTGTTTTCAATATTAATTTCATAGAATTTATTAATCCTAATCAGTGAATGTGCTGAATAAGTGTTATTCAGATGCGGTTCTTGAAAATATGAATGTTAATTAACAGTATTTGAAATAAAAAAACAGTCATTAACTTGTATAATTGTGCATACTTTTAATTTAAAAATATGTATGCTTATAGGGGCGCCTAATTATTGCCATGCCCTGGGCGTCATAGAAGGTCTCACCGACCCTGGCTACGCTATGGAACATTTTTTTGAAAGACAATTTAAATATGAAAAAATCATTAAATTTATTTCAGTTTCAAACAAAAAAATTACCTTTAAAATTATACGGAATTATATTTATTTATAAATTTATAATTTTGTACTATTATATTTTAAATATAATAGTAAAAATATACTATTATATTTAAAATATAATCGTACATATATATTTAACAGTTTGTATTTTTAAGTTTTTTAAACATTATATTTCTTCTTTCTTGACTTTTTGCGACTATAAATATTTATAAGTATTATTTTTTCTTTTTCACTATTTGTATTTTAAAAAAAATGTATATATATTTTTTCTATTGATAGTTTGTATTTTTAAATATTTTCTTTTCTTTTTTTGACTATTCGCGACTGTTTTTGAATAATACATATTCTTTTTTCACTATTTATAATTTTAAATATCAAATCTTCTTTTTTGACTAATTGCAAATACTTGTACTTTTATAAAATATATCTTATTTTTATACTACTTGTATATTTAAATATTATATCTTCTTTTTTATTATTTTTGAATTTATTGGTGTATAAGTTGATTACTTTTTTTTCAAAATTTTCCAATTGGTTTATTTACCAAGTTTTACTATTATTATATGAAAAGATTAGGTTTTACTATTATTAAATATTAGGTTGGTATTTTGCCATCCATACCCATACCTTCTTTGAGTCCTTGTCTGTTAACAATATATATATTTGTAATTAAATTTTATTTTTTGCGAATGGGAATTGTATTTATAAAAATACAATTTCTTTAATTTCTTAAAATTGTATTTTAAGCAAATGAAAATTAAAAAATAAAAATAAAAAGGTAGGGTGTGCAAGGTCTGCATCTAAAAAACTTTGAAGTGGATATAGCAATCCATACATCTAAAATAAAAAAAAATACTCAAAACTTTTTGATAAAGCTAAAAATAACTCCCAACACAGATGGGAAATAATTTAAGAAATCACTGGAAAATAAAAAGCTCAAACTACTTACCCCAGATGATTAAAGTTGATAACAAAAGCATATATGAGCCTTATTTAGTAATTTCTTAGTACTTACGGATAATTGCATTTATTCTAATGAGTTATTTTTGCTTTATCCTTTGAAGAGATTAAAAAAGCCTACAAATCTCTTAAAAAAATAAAACAGTAGGAGCTGATGGAATTAATGGAAGGATAATTATAGAGTTTTATGAACAGTTAAATGTTATTCTATTTAAAGATTTTAAAATATCTATTGATCAAGGAGTTTTTCTTGATTGATTAAAAATTGCCAAAATAATTCCAATTTTAAAAGAAGGTGAAAGAACTAATACTAGTAATTAACGCCCAAGTAACAGTTAAAATCTATTCATGTCTCTTGTTAAAGAGTTTGCACGCTTACCTTTGTTTTTTTTAATATTTTTTGTTTTCTTGTTTGTTCCTTAATACAAATATATATATATATATATATATATATATATATATATATATATATATATATATATATATATATATATATATATATATATATATATATATATATATATAATAATTTCATATGAAGAATTCGTTAAAAAGAAAACTTTCTGCATTTTTAGTTTGAAACAAGCAGTTTTTCAAGAATTGTTTGTTAAACTGAATAAAACCTTGCAAAAGTTGTCCCAAATAAAAAAAATTTATTATTGACGACACTATAATAAGGGTTAACGTAAGTTGCCTTTTAACTTAAAGAAGAATATTTGAAAAAGTATAAAATCATTAAGTACAACTTTTCTAGTAATCTACAACCTACAACCTACAACCTACAATCTACAACTTACAACCTACAACCTACAACCTACAACCTACAATCTACAACCTACAACCTACAACCTAAAAGGCATCGATATTGTATTCTATCACTGTTACATAATATAATTTAGATGGTTAGCTAAAAAGTCCGATAACTTGTCATTTCTTTTAAGGACAAACACCTAAGTGTCAAAAATTCGGTTTTACTTTATGATTTTGTTTTTAAAGGTTTTTTGATGTCTAAAATACTCTGCGATGAACATGGTCTTATAAATCAACCCTGGTAAAACACAATTTATTCTAGTTAAATCCCCTAGAAGCAAACTGCCTGACAATGCTGATCTACATAGAGGCACCTTGCAAATACAACTGTTACTACTGTAAAACTTCTTAGTACTCATATAGACAGTTATTTAACCTTTTGACCTAATGTTGATAAGTTAGTCAAAAAATGTCATGGTATCCGATCCTACGCCGCCCATCCTTTTGAAATCTGTTAGCAATTCTAGAGGACGGGTATATTAAACTACCAAAGTCCAATAAATTTATTGGTAGTAGGCGGTTTCTCTGTTTTGCAGCAATCTTAATGAAAGAAAAGAACTTTTTCAAAGATAATAATAATAATAAAAAGTACTAATATATATATATATATATATATATATATATATATATATATATATATATATATATATATATATATATATATATATATATATATATATATATATATATATATATATATGAGCACGGCATAGTCAAGCGCTTGAAAAAGGGCTGGAAGGTTTTTCACACAATAACTATCAGTTTTTCAAATTTTTGAAATTTCTATGAATTATAGTTAATATATTTTGATTTTACTAACACAGCATAGTTACCCAAGTGTAATTGACTTTAAAGAAGATTAAATAATAATAATAATAATAATAATAATAATAATAACAATAATAATAATAATAATAACAATAATAACAACAATAATAATAATAATAATAATAATAATAATGGCCGTAAAACATATAATGTTTTTTAAAACATTACTGTTTTACATTTGTAATAAACAAAATGAAACGCCAAGTTGCGCTTTTAGATGTACCGACATTCGTATTGAAGTTTAAGGAAGATAATAGTTTGTTTATAACAAAAATTAAAGTATTGAGAGAAAATAAATGATTTAGATTAAAGTGAATAATTTAAAAAAGGAATAAATTAACAGAAGATATTAAAAAATGAGTTGTAAAATGAAATGAAGTCGCATGTGAAACAGTATATTTTGACATAACTAATTCAAACTATTTTGACATAACTAATTCAAACAATTTTTACTGCAAATAAAATAAAGTGATTTAATAAAATATTGTGAGAGAATTTTTCCAGTAAAATAAATATTATTCGAAGAATTCATGACTTTAAGTATAAAGAAATTAGTTGTAAATCAACAACAACAAGTACTTCATTATTTGTTGAATTAACAAGTAGTTCTTATAAACTTACGTCATTTAAAGCAGCTTAATGGTTTAAAGATAGTGGGAATTGCAAAAGTTTATATAGATACTTATAAAAATCAATTGGAAAGACCGTCATAATCGATTTTGAAATGCATAAAAATAACTGGTTTTGAAAAAAATATTTTCACTAATGAAGTTGAATTAGTTTTCACTTGAGAAAGTGAATTAGTTTTTACATAAAAAGGTAAATCGAACAACATCTTTGGTAATAGAATTGTCTATCCAGGCAGTGTACTCCATTAAGACAGCATCAAAACAACCTTGGAATCATTGGACCATTGTTCCAATGTTGAACCAAAGTTTGTGTGCTGCTTTAGTATATTATTTGAGTAATTTAAATTAAAAAAATACTAGAAACCATCTTATTTATTTGTTAGTAATAATGATTCAGCCTATTAATATTTTTTGTAAAAAATTGTTGTTTGTTTAGAAATTGTCTGGGTTGAAGTTGGATCTTTTAGCCTTAACATATATTGTTAATTAAATTTCTTTTATGCAATATAGTTTTTTATACTAAAATTTATTTTGGCTTTTTATTTTTTATTTGTTAGTTTCTACTCCTCATTTATTTTCTAAGCTTTTAAAAAAAAAATCATTTTTATTTATAAAGATTAGTTAATAGCAACCTCTGTTTAATAGGGATAACAAAAAAATAACATTAGCAAAATAGCAAATAAAATACAAAACCGGTGTTTAATAAAAAATTTAATCAACAAAATCTAATGGACACCATAATAATTCCAGATTGTAAATAGACACTATACGATCAGGTCTTGTCGACGAGAACTCCTTTAGCGCTTAATATAAGCGCCAACATTAAAATACGTTAAATAAATGTTTTCTGATAAAAAATTGTTTACATGGTTGATTACAAAGTAAACATGCTGAATGAATGCTCGTTATTAACAGTAATAATAAAAAAAAGGGGTTTTCAAGAATTTAAAAGAATAATAGTATGTTTTGAGTCAAAAAAATAATTTTTATAGGATTCCGTTTCAAAGAAAAAGAAAGAAGTTTTTAGTTGCATTTAAAGCTACGTTGCTCCATAAAAACTTTATAAAAATTCTTAATGCAAGTTTTGTAAAAAAGGTATTTTTTAAACTTCGTTGATTGATTACTAGCTCATATAATATTGGAAACAATTTATTAAAACAAAGTCTATTATATTCAAACTTTGTGAATCATAGTGTAGACAAATTTGTTCATACAAAGTCTGATTAATGTTTCAAACTTGTTTTCACTGTTGTCAGCTTGGCAACTCCCATAGTCGATATGGATTATTTCGGATCTTTTTGTTTATTTCAAAAAAGAAAAGAAAATCTTTTAAAAAAATGCAATCAGCACTTTTTAAAATCAGTTGTATGTATCGAAAAAATATTATACCATATACTATATAGTAAAATATTTTTTAAACTATACATTGGGTATGATATCCAGAGGCAATTTTACAGGGTTTGTGGGGCGTGGGGGTGTTCAACTCCAATAAAGAAGTTAATTTTTAATTTATAGTCGGTTTTCTTACGATTTTAGTTGACTAGTCGGGTATTTGACACAAATCAGTCAGGTAAATTTTAATTTTGAGGACCTTTTTTGTTTGTTTTTATTTTTTTATTTTTTAAGAAGTCAGTCGAGTACTTTTTAGGTATTCCCCCCCCCCCCTCCTTATTTTATTTGTAGAACCGATAATATATGATGATACATGGATATCTCTGATGATATATGGAAATTATAAAAAATTTAAGGGATGTTTCCATAGGAAAACACGATATTCAAATTTGAGGTAAGGGCCCTCACTTTAAATTTTTTTGCGAACCTGTTTTTTTAGAAGGGGCGAATTGAACTTTTCTAATCAGTCCGAATAACCGTTTGCGATGAAGGAAAATGGCATTTTCCGATACCAACATAAGCTTTTCAAAGTTACCATCAACTTTTCAGTATTCTCAGTCTTTAAATTGTATTATTGCAACATCAGAAGAGATTGGATTTGAAATAATTGATATCCATTCTGGAAAGAAATCATGTATTCCATTTAATACCGATGATAAAGGTTTGTCCGTAAATCTTTTTGCCTTTATTATCGTTGAATGTTGCAAAATAGCTTAAGTCGATCATTCTCTTTAGAAAAAAGATCTAAATGTGGTAGTGTTTTTAATTAAAAAGGAGGATCATTAATGTTTAATATGGGGCATTGTGTCCAAATAAATAAATAAATAAGAAAACTGTAATAATGTTTTAGCTAAGTTTGTTATTTTATTAAACTATACAGTGATCAATTAGACTTCTGTCGTAAACGTTTTAACTGTTGGATGAAAATTGTGTTTTGTGGTGAAATTAAAGATCTTAACTAACATAAAAATCATTTTTATAGATTCTTTATTTGAAAATCAAATGATCTTAAGTCACTTGTTATAAAAAAAGCATAAACCTAACCGTAACCCTAAAGCACCTATCGGAAGCATTGGCATGACAAGTTTTCTGTGTTTGATGTTTTTCTGATTTCTAACCAAGATTTTTTGTCGTCTATTTTACTACTGATTACTAAAATTATACTATATTAATTTTATTGATTTACTATTTTGCTACTAATTTTATGATTGCTAATATAGAGAATAACTGTCACAATTGGTTTCAAAACATTAAAAAAATTTATAGATTGTTTAAATAAAAGAATTTATAGGTTGTTTAACACAAAAAGGTGTTAAATAATTTTTCCACATTTTTTTTTTCTTTTGTAAGTACACAACCTGGTTTTTATCTTTTTTAATACAGCATTGCAATAAATTAAATTTTTGTTATTAATTTAATGTTTAATTAATAATTTAAAATTTTGTTAATAATTTTATATTATTAATTGTAATTATTCAAAATATATATTAATACAATGGTGGTGTAGTGGGAGAGTGCTTGTTTTATTAAAGTAAAAAGTTTCAAGTTTGTTCTTCACTACATTTCTGGTTGTACCACACTTAACTTGTTTCTCTGCACAGCGGCCTTGTTTGTCAAGGTTTATGTTATAGGAGTTATAGAGTTAAGAGAGGGTTGTAACCACAATTAAAGTAGCATCCTTGACTGTAGTGGCTTTCTCAGCCTTTGGGAGGTGAATTAACATTAAATATATAGAATAGTATTAGTAACTCAAATAAATTTAAAGATAAATACACCGACTGACTTACATAGAGATTGACACACAAGGTGTTTATACATCAGCAACACTGAAACTATTTGGTTTTAACAGTCTTTTAATTTTAAGTTTTTAAACTGTTTTCTGTCTCATTATCTGAAAATTATCGCAGTTATTGCCATTTTTTTTTTATTTAAAAAAAAATATTTTAGCTTGTAAAACTCCCTTTTAAATTCATTTTTATTTTAATTTTCATCTAAGAAGAATAATAAATGCAAATAGAAGCAAGTACATTTTTATGCAATCAAACAGCAATTATTTTCATTTATCTTATGTAATTAAGGTTTTTGCTTTTACATTTTTATATATATAACTAACAATATTGCTAACTTATATGTTTGTTTGGCACCAAGTGTCTGGCAATGGATGACGCGATTTCTAATACTATTTTAAATAAAAATACAAGAAAGTTATGCTTTATAATTTGATAAATTTTAGCTGGTTTTTGAAACATCTTAGGTACCTCTTACCTGTCAAAGCCACCACGATCTAAAGTACATCGTTGACCATTGTTTCTACTTTTTTTGGAAGTATACTCAGAGAAACTTTCAGCTTTTTTAAAATTATGTAGGTCTGGTTGCCTCAGATCCTCAGATTACAAGTCCCCCTAGAAGTCTTTGCGGTCTTATTACAGAGCACCGTGTAAGAGCATTTGAAAGAAAGTTCATGCCTTTTGGTTGATTAAAGGCTAGATATGGTGTCATTATAAAAATACTTGTCTTCAGCAGATGTTACCTGCATCCAGCTACTGTCTTGTATAAATCCTTTTAGACAAAGATTTTTGGGCAAGCAGAATAATTCTTTTGACCAGCATTACACACCTTCATCTAATAAGCTGGCTTAAATATAAACTTGTGTTATATTGTTTCCTGCCCAACATAAATTTTGGATCTTCTTGACTCTGCTCTTGGGTATTGTCTCCTAATAAAGTTACAGCTCTAAAACTCAGGTTAATGGTTGGGAGGTCATTTGGTAGTAAGTTTCCACAAACTCTCTGAGACTGATTCCATTAACAGGTGCAAAATATTAGATTATTACCATTGCCATGATGTACATGAATAGTGACTGCGTTAGTGCTTTTGGTGTGCACTTTGCAAATGACTCTGGATTATTTAAAAAGACAACTCCATAGCTCGTTGCTTAAGGTGCCATGTACTATTTGTGATTGACTCTTATAAAAATGACTAAAACACCTAAAAATGTTAAACATTTTTAAACCATCACCAACAACTGTTTCAATCTATTTTATATTAACAAACTTGGTCTACGCAGTAATTTTTAATCAGTTGAATCCTACCTCTTATAAAAGTCACTAAACTTACTTGCTATTATGCCTATTATACTTTGATTTTCAAAAATTCCAATAGTTACATGCTTGTCCTGGGTATATAATTATGCATCATTTTACCCATCTGTCCTGTAATCAGATTTAAACCTCTAACAATTCTTTTAAATACTTCTATTTAGCACTTCTTCACTCAATGACCATGCCCTTTCTCTTTATCCATCAGCTAATTTTGTTATTATTGGAGACTTTAATGCTCTTAACACTAAATGGCTTAGCTCTAACATTGCTGACCCTGCTGGGACTAAAGCTCATAACTTCTATATTTCTCAATCTCTTCCTCATATAGTGAACTTTGTGATTAGGGTTGTTTTAAAAACTTTGTTTTCAAAACAAACCTTAACCTTATCTTCATTCTTTAATTTGTGTCATGTCTCTGTCATGACACAAATTAAAGAATGAAGATAAGGTTAAGGTTTGTTTCTCCTTTTTCTGCTTTAACTCAGTTTCTCCTTTTTCTGCTTTAGATGGTTGGGGCCATGTAATGATCTCTTTAAATCTATTATTTCCTACTTCTTTGGATTCACCAAATGATGACTCAACTATATACTGCTCTCTTGACAAAAAGTAATAACTTTTTGACAACTTAAAACAGACAGTTAATCTTGGATTTGATTTCTCCTATGTAACAGCTCTGAATTTTAACTAAGTTATTTACTGCAAACTAAATCTTTATTTATCACAATATTGCTGACATTTCTTAATCGATGAATTGCAACTCTCTTATTGAATTTCTCCTTTTGGTCTCGTTTAGGACGACTGGCATGGAAAACATATATAAAGTTGATTGCAAAGTTAGCATCTGCTAAGGTTCTCTCTCTTTATTGTGCTTGCCATTTCCTTACTTCTGATTCCTTTCTCTTCCTCTTTAAATCTTTTTCTTATCCTTGTATTGAATATTTTTGTCATATTTGGGTTCTTTTAATGATTCTCTTTATCTTCTAGACAAGGTCTAGAGGAAAAAGAACATCATTAAAAGTATTAAAAAGCAATCTTTGCAGGTAGAGTATTGGACCTGCTATCTACCAAGCATGAATCACTGTTGCATCATTGTGAGGTTGTATCTTTTTAAGCTTTTTTACAAATACTGCTCATGATCACTGTTTTTTTTTTCATGTGTGACATTGCAAGAAAGGTATTTACTGATTTGTAGTATATACATATACAAATATTCTTTGAAAATTAGATATTTTCTGTTTAAGTTATATAAAAATATTTAGATAATACTTTTATGTTATTAGCATAATATTTACTAATTTTTATGATAAATGGAAAATAATATACCAAGCCTTCCTGGTAAGTTCGTGCGGTCGCACACCTTGTTTATTCATGCTTAATGTAACTTCTTAAGACAACTTGACCACCTTTTTATATTTTTAAGAACTTGTGTTTTAAGAATTTGTGGCAAAATAAAGTTTAAAAGAAACTATAAAGAATAAAACAGCAATACTCGAAGAAAGAAAACGAATACTTTACAAAATAGCAAAATCAATCAAACAAACTAAAAAAAAAATTGAAAATTAAAAAAGGTAAAATTTAGTGAAAAAATATTTTATACCTAAATACTTTACTGTTTTTTTTAATATTTTTTTAAGTCCAATTGATACAAGTCCAAAAAATTGATACAAGTTCAAAATTGATACAAGTCCAAAATTGAAACAAGTCCAAAATTAATACAATTACCAAAATTGATACAATTTTCCACTACCAAATTGATACAAGTCGAGGAAAAATGCAGATGAGAATACAACAAAAATAAAAACATTTTTTGATATACAATTTTTTCGCAACTTTTTTCAGTCAGTATATTAAGGAAATACTTTATAATTTATTCTAGAAACATGGACAATTTTAAATTTGTTTTTCAAATGTTTTTGCTAAACTTCACTGTTTTTATCAATGCACAGCACAGTGGGCCCAGAAGGCAAAGTTTTGGAAATAGGATCATAACTAATGGTTAAGAAATCCTAGAAAACTCATTTAGGACTTTTTAGAAAGTTATAACTTTTTTGCTTGTTATAGAAAAATTTAAATTTTTAATATTAAACTAAATTTGTGGATTGGGTTCAAATTACCATATTTGTTCATTTTTGTTAAATACTCTGCTTGTATGCTTATTTGAACCACAATCTTGGCATAACTTTGGAGGATGTGAATGGATAAATTGGTTTAAAACAAGGATCTGATCTCCGTAAAGACGACTTATCACATCTGTAAGTTGTTCTAGATACATCACATATTAGTTCACCAAGTGGTCCTGTTTTTTTAACCCAAAGTCTATAATCTATATGACACCGATACAGTAGTTTACAAAAACCAGGTAGTGCTATTTATATATGAATGTGTAATACATATACTTTTTTGATCAGATTTGGTTTGTGGTTTTTTAGATAGTCCTTTTCGTGTGACAAAATCTCCAGTTTTAGTCGGAATGATACCATCCTTATTAACTAGCTTTTCATACAACATCCAAGTTTCTTCTGATGAACGATCAATCAGAAATCCTTCACTAACTCTCCTAATATCTGTCCATGCAGTAGTTTTTGTTTTGAAAAGTATACAATCTGAACCTCCTAATCTGCTGATGAGTCATTTAAACTTTAAATCCTTCATGCAAAATATATATTTATTTCATTGAATATAAATTTTGACATTGATATAATTTTTGCCAAACAGACAACATTCCTTCAGCATTTAACTCTTCTCGTGCGTTATCAGTAGTTAGGACAATAAGATCTAGCAAATCTTGATTAGATTCTGTTTCTCTCATCAAAAACATAATGATCTTGATACATTTGGTGAATAATTTTGCCAGTCATAATTTTCGATGGCATATTAGTTTCAGAGGAATAAGACCATATTGAAACATCTTTTTGACTTTCTTTTAATCATTTCTTTTGATTTCATCCATACTTGTTGCCCTGCTCCATCACAACCATCCTTAAAACACATCTGATACTCGTTGCCGTCTAATGCCGTCTAAAAGAATTAATTATATTCAAAACAGAATCAATTGTCATTTTTACAAGCTCTTTGTATTAAACAGAAACTCTTCCAGTCAAAACATTACTAATTGTAGGGCACAGTTTTTTTCTTCCTTCAAGCAATTCATTGATTGTTGGAAAATAGATGCCTTTTGAAGCAATAAAAAATCTTAATCTTCTCACTTGCTCTTTACTTAGTGTAAAGGAATACATTAAAGCAATCGATTCATCTATGCTGTTGGTATCTGTTGTTTCCATATGGTTTGTAAAAATATCATTTTCAACTCGAGCAATACTTTTATTATTTTGTGTGTTAACTCTATATAAGAGGTAACCCAATAACTGGTTAACATGCAACTCTAGACACTTATTAGTGATAAAGTTGTTTAAATAATTAAGAAGTTCTTGTGTCCTCTCTTTTTTCATCTTATCACACAGTTCTGTAAAAGATTTTCTTTGTTTTGAAAAACACAGTTCTGTTATGTAAGATCCTCTACTTCATAAATAATATCTTTTGATGCTTGTGAAAGTATAAATGCATATCCATTTTTCTTGAAGTGTTTCTCTTTCAGGCGTTTATAAGATTTCCATGTTTTTTCACACACATTTTCAAACTCCTGTGAATTAACTAATAGTTCAAAGTTTTTATAAAGTATTTCTTTAATGGCTGAATATGTTACTGAATTTGACTTATCAGTTTTGTCAGCTTTAATAAATTGTGTGAATAAATCTATTTTACATTTTTATTTTCCTCCATAACATTTATTTTTTATTTTATTTTAAAAAGTTACGAACTGCCATGGTTTGTGTGTATAAGAAAATTATTTTAAATGTGGATGAAAAAGGCGTGTGACCGCACACGTTTCCCAGGAAGGCTGGTATACTGACATATAAAATTAAAATATTATAAACTTTGTTAACTGTAGAAATGTGTATCAATTTTTTTCCAAGCGTGAAGAAAATTTTTTTTTGAATCCTTAATGTAATTATTAAGCATGCTACAAACAGGTGGTTTACAAATAACTTAAATAATTTTTTTTTCTATTTATTTGAATTTTTATTTTTTCTGTCAATTGCTTCTGTCAATCACTTTCTGTCAATTGCTTTGTGTCAATCGCTTGCTGTCAACTGTTTTCTTGCTCTATAACTCTGTTTTCTCTCATGATAAAAATTAAAAAAAAGAAAAACTAAAATTTATGTTTATATTTCAAATTATTTTTTATTTATTTTTGAGGTAGGTTTCATTTCAATATTTAATAATTCATTAATTTAAGAAAAAATTTAACAACTGTTTTTTTAAGAATTTTTTTCCAAAGCATTTTAATTTTTTATTATTGTCATTCTTTACAATTAACATATAGAGATAATTTTTGTTGGCGTACATTCTTACAATATATTTATTTTTTATATAATGTAAACTTTTTTTTCAATTTAATATTGTAGCAAGATCCGTCAGTCCACAACTTTGTGTTTATTTTGAAAAAGAAGAAAAGATTGTTGTTACTTCTAATCATATCGTTGGTTGCCGTGCAACAAATAATGAGCAAGTTTACTTGCACACCATTCTGCAATTATCCCAAATACCTAGTAGTGAAATTGTTACAATAGAGCTTGGTATTGCCAAGGTAATTAAGTGATTTTAAATTTATCAAGGATACAGTTTATGTATTTTGTAGGATTTTATTTATGTTAACCATGCAACAGTTACCACGTTGTTAACATGTTACCATGTAACTCACAAATTTTTAATCAGGGTTTATTTTTTGAACAAAAAAAATTTCGTGATTTTATGTATCATAATCTTAGGCTGGCCTATTACTTGTAGCTCTTGAAAAATGCATAAAAACTACTGATCCATTTTCATCTGCTCCTGGAATGAGCAGTGAAGCACATAAAAAGCAGTTTGAAGAAGTTATTAATACCTTAAGGGATGAATATGAAAAATCAGTCCTACTTATGAAAGATGCTTCTGGTCTCAGTCTAAAGGTATTATGATAGTTATATTATTATATATTTATATATTATCAAGTGAAATTATATATGTATGTATATATGTGTGTATGTATGTAGGTATGTATGTATGTATGTATGTATGTATGTATGTATGTATGTATGTATGTATGTATGTATGTATGTATGTATGTATGTATGTATGTATGTATGTATGTATGTATGTATGTATGTATGTATGTATGTATGTATGTATGTATGTATGTATGAATGTATGCATGTATGTATGTATCTATGTATGTTAGGGTGGGTCATACTTTTAAAATTTTGGATATGGGAGCGCGCGAAACATTTTTTTTATGTATTAGGGTATTAGAAGAGACGTGAATAATTTTTTTTTCTTAAAAAGTTCATCTAGTGTGGGCGCAGGGCGTTTAAAAAACGACAGTTTTACGAAAAACTTTAAAAAAAATTAGTATACAAAACTGGTTGTTGTTATTTTCAATGTGCGTAATGCTACTAGTATAAAATGAGGTGAATCATGAAACATAGTCATCAAACTTTGTGGGCTTTGGACTTATATCCTCCCTTCCATTATTATTAAAAACCATTAAAATTATTTAAATACAGGAAATGGTGTAGGATTTTTTATTTTTATAAAGTTCCAATAGCTTATTTGTAGGATTATTACTAAGATAATAGTTTCCTGACGATTTGCAGTTTAAACGAGTTTTATTTATTTATGATCACTTTGGCATCCTAAATATTGTAATAAAAATGTAAATTACATTTTTATTACAATATTTAGGATGCCAAAGTGATGCCCTAAATTAGTCCCAAAGTAGGCCCTAAATTGCATGAGATATTGGGTAATGGACTCAAACTTTGTTTATCAGAGCTGCCTAGGCTGAGAGATAGTTTACGGTATGGAATTTTGTTGCGTGATAGATCAGTTACACATTTGAATACAAGATGTATGTGTATACAAATATTTATTAAAATAAAAAGTATTTTGATGTCAGCAAATTCTACAATCCCGTTGGTCTCAGAAAAATACGCAGTCGATAAACTTGTCCTTGAATGGAAGATTGCAAAAGACATTAGAAAACTGAGAACTACAAAAAAAAGAAATATGTATACGGACAAGCTTGATAAGTTATTTGACTTGACGAAATGTAAGTGCAACATCTTTAGCTGTAATGAAAATGGATGGAATGGTTGTCTTTTTAAAGCTCATGTAACTTGCATATGTCCAAAAGTAGCAAAGATACCTTTGCAAGAACTATTTTTCCTACAAGCTCAAAGAAATAAAATTGGTAACAAAAGTTCTTTACAAATAGGATTAGTTGATATACCAGAGACACATCGGTTAACAAGATATTTAGGTAGAAAAGAATCAGACTCTAAAATACCTGGAACACTTAGTGAGGATGCAAGTAAATGCTAAAATACTAAAAATATTTTTGTCAATTTTTGTTTAAACTGTGAATTAAAAAGTTGAGTATAAATTGATTATAAATTTTTTTCATTAAAATTGTTTAACATAATTTATTTTCTCCTTTAGCAATAGAATTTCAAACAACAGACGATTTGGACATTGGCAACAAAAATGCAGATAATACAGAAAAAGTTGACTTCAGTTTGAAAAAAAATTACTTAGATATTACCAGGGTTTCTCAAGCAGCTATTAGGTATGGGGTATCTAACAGAGCTGCAGCAGCCATAGCTACTGCTACTTCAGCTTCTGCAAAAGATGCAAATTTTTTAAAGAAAAATACTGATATTTTCGTTGATCACAACAAAATAAAACAAAGTAAGACTAAGTTAATGAAAGAAATCCGAGGTAGAGCTGAAAAAGTAGCGATGAATGATAATATTCAATGTATATTTTTTGATGGACGAAAAGATTTGACTAAGTACATGAGAGAAGAAGAAGATGGAAAATTACACCCATCGGAAAAAAAAGAAGAACATTATTCAGTTTGTTCTGAACCTGGAGGAAAATACCAATTTCATTTCACTAACAATTCTGAAGAAAGAGTAGAGACTGCAGCTGAGCAAATAGCTGATAATATTTACGAATGGATTGTGAATCATGATGTCGGAGACTATTTAGTTGCCATTGGTGCAGACTCAACAAATTTAAACACTGGTTGGAAAGGAGGTGTTATCCATTTCCTTGAACATAAATTGGATAAAAAATTAATGTGGATAATTTGTGCTCTTCATGCAAATGAACTACCTCTCTGACATCTAATGATTCAGCTTGATGGAAAAACTACGTCTAAAAATAATTTTTCTGGTTCTATTGGAAAACTTATAGGTAAGGCAACTAGCTTCAAAGTCAAAGATAGCATAGTAAAAGTTGAATTTCCTAATGCAATAATAGAACTTGACTCTGAAGTTGTAAAGTCGCTATCAGATGATCAAAAGTATCTTTATAAAATTACCCATGCAATTAATGCTGGGGTTTTTCCGGAAAATCTTAAAAGTAAAGAAATTGGTCCACATTCGCATGCAAGATGGTTGAATTTTGCAAATAGAATATGTTTACTTTGGTGCTCCGAAATCGTACTTTCAGTTGAAGAAACATATAATCTGCAACTTCTGGTGGAGTTTATTGTTGGTGTTTATGCGCCACTTTGGTTTGAAATCAAAGTAAAGTGGAAGTGGACTGAAGGGCCTAATCATATACTCAAGCAGTTAAAACTTCTTTGTCATCAAAGACTTAAAGTTAAAGACATTGTAATGCCCTACGTTTTATCTTCTTCATGGAATGCTCATAGTGAAAATGTTCTTCAAACATTTTCACTATGAGCATTCCATGAAGTGTTATGTAGTCTAGAAAAAACAGAAAGACAATTTGCAGTTGAAACAATTTTAAAATTAAGAGGAGATTTAAAATACGGAAACACTAGTGTAAGAAGTAGAAAACATCATATACATAATGAAAATGCTGAATCACTTTTTGATCTAATTGATTGGAGCTTGGATGTACACGAACCTTTACTTACATGTTTATTGTCAAAGGATGAACTTTTAAAATACAATGATATTCCGATGTATGTACCTTGTTTTCCTGTTCATGGGCAAGCTATTGAACGATGTGTCCAAGAAGTCACACGAGCTTCTCAATCGGTATTTGGAAAAGATAGAAGAGATGGGTTCATAAGAGCAACATTAGTACATTAAGAAATCATGCCCGTGAACCAATCAAAAAAAGATCTATTTAAATTAATTTAAGCAATATTAATTTTTTGATGTTTTGCTTTGATTATTTATGACAGTAAATAAGTTGAACTTTAAATATATTGTATCTTTTAGATGACATTTTATATATTTTATTTATGACTTTATGAAGAGTAGCACCCCAAATTATGTTTTATTTTAATGTCTATATTATACCTGGTTGTTTTTTGATGATTGCATCGCCATAGGCTTAAATAAAAGGACAGAAAAGTGCTAATTTGATGCACTTTTAGTAAAACTATCGTTTTTTAAATGCCCTGCGCCCACAATAGATTAACTTTTTAGGAAAAAAAAATTATTCACGTCTTTTCTAATATCCTTATACATAAAAAAAATATCACGCACGCTCTCATTTTTAATATTTATAAGTAGAATTTTTTTGTAAAATCCATAATGGTAGCCAACTTTTCTTACGTCTATCGTGTTTGTATAGCATTAAAAAAGTAGCACTGAATATATATATAATTTTTTATGTCTATATTATGTCTGATTGTTTTTTAATAATTGCCTTTCCTTTGGCTAATATAAAAAAGGCCGAAAAATGCCAATATGATAAGATTTTCGTAAAACTGACATTTTTCAAACGCCCTGCGCCCACACTAGATAAATTTTTTAAGAAAAAAAAAATTATTCACGTCTCTTCTAATACCCTAATACATAAAAAAAATGTTGCGCGCGCTCCCATATCCAAAATTTTAAAAATACGACCCACCCTAATGTATGTATGTATGTATTTATGTATGTACCACCTAGTTTTTTAAAAATGGCACAGAATACCACCTCAGATTTGCTTCAAAAATTTGACCAATCCGATCAAGTTACAATTGTCCAAAATTGGTACAAATAAGACATAAATAAAAAAGGTGATCACCTGAAATTTTTTTATAGTAAAACTTAAATAGATAAAAAGACTGATTTTAAATAATTTTTGAGTTGTTCTACCTCTTAAATGACGCTATATTACTTATTTAAACATTAAAATTTTCAAAATTTTAGTGTGCTTTAGTTCAATACCCATGAATAGGCAGTCCAATTTTTTTTTACTTTGTACAATTTTTTTTTTACTTGTGTACTTAGGGTAACCGCTCATATAAAAATATATGACAAGTTACATTTATTTCGTAAGCATAAAAATCGTAAACAGTTGAAATAAATGAAAATAACCAGTTTTCCCTTAAATGATATAATCAGTGTCTAAATTCAAATTATTTGATATGATTTTCAAATATTTGTTTTATTTTATACATATAATATATTTATATGATTTACATATAATTTATTTATGCTTATAATTTAAGTGTAAATCATTTTAATTGTATTAATAGTTTTTCCTAATACTACACTACTAGACTAAAATCCAGAAATCCCTTTTCTGGATTTTAGTCTAGTAGTGTAGTATTATATTCGAAGTATTATATAATACTATACTACCAGTTTCTATATATACACTACCAGTTATACCAATACTACACTGCCAGTTATGATATTGTTAAAACCAAAAACTCCGAAAGTTTTGTTCATGTTGAAAATGTGATAAAGAAATCAAGTCAAATTAAATGCGTTCTGAAACAAATTTGGAAAGAGTTTTAAATAAATTTAATACTGGAAATAGTATAAAATTAAAAAAAGTTTTTGTATAATGCAACATGTCTAACACTACTTTTTAATCTTTATAAGTAAAAAATGACTGATATGTTTACACCATGAAAAAACCTTTCATTTATTTCTAGATATATAAAAGTTCATAAGCCTAATATTAGTTCGTTTAAAGAAACTTCATCTGGAATTTAAGAAGTTATACCCTGAACCCTTGGTTTGTGTATGTTTTTATGTTCAAAAGGCTAAGTTGATATGTGTTGCTCTACCTAAGGGTTGTTTGATATATTACAAAGATTTGATGAAAAGTATATGTTTGTGTGCTGTTTATTACAAATAAACTAGATAAATATTATTACAAATAAATAGTTATCAACAGGAAACAAAAGTAAGTTCTTTAGATCCATTTACTGTTTATTACAAAAATTACAAAGATCAGCTCTAATGTGAATGCTATTTTATGATTTCTGACCATAATCACAATAACCAAACAGCATTTTATTGTTATCTCATAAAGTTATTCCCTATGTTTAAAATCAAACTACCTACAATTGATAAAGTAAAATATTTCAGTGTCACTGAAAAATTACAAAAATCTACTATAATGTTTTAACGGCTGAAAGTTTACAAAATAAATGCTGAGCATCATCTCTTTGCAATATAACAAAAGTCCTTGGAATGGAATTAGAGAAATTATAAAAAGAGAGCAGCACAAACTAGTCTAAGCAGCACAAACTAGTCTGCCAGCAATTACACATTAGATTCTAACACCACATGAACTGTTTACATATTTATGAAAGAAACCAAGATTTTAATGTGTTGAGTTCTGTTTGAAAAAATAATATGTCAAATTGTCGTCCAGTCATTAAATTAGAAGTACTTGTGGCTACAACCTTGTTAACAATGATTATGAAATTATTATGAGTTGTATCAATTATAAATAAAAACTTGTGTTTTTTGTACGTATCTTCTTTCTGTATCTTGTTTACCTTTTTCTTTATTACTTGCTATCTATTGCTATTTTTTAGTTCTTCTTTTAAAATAAAAAAGCATTACACTCAAAAGACTACAAATATGTTATAAGATAAAGTATAAGTTTTTTTTTTTTTTTTTGATGATTGACTATTTATAAAACCTCTACAGTAATAAGTTTTAAAATATATTTTAAATGTTTATGCAGTTTTATTATGCGATGTTTATGCAATGCCTGCAAAGTGAATGCAATATATTGTATTTTTTTAAAAGTGATATTTTAACAGGTTGCTTAACTTTAAATGAACTTTTAATATAATATTGATTTTTACCATAAATGGTTGCCCAACACAAACTAAAAGAACAATTGGCACTGTCTACCTAAATGTATTGAACTGAAAAGCATTAAAGTTTTAAAATATTTTTCTAATATTTCATCATTTAATCTTGTTGAGAATAACTCAAAAATCATTTAAAATCAATTTTTGAGAATAACTCAAAAATTATTTAAAATCAGTTTTTTCGATTATTTGGGTATAACTATAAGATTTCAGGTTATCATTTTTTATTTAATAAGTTAAGGTCTTATTTAAGTTATGTTAAGTTTTATCATGTCTTTTTGTTCAAATGTTGAGGTTTTCCTTAAATTTTAAAAAACAAACATTTAGTAACATGCAAAAGTTTAGAAAAGCCAACTTTTTTTCAGTTTTTTAAGGCATAACTTTTTCACAAAAACTTTTTCTTATTAACTTTAAAACTATTAAAAATGTAAGTAATAAGAATGCCATTAAATAACTCGTTTTGCAGTAATTAATATTAATGCAGTAATTTAAAAAAGTTGTCTTTTAAATTGAAAAATTTTAAAAAATTTTAATAAAGTTAATGTCTTTAAAAAATAAAAAATATATATATATATATAAGATGCAAATTTTTTAAAGAAAAATACTGATATTTTCGTTGATCACAACAAAATAAAACAAAGTAAGACTAAGTTAATGAAAGAAATCCGAAAAAATTGAGGTCGGCATATATATATATATATATGCCGACCTCAATTTGCTGACCTCAATCTTTTTGAGATCGGAAAAAAAAATTTGATACAACAGTCTTACCATAAAACGTAGAAATGAGATCGGCAATTTTTTGCCAACCTCAAACACTTTAAGGTCAGCACTGCCGATTGTTGACCCTAATTCCAAGGGTTATATATATATAATATAATGTAATATATAATAATAATAATAATAATAATAATAGTAATTTTATAGCAACACAATACGCCTTGTATTTATAAATTTTTTTATATTTTTTTAAAAGTGGCTCACGGTTTGTTTTACAATCCAGCATTCTTTAATAACTGATGTTTGCGATACTGCTTTACTACTATTAAAGCAAAAAAAACGAGGCCCTGCATTGCCTGTACTTGGTGATGTCCTTCAGCGCTTGACTTCAATGCAAAAACACAATTGCAAAAATGTATGCAGCGAAAAGCTTTTGATGTTTAATGAAATTGACAGATTAAAAACATTTACATCATGGCCTCACATGAATTACAAGTAAGTTTGTTAAATATATATTTAGTATTTTGTTTTAGTTCTAATATTATATAACTCCTTTTTCTGAATCGTGGTTTTGAATTTTCAGATGGGCATTACCTGGACCAATGGCAGAAGCAGGATTTTACCATCCGGTTAAATTTTATTCAAAAATATTTTTAAATTCATTATCCAAAGATGTGTTAAACAGTAAAATGTTACATACAATGAATAAATAATTTAACATATCAAATCTTTATATTGATACAATAACTTTAATAGTGCATGTTAATATGATATAATAATTTTTTTAAACTTGTCCAAAAAAAAATAAAAAAAAATTAAACAACATGATGGTAATGATAATAATTAAGTTGTTAAAAATTTTAAAAGTTTTTTTCAATGAATTACGTTTATTTAGCAAATCGATTCTAAAGCTACAGAAGATCGTGCTATGTGTTTCACTTGCAATGTTAGTTTAGTTTACTGGGAATCTTCAGATCAGCCATGGTATATATAACAGCATATAATAATTGATTGCTTTTACTTTTTTTAGTTTAACATTTACTTTTATAACTTCACTTTTTTATGTTTAAATAAATTGTTTCCAACATACCGGTTAAAATAATAAGAAAAATAAAGAATAGGGTTATAAAAATAATGAAATAAAAAAGAATAATGGTGCTAAAAACAGTATTTTTTTTTTAATTTCTTCTCACATCATTTGTATGTGCCAGTAGACCTAAAAAAAAGAAAAACTTCAACTGCTTCAGCTGTTTCTTTAGTAAAAAATGTAAAGCTAAGTACACGCTAGAGCAAAAAAATCATCAATTGTCAGAAAAAGGTATTAATATTGCAACTCCAACACAGGCAGGTATTTACAAAGCAGTTATGAAAGAAGCTGATAGAATCAAAGAAGAATTAAAGAAAATTATAAAATTTTTTTTATGGGTTCTACATTTTGATGGCAAGAAGATTAAACAGAAAGAAATGCAAGCTATAGTTTTAAAAAACAATGATCAGGAAATAAAGTTGGCAGCCTTGCTTTTAGAGAATGGCAAAGCCAGAACAATTGTTTCAGCATTGATTAATTTGTTAAATGAATTTGATATATGGAAAGTAGTAAAGTGATTGTTTGTGACACAACAAACACAAACACTGGAGCAAAAGGTGTTGTTGTAGAATATTTAAAAAAAGAGTTAGATAGGAATTAGATAGCAATTTGGAAGTTCCACAATATATTGGTTGCCAGCATCATGTGTTAGGTTTGTTATTTGATTGTTATTGAAGCATATCATTGATTGTTATTGAAGCATATCATGGATGAAATTTTTGCAGGCAAAACATTGTCACCAAATATAAATTATTTTTTTGTTGATGAACTGATACAAAATTATGATATCTTGATTAAAAATGTCAAACAGTAAACGTCAATCATCATCAGTTTTTGTGTGAGCTAGGGCATTAATACAGATATGTTGAATAAAAGAGGTTTTGCCAAAATTAATTTTAAGGCTCTTCCAAATATTAGTAATGCTAGATGGAATTCAAGAGGAGTTATAGCATTACTGGCATTTATTTTATTGCCACAACATCGGCAGCAACTGCAACTATGTAATTTTATTACTGGTGAATGGATGAATATCTGGTTTTCCAATCACTATTATGATAGAACAAACTATGAAATTTTATTAGCTGCAGTTAACTAGTATGCAAAAGCAAAAAAATCTTTTTGAAGACACTGGTCTAATCAAGAAACTGTTATAAACACTGCAAGATCTAATATTTGTGCAGAACGTGCAGTAAAAACAGTGCAAGAAATTGTTTATACAAAAACTGAAAAAACAATAAAAAATTAATTTTATGTAATAAAAGTTGAAAGTTATACTAATGCTTATTTTTTAGGCATCTAATATTTATTAGAAATATTTTGATTGAAAAGGCCTAAAATCATTAGAAACTTTTTTTTGCTTTATGAGGGAAGTTTTTTTAATTTTTTTTTTTAATTATAGTTAAGATATCTTTTATTTTTAAATAAAAGATATCTTAATTATTCCTTTTTTTTTTTTTCATTGTCTTTCGATGTAATTGCTTTTTTCTTGTTGAGAATTCTTTGGAAAGTCTTAAACTCATTGTGTGGCACCATGGCCATACAAGATTTAAAGTAAGTTATCACCATAACCTATATATAGTTATGTATATATATATATATATATATATATATATATATATATATATATATATATATATATATATATATATATATATATATATATATATATATATATATATATATATATTTATACAGTACTGGAATTATTATTATGGATTTTTAAGTTTTTAAATAATAATCAAGTTTTTTACTTCAAAAATGATCATCACAGAAAAATATAGTCACAGATTATATATTCCAGGTATATTGAAGTTTTTAATACTTGGTTTGACCACCTTTAGCAGCTTTTAATGCGTTCACTCTCTTGGGCATGCCCATGATTAAATCACGGCATAATTTGGTAATTGCCTCATGGTGGAACCAGACATGGATTAACCTCTCTATGAGCTGCAATTTTGTATTGATAGGAACTTTATGTATTTCGTCCTTCAAAATATCCCATAAATTCTCAATTGGGTTCATATCTGGTGAATTCCCAGGCCATTTGTGCACATAAAATTCATTCTCTAGGAGCCATGCCTTTGACAACTCATCTGTATGGCATAGAAAACTATCCTGTTGAAAGATATAGTCCTTATCAGTAAACCAATCATGGATTTGAAGAACCAGACATTTTTCTAACACTTCTATATACTTTCTCTGGTTCATCATTCCCTCCACGATATGTAGACGGCTTGTTCCATAGATAGATATTGCTCCCCATACCATGATCTTTGTAGGGAACTTCAATGTTTTCTTAAGACACTCAGCCTTGAAATCCTCTCCAGGCCTTCTTCTGACTGTCTGCAGTCAGCAATTGTTGATTCATCTGAGAATACAACCTGAAATAAAAAAATGTCTGATAAGTATCTCAGAAATCATAGTAAAAAAATTACTTTTATAGTCATGATTAACACCTAGTCAGAAAACATAATGAGACTGAATAAAATCATATAATAGAAAAATATAAACTGAATAAAATCTTATAATAGGTCTAATAGAAAGCTAAATTATTGATTACCTTGGACCAATTTTCTTCCATCCAACTTTCATGCTCAACAGCCTGTGAGTCTTGGCTTTTTCCTTGGTCTGTATTCCTTTATTCCCTTCTCTAACAAGCGATTATTCACTATTTTACGGCTTACATTAATGCCCTGACTTGCTAATTCCTTAGATATCTTTTTGCAAGAACTTCTTCTATCATTGAGGGCCATTACTTTGATTTTTCTCTCAAGTCTAGGGGTAGTTATTCTTTTATGACCACATTTTCCAACTCTTCCAGCTTCAACTTTTCTACCTTCATCCAGCTTTCTTTTCACAGCACTAACTGTTTGTGTTGAATTCTTTAATTTTTTAGCTCTTTTTGTTTTAGGCCACAATTCTCTAACAAAACACAGATTTGTCTTTTTTTTCTAGGACTTAGGTCCTTTCTTTTCCCCATCACTTCAAAATTGGTCAAAAATGTCAAATATTTTCCTTAAAAGTTTCTTTTTTATTTGTTCAGAACTGAAACCTAATATTTGTAGAGTCCAAGTACATACCAGGTACACCATACACCACAGAGAGTAAAAATAAAGTGATGCAAACTCAAATTAATATATTTCAGAATTTATGGGTATATTTTAGCAACAGTGCACTACTATGACTCTAAAATAAAAAAAACAGATCAAAATGGATTTCATTTAAAAATAAAATAGTCCCTTTACGTAAGTATATAATTAAAACAAAATGTGTAATCAATTTTTTTTTTGAAAAGAAAGAAAATGTATCATTATTGCATTTTAATAACGATTTTTCACGCACATCTTAATAATGCTTTTTATTTTGTTAATTTTGTTTGACTAAGTTAAAATAAAAATTTATTTTACTAATGAAAAGCAAAAGAAGTTATGTGTTATTAATGATTCAACTGCTCATTCATGTGAGTCAAAATACGACTATAAGGTTTAAAAGATTATAAAATAGCAAAAAATTTGAAAAAAATAGAACAACTTACATGGTCATTAGCATGAGCTGAGAAAAACTTCTATAAAACTGCTACATTTTTTTTTTTAATTTTTTTAAATTATTCACCTTCCCAAGGCCGAGAGGGCCACTATAGTTGAGGAGGCTACTTTTTGTGGTTACAACCCTCTCTCAACTCTATAACTCCGAAGCACGAACCTCGATGATCTGTGCGGAGAAATAAGTTAAGCGTGGTACTACCAGGGTGAGTATATGGTGAGCCAAGCAAGCTGCTCGCCTAGGCAGTTTTTTGCACAAGCTATCAGTTCAAATTTTTTTATTGTCAATGATATTTGATGTCATAAATTTATTTAATACATTTTAAAACACAATGAGTTTTTTTTGAAATTTTCTTGATAAGTTTATAATAGAATTTATAAAATGATATAAATTTTATTATTAAAAAGTAAACAAGAATATGTTTGTAAAAATAAAAGTGTTTTGTAAAATAAAAAGGTAAAGTTGTTAATTTTAAGTATAAAAATTTAATTAAATAAACTCTTAAAACTTTTCTCAAAAAAGTTTCCAAAAGAATTGTAAATAACTAAAACATGACAGAATCTCTTTTCAAGAGATTCTGTCATGTTTTAGTTATTTAAAATTTTTATTTAAATGAATATTTATTTGAAAAGTTCACTTACTTAAAATTTCAGTTTTTAAAGAAAGTAATATGTTTTCTACGATATATATTTATTGTAAAAACTTCAAAAAATTAAAAAAAAAAAACTGTATTCAGAAGTGATTTCCGCAGTTATGATATCAAACTCATTTATTCAAAGTTTAGTTCAATTTTTCTCTCTTCTTTTATCTTTTTCTCAAAGAGCAAGTGACACAATAAAAATCCGAAGATATTTTAAATGTTATAAGGTGTTACTGCTAAAGGGGAAAAATCTCAATCAAATTAATTTTATGTCTCAAGAAAATATCTTACTTTTTTATTTTTGCACAAACTTTAAAAAGCTTATGCAAATCAGTTTAGTAGAGTGTGGGCATGATAGAGCATTATTTCATTATTCATTTTAATATTTCATTAGGTCATTAGCTCATTATTTCTGTTAAGACTATATATATATATATACATATATATATATATATATATATATATATATATATATATATATATATATATATATATATATATATATGTATATATATATATATATACACACACACATATGTATACATTTAGTGTATATTAAGGTAGGCATGATGTTAAAATGTTTTTAATGAAAGTTTATTTTGTTATATAAGTTTATAAATATTCAAACTATTTTATAGGTCTGAGCATAAGCGTCATTGTTCAGATTGCCCTTTTTTAAAAGGTGATTATACAGAAAATGTTTCATTACAAGGTATTAATTGAAAGTTATTTTCATTATTAATATAAATGTATTTATTTAAAAATTTAGTTTTAACAAGGTTGCCCACTTTTCAAGTTGAAAATTAAGAGGAAGTAGAGAAAAGATGAGCAAAAAAACAGTTGACAGAAAACCTAAAAACTCTAAATTATACAGGAATACATAAAAACGGAAAAAAGTCCCAAGGTGAGATGTAAAGTAGAAAACCTAGTAAGAGTGTTGATATTGACATTATTGTTATAATGATTAGCAACGAACAACTTTTGTTTGGGATAAAGTTCACCGGCTACTAATTTAAAAGTTTGTTTTAAACTGTCATAGAGGGGAGATCACACTAGAGATTTGTTACCTGTTCTATGCAATCATAAAGTTATGACTTTGTTAAGACTATATTATATAGTTATGGTATTATCAAATAAACTTCAGAACTATGATTATTAGTAAAATTACTAATATATATTAAAAATAACACAGGATGGAACCTAGAGGTACCTCAGAAGTAACTGAAGATTAAGAGTGTTTTTCATAAAGTACAACTTGAATATTAGAATCTTACAATAAGATAAAACTTGAATTAAAAAGTATTTTTAAAAACTTTTGCTAATACACCCATACGAATTTAATATTAAAAAAAAAGAAAAGACCAGCATGCCACATCAAACCTTAATAAAAGTCACTAATATGGCCACAAGAAAATTTTAATTGAGAATTAATTTAAGCAATGCAATCATGAGTGGTTTATGTGTCTAACCTAATAATAGGTGCCTAACAATAGATTAACCTATTTCTCTAAGATGATAAGAATCTTTTGGTGATGAAATTAAAAAATGAATATATTTTAATATGATGAATTTAGAGTGAAAAATTCTTTCTATAAAATGTTTTTTGTACTACTTTTAAGTGCACACAAAAATAAGATAATAACAAAGTAAACTGCACACAAGAACAAGAATGTGTAAGAAAGTAAAGTGCATACAAGAACAAGAAAATGTCACCAAATTAAAGGGCACACAAGAATTAACAAAGTTGGAGCCAACTGCAATTAAAAAAGCAAATGCACAAAGTAGAAATAGTTGAATTAATATATTCAAATTATTCATTGCCTTTTGTAAATTATTCTTTCCAAAAAAATTTAAAAGCAATGTCTTTAAAAAAAAGCATAAATTAAGTAAATATATATAATTAATAATAAATTAAGTAAATATCATATATTATACCTTTATAAATAATGTTAATTCAAAAGCTATTTAAAGTAACTTAAAAATACTAAATGCTCTAACATTTAGTATCTTTAAGTTGTAGAGTTTAAATCTCTGTTGAAACTTTATTAAGAAAACTCACAAAAAAATCGGTTTTTAGTTCAATTTGATTAACTGATACGGTATGCAAGTAATAGCAATTTCAGACATTTAGATAACTTTAGATTATATTAGAGTAATAAAAATTTAAATACAAAAGATCATAACAAATATAATAAACATAATAAAAATGCAATATACCACAAAAAATTATTAAAATTACTAACTTAAAAAAAAAAATTAAATTATAAACAAAAATTTACAAAACTGCAAAATATGTATAAAGTATGACTCCAAAGAAGAAAATCAACAACAAAGTTATATATATTTTTACTGATTGAAGACATTGATAACTTTCTTATTGTTTCTTTTTTTAGGTTTTAATTTACAGAAATTAAATTTTATAGCAACTAATGAGGGAAAATATTAAAGCTCTCTGTAAGAATTAAAGTACAATTTTATTGGCTTAAATAAAAACAATGGTTGTTATCAGTAAATTATTAAAACTTATTTAATGTAAATGAATATTTGGTTATTAAACTCATTTAATATAAAATAATTTTTGCACTGCAAATTATCAAACTTGGGTAAAAGCAAAATAACCAAAATATTAACTATCAGTATTGAATATATATTGTGTATGTAATATATATGTGATATATATACAGGCTTCGGCAGGAGTAAATGAGTGCACAAGCTATAAATAGCCCATCTAAACCCGTCTTTGAGGGCTACGCGGGTCGCCTGACTAGATAGTCTTGCAAAAGCTTTTTTGAAAAATTGAAATTGTTATGTTTTGATGAAAATATTTTATTCTTTAATTTTATTTTGTTGATTCTTCATGCCAGTTATAGTAAAAATTTTAATTGTAATAATAAATGTTTTTTTAGCGATAAAAAAACTGAAAAACAACTTGCAAAAAAAAACAAAAACCTAACGTGTTTTGTAAATAATTTTTTGTATTTAATTTTTATTTAATAATTTAGTAACTAATTAAATAATAAATAAAAAACAATATTCAAATGTTAAAATATAATCAATCGTTCTAATAAAACAACAATATATAAAAAAACGGTTATATATCATATAGTTGTTTTATAAAAACGAATGATCTTAATTATATTATAAAAGTTCATTCGTTTCTCTTTGTGAATGAAAATGTCATCGTATATAAAAATTTCTACAATCGCTTTATTTTTTTTTGTTCATTGTTAATTTACCTCCCCAAGGCTGACAAGGCCACTACAAATGAGGAGACTACTTAATTGTGGTTATAACCCTCACTCAACTCTATAACTCCGAAACACGAACCTTGACAAACAAGGCCGCTGCGCGGAGAAACAAGTTAAGCGCTGTACTACCAGGGGCATGGTGGGATCGAACTTGGAACCTCTCCTTTATAAAACAAGCACTCTACCACAACACCACTACCCCATAAGTCAATATATTAATACTCAAATAGATCTTGCAAAATTGCTATGTTCATTGCAAAGTTATTAACAAGTAGGAGATTGACAAATCATTTAAAAAGACGTAATTAAACTTCAAATAATTGGATACTTTTTAAGTTGAGATAATAGTTTTTTGAAGTTACACTGCAGTTTTTATCTTTCGCTCAGAGTTATTAGTGTGTGCTCTACTTAGTGAGTTTTTGTTATTATGTTTTTGTTTTTTGTTTCTCGATTTTTATTCAGACTTCATACTTTTACTCTTCAGTTTTTCAGATTTTTGTTGAGTTTATTGGATTTTGCGACACAATGGTCTCAAAAAGTGACCAACGGAGCCGTCCAGTTACGTAGACCTGGGAGATTTGAAAATAGAAGTAGATTGTAGATGATGTCATTGGGTGAGAATCATAAATGAAAGTAAAGACAATTTTGTAGGAGGAACAAAATTTTAGGACTCAGGGATCAAAATTTTAGGACTCAGGGACTCAGGTGAACAATAACTCACGCTCTAGTCATCCTAAACAAATGGTAAAACAATGGTCTATGAGTAAACAAGTCAATTTAGATCCGCTGGTTTATTATCGGCAACAATGGCTAAAATTATTGCACCATACAAAAACAATAAAATAAAATAAGTAGATAACAAAATATTAAGTAAATTGATAAAAAATGATAGTACGGGCAATATAAAAAGAAAAAAATAGGCTAATAAATGTGCTGCTATTTATGGTCTAAACTCTAGATAATAAATTGAAAACTGGTAATCACCTGTGTGAGATAAAAGTATATAAATGTCGTTAATGTAACAAATTCACAATATAAAGCTCACAAAGCGCTATAATATGTGGGCGTAAGAGGTAAAAAAATGTTGGTGCCATGATAACCAATCAGAATTAAGTAGTGGATAATGGTGATCCCCCTCCTCAGAAATGCAATGCGATCACTTAAGACGTTTTGGAGAGCCCAAGACCTGCACTAATGCCACTCGTCAGGGGCGTGTTCTTGCAACAGATCTCACCGCCTGCATTCTACGTCATGCTAGTCAATATTGCAATATAATAGGACTACACTACAAAAGCCAAAAACCCCAATCCCTATCCCAGTTTTTAATACAGCTCCAACATTCTTAGAGATTTCATGAGGGTGGTAAGGAATGCGGGTGGTGTGAATATAAACAAATATGTAAATACATATAAATATCATGTATACTTACACAGGCTTGGACGGGAATGGCGTGCGATCACGCGCTTGGTTTGACCACGCATATTATATATATTTTTGAAAATATAACCACGGTTGCTTTTAAGTTTTAGAAATGAGTTGATAAAAAACTGTTTAAAATAGCGTTAGAAATAACTTTTTATTGTATTTCAAGTTGATCGTTGATCTTTTTAAAAACTTTTATATTACGTGAAGATTTTTAAATACTATTACTATTTTTTTAAACTATAATAATAAAATACGATATATAAAACATTTTTAAATCTATCGTCTATTAATGGTTTAATGATGTTGACTGCAGTTTTTCTAACTTCTATAGCAGCATTAATACTATCAAAGTTAATGTTAGTCATATCGTAAAGCTCAATGTCAACAAATTCTGCATTTGTTTTTTTTAACTTGTGGCCATCTTTGAAATAAGAAGAAACAAGAGTAGTTGTATCATCTTTGTACTTGATTCTAAATTTTAGTAAATATGAATTAAGTATATCGTCTATTGTTTCATTACTTAATTCAACCAAGTAATCCTTAGTTAGATCTATGGCTGGTTTTACCTCGTGCACCATCAACGTTTTTTTTTTGAAAACCAATGATAATGGGCTCAATTTCTCTAAGACGTCTAAGTAACCGCAAAACATGCATAACAGTCGGCAGTCATGCAAACGTTTGGAGATTCCGAAAAGTTTAGCGTGCATTTCTGCTGTGGTATTGCGATTGACAAGTGCGTTGTCAAAGCCTACAATAATTGCAGGCCAGTTATGTACCAATCTTGTCAATCCTCGTCTTCTGTGACTAACAAAGCGCATTCCTGATATTTTGGGCAAGGTGTAATATGTAATATTTAGTGCCTCTGCTGCTTTTTTAACTTCACTTTTTAATTTTCCAGAATTGCGAAATAAATGGAATATGGTAGTATAAAATTGATCACAATCTCTATATTGAACAATATTTCTTGCACTATCTTTAATTGCCAGTTCCAAACGGTGGTTCATGCAGTGCATTTTAACTAGCCATGTTCTGTTGTTTTTCATTTGAGTTAAGACCCCATTATACATGCCTAAGTTAACGCTAGCTCCGTCAGAAGTAGCGCTGACAAGTTTATTTTTATATGCATCTGCAGTTAAAGGAATATTTCCTGATTCATTAAAAATGCTGTCAATAGCCTTTTTAATGGTATTAGCGTTCACACCACCCAAACTGTTCATCTCTAGTAAAGATACTACAAGATAAGCAGGTATGCCATCTCGTTCAACACGAACAAGAATTAACTCTTTCTCATCCTTTGTTTTTCGTGCTTGAGAGCCATCATAAAGTATGGAGAAAAAGTTTTTCTCTTTAACAATTTTAGCAATTTTTTCTTTAATGGCATTAGCAATGCAGGAGATAAATTGACGTGCTAAATATAAATAAAAATTAATTTGATCTTTGTTAATTTCTTAAATAATATCAAATTAATTTAAAAAATGAATTACCTGCTCGATTGTGGCCTTTTCCTTCTACAAGTTACACACCATTAAATCTTTGGCATTTGATAAGTACTTCAAAATGACTATGGGGCATGCTTGGTTTTAAAGCCATTTCGTATGCTGTTTTTATCATCTTAAAATACGCTTCACGAATGTTTTGCTTATTATACAAAGAGTTCTGGTTATCTGGATTTATAATGGCCTATTCCAGTTTCTTCAGTTGGGTTTCTCTTATCGATTTCCAGCGCCAGTTTATGGATATGACCTTCAAGATGACGATCAACCTATTTTAAAAATCAAAATTAAAAACTTAATATAAAGACAAATTTATAAATTATCGCGGGAAAAATATTGTACTAAATATTTGTGAATAAAGTAAGTAAAAACTTAGTTGAAATTATTTACTGTATTTGCAAATTCAAATGAGCTTTTAATTTTAATCTTACCTGATGTTTTGTTACCACACTAGTTCCCTCAATAAACGCCTGCAAAGAACCAACCATTACTCCTCTAACTGAACGATCACTTAAAATAGCAAACTTGTTTCTTGCGCAAACCTTACACCATATTTTGATAACTAATCCGTTTTCTTCAGTGTAACCGATAAATTCCTCTTTCCCCCACAACAGAAATGTTTTTAAGCTCTTTGATATTGGCTTATTAAATTTAACTATTTTTGCCGCCGATGCCATTTTTAAAACCTTCAATACTTAAACTTATATTTAATTTTTAATCTGTACAAATCTTCCACTCGCTGCAAAACGCTTTAATAACCTAATTTCTTTTGTTTATGAAATTATAAAATTGCATTGTAATAATGTAATAATTGAAAGAATTCGCTTAGTAAGAACTATTTCTAATTGCTTTTTTTTTTTTACTAATCATTGCTTGAAATGATTGAAAATTACTATTTTAAAAAGACTTTAAAATAGATTTAGTTATTAAATATTCGGTATATATATATATATATATATATATATATATATATATATATATATACATATATATATACATACATATATATATATATATATATATATATATATATATATATATATATATATATATATATATATATATATATATATATATATATATATATATATAAATATATATATATATATATATATACATATATATATACATACATATATATATATATATATATATATATATATATATATATATATATATATATATATATATATATATATTATATATATATATATGTATATAATTAAATAATATATATAATACTCTTGTTTATTTATTAAATGGTCGTTAAAAGTGATTTGTAAACGCGTTTCTGAAACTTTTATAAAACATCACAGAAGATAAAAGTTAATTATTTGAAACGTAAAAACGTAACTTAAAATAACTATCGCCTCGAGTTCGATTTTTTTTAGTTTAGTTAAAGTTTTTTTTATCTTTTTCGTTAACATTCTTTTTTTTTTATATTTATTTAATGTTCCTTTTAATTTAGTTTTGTTAATATTTTTTTAACGCATTTCTCAACTGCTTTAAAAAAACTTAACTTCATATTGTCAAAAACGTCTAAGCAACCGTGGTCAAATTATATAAATTTTTTTTTATGTGTGTGGTCAAACAAAGCGCGTAATCGCACGCCATTCCTGTCAAAGCCTGCTTACACTAGAGGAGACAAACATGTACACATGCATGTATGCACATGTATTAAAATAAACAATTTTAATGTATAGAAATAACACAAAGCAAATAGAAAATAGTAATTAATAATTATGAGTAACTTACCGTTTCTTTTATGCCTGAAATGTGTCTTATAAATATAATAAGTAAATACCACTCAAACATCCAAACTAAGAATGTTTGTGGTTAGTATAAAAGTAGTTAGTAGAAAATATTTTTGTTGTTTTCGTTGTCGGATTTTTGTTGAGTTTATTCCAGATACAGTCAAATCAATAATTTGCAAGCAATGCAAAAAATGGTAGAAAAATAACCTTTGCAACCATCATGTTTCTTTATTCAAGCATCTTGACGTTTGCTTAAAAATTTTTGCAATGAATGTAGCAATTTTGCAAGATCTATTTGAATATTAATATATTGACTTATTAAGATAATGGTATAGAATATAACTTTTTTTTTTGCGCTTCTTTAATTGATTCATTTTTCTTGGGCTTTGTAAATTGAATTAAATTTTAAAAATTTAACCGTGATATCTTTAAGCTATAAAGATATAGCGACAATTATATTGAAACCTTTTTTTAAATAAGCCTTGCACCAAAGAGTTCTATTCTTTTACAATTGATTTTCAACTGTTTAGACTAAAGTTTTCATTACTATCATTTCTGTTCAATTTACTATCATGCTCTTTTATGAACTTGTAGTTGATTTTATATTCTTTTTGGAAATTAGGAGTAAATATATGTTATGTTGATGTGATATGTAAGTTAAAATTTGAGGTAATCTAATTTTTAACTTATAAGAGACTTATTACAAATAGATTTTTTAAGATTCTGGTATATATACTTCTTAAATATATTCTTTTTATATAATATAGGCGTGTATAAAAAAAAAAGTTATATGAATTTAAAAGAAAACAAATCTTTTTTACATTTTTTTATGAATAGAACCATTAGAAGGCTATTAAATGCAGTTATTATTATATTATTTTATATATCAAGTTTATTGCTGTAAAATATATTTAAATGTATTAAATATAGCGCAAGTATAAAAAGGAAAATGAAATATGAACAAATCATATAGCATTATTTTTATCATACAAAAGAAATATAAATAGTTATAAATTTATAAATTATTTATAAATATTTATTTTAAATAAATTAGCCCAAAATATCTTCAATTTCAAAATTGAACGCAGTTTCTTCACTTTCACTTGATTCAGGTGTTTTCGATTCATTTTCACTGCCTAAACTATTGTAATCAATGTCGTCTTTTTCGTCATTTACTATTGTAATTTGAATTATTGGATCAAAAATAGCTGTTCGCCATTTTCGTAAAAATATATCAGTAACCCATTCAATTACATTTTTCCTATCATCACTAAAATTTGGATCATTGATTTTAATGGTCAAGATAGCGTTAAATATTTTGTGGTTGATTCTGAGTCTTTGGTCTGAAATAAGCATTGTCAGAAGAGTAAAGGGATATGAATAACTTGATAACTTTATATCAATCACTTAATTTATACTACAAAAATCTATTAGTGTCTATTGATTATAAATGAGATGTTCGATTTTTAATAAGAGTTATATATTAGCATATTTGCTTATATATAACTCTTATTAAAAATCGTTTATTAGCATAAACTGCCTTTTTCAAAAAAACCCAGGATGTTAATGCAGAAGTATACAGGGAAATATGCACTACTTTAAACAACTTTAAAGTATGACAAACTAGTTTATTAATTTTTGTATAATCATACATTTTGCTTAATAAATTAAGCAAAATGTATGATTATACAAAAAAAGAAATAGTCTTTATTATCTAACAGTTCGTATTGTGTAAGCTTACAAATTTCCAAAAAATACTGAAAACTTGGACTATTATATTAAATTCTTTTGCAACACATTCATATTTTGCCTGCTTTTTAACATGCTAATTATTTATCTTTTAACATAACATAGAATAATATGGAGCAGTTATAGCTGTTTGAAATAACTTGTTCGATATTTATTTTTTATTTTTACATCCGAATATTCAAAAATTATTTTTTTCATAATCTTTTTAGCATATCCTGAATGAAATAGTTTTATTTTTTAACTAGTAAAACAAACAGTTTTTCAAAATCATATCATTTGAGAAGTTTTTAAAAGAATAATTAAATAAAAAGATAAAAATATTTAACTTTATTTTTACCAAAAATTTATATTTTACACGGGCTTTATTTTGCCAGTGTAAACTGATTTGCATGGGTGTGGAGATGGGCCCGGGCTATAACCCACCATTCCTGCAACAGCCTGCATATAAGATATCACATATGTATATATATATATATATGTACATATATATATATATATATATATATATATATATATATATATATATATATATATATATATATATATATATATATATATATATATATATATGTATATATATATATATATATATATATATATGTATATTTATATATATATGTATATATATATACACATATGTGATATCAAAATTTATATATGATATTACATATGTTACATATATATTATTTATATGTATGTATTTGTCATTAACATGTTGTAAAGCATGAACAGATTATTTTTATTAGATTATGCTGCTACATCAAGTGCTAAGCAACTGTCAAGGACAACAGATAAGGTTAGTTGTTAATGTAATTCTTATATTTCAATCTTTTGAGATCACTTTAAATATTATTTTAAAATGTTACTTTTAATATTGTTTTATTTTAATATTTGTAAGTTAGTTGTTAAAATAAAACAAATATTTAAAATATGTAAAAAAGAAATTATTTGTAAAATTGAAAATATAAAATGAATTATAAAGATACTATTGCATAAATCCCTTTAGCATTTACCTCTTATGTGTGTACTCTTTTTTAAGAAAAAAGTGTTTTATGGTTTTTAAATTTTTTGTCTTTTATCTAAAGTGTCTTTTTTAGTAATAATAATAGTAATATATATATATATATATATATATATATATATATATATATATATATATATATATATATATATATATATATATATATATATATATATATAGCATTTACCTCTTATGTGTGTACTCTTTTTTAAGAAAAGAGTGTTTTATGGTTTTTAAATTTTTTGTCTTTTATCTAAAGTGTCTTTTTTAGTAATAATAATAGTAATATATATATATATATATATATATATATATATATATATATATATATATATATATATATATATATATATATATATATATATATATATATATCATATATATATATACATATATATATATATATATATATATATATATATATACATATGTATATATATATATATATATATATATGTATATATATATATATGTATATATATATATATATATATATATATATATTCATTTAATTATTTTTTTGTTTTTATGTAGATTGTATGTGTGAGTGGAAGTTGTTATGACAACCTTATTGCTGTTGGTACAGAAGAAGGATATATTGTTGTTTGGGAAATGCATCCTTCTTTCAAAGTATATATATATATATTTTTTTATACTTCAAGCAAATTCAGAAATGAAATGTCAAATTAAATGTCTGCTAGGATCTTTAAAACGTTTAAAATTTAAATCTTCGAAATGTGTGTCAGGTCAGGTTATCCTGCCTCCTAGGCAAAGACTTAAGGGGTAAACAGATTCTATCTGTTGACCAGGCTCGCACCCCTTCATCATCTATTAGGCTGGCATAGATGTATTTTTAATACATTGTTTCCAGTTTAGGATGTTGAATGCTGGATCTTCTTATCTCAATGCATGGGTTTTGCTTATGTCTCTGTTTTTATTAGGCAACTCATTCTATTATCTCCTAATGAGGGTACAGCTCTAAAACTCAGTTTTATGGTTCTGAGGCCGGCTGGTAGTCAGGTTTCCCAAACACTGTGGTAGCTCTCAGAGAGGCTGATTCCATCAACAGCTGAAAAATATCAAAGTATTATCAGTGCCATGATGCGCATGGATGGTGTCCCTGTTTGTACTTTTGGTGTGCATTGCTGAGGACACATTTGGAACCCTTTGTTACGGCTTAGGGTTTATTAATAGTAATGAGGCAATTGCTTGGGCTATCAAACAGTGTTCTGAGTACTATCTATTCTTTGAGTCAAGTTCTTCAACAAATTTAAAAATGAATACCAAAAACTATAAAACACAAATACTATCGTCATCATCAAGTTCTCTAAACATATCATTCACTAATATTCGTGGTCTTTGAAGTAACTTTTCTTCTGTTGAGTCTTATCTCTTGCAAAGTTCACCAGACCTACTTGCTCTTTGTGAGACTAATTTGAGTTCAGCTGTCTTATCTTGCGATCTTAGTGTTGATGGTTATCTTCCTTTAATTTGTTAATTAAGACTCCAATAGTTACATGCTTGGCCTGGGCATTTAAATTCGTAAGAATTCACCCATTTGTCAAGAAACTAGGTTTAAATCGACAGACTATACTTTTATGTTTTTTATGTTATTTCTGATCAAATTGACCAAGCCTTCTCTCTTTATCCATCAGCCTATATTGTTAATGTCGGTGACTTTAATGCTCATCACACTGAATGGCTTGGCTCTAGTATAAGTGATTTTGCAGGCATTAAAGCCCACAACTCTTGCCTTTCTTAATCCCTAACACAAATAGTCAACTTTCCAACTCACTTTCCAGACAACCTGAATCATTTACCTTCTCTACTCGACTTATGTCTTGTTTCTGATCCTAGTCAGTGCTCAGTTTCTCCACATTCACCCTTAGGTGCTTCTGATCACAGTTTGATCTCTCTAAAACTACTATCTCATTCTTCTTCATCATCTAAATCCCCCTATCATCGTTCCTCTTACAACCACCTTAAAGCTGACTGGGACTCTTTCCTTGATTTTCTTTGTGATGGCCCTTGGGTAGAAATCTTTTGTCTTCCTGTTGACAAATGTGCTTCTTACATAACTTTGTGGATTCAGTCTGGTATGGAATCTTTTGTTCCCTCTCGACAATTCCAGGTCAAGTCTCACTCTTCTCCATGGTTTTCCTCACATTGTGCTGCTGCAATTTCCAATCGAAACCATTACTTTTATATCTATCCACCAAAAAAATTCTCCAGAAAACAGACGTCTATTTATTACTGCTAGAAACCACTGTAAAAAGGCATTGTCTAAAGCCAATGCCTGCTATTCTCAGGTCATGAAATCTTGTATTTCGTCACAAAAATTAGGCCCTCATGACTTCTGGAGAATCTTAATAGTATCAATAATAAGGGCAAATCTGTAATTCCACCTCTCTTGTATGGTTCAGGCTTTGTCATCTCACCTAAAGACAAACCTGAGTTGTTTGCTTAGAACTTTTCATCAATACCATCTCTTGATTCCATTAGTTGCGTTCTACCTGATATAGCCGTCAAACAGGTTGATCTATTGCTTGACATTCGTATCACTTCAGCTTCTGTATCTAAAGTGATTTCCTGCTTAGACTCTTCTACAGCTTGTGGCCTGGACAACATAGCTGTTATTGTCTTGCAGAAGTGTTCTCCAGAGTCTGTCGTCTATACTCTCAAAACTATTCAACAAGTGCTTATCAGAGTCTTGTTTTCCAGCCTGCTGGAAAGTGGCATCTGTTATCCCTATTTTCAAAAATTCTGTATAGCAATCTGATTCGGCTAACTACCATCCCATTAGTCTTTTTCCTATCATAAGCAAGGTTTTTGAATCTTTAATTAAGAAACACTTAATTTCTCATCTTGAATCTAATAACTTACTTTTTGACCATCAATATGGATTTCGATCTACTCGTTCTATAGGTTTTATTGTGCAATAGATAAAGGTGGAGAGGTTAAGGCCATCGCTCTTTTCAAAAGCTTTTGATAAAGTTTGGCATGCTAGTCTTCTCCATAAGCTTTCTTCTTACAGTGTATCTGGCAGCATCTTTAAGATTATTGAATCCTTCCTTTCCAATGGTTGTATAAAAGTTGTCTTCGATGGACAGCACTCTTCTTATTCTGTAACTTCAGGGGTTCCTCAAGGTTCTATATTTGGCCCTATATTCTTTTTAATTTACATTATCTTTATATTGTATTACAATCTTCCAGATATTCTCACATGTTAGGCTGCATTGTTTGCTAATAATACTACCATTTATTCTTGTCGTGATAAGAAGCCAACACTCTCTGATTGCTTGGAGGGGGCATTTGAGCTTGAAAAAGATCTCACTTCTGCTACAGCATGGGGCTCACAGTGGCTGGTGAACTTCAATCCAGATAAAACTCAATTTTTTTAGCCAATCGTTATTGCACTAGTTTAGATCTTCCTATATTTATGAGCGCTAATGTACTCGATGAGTCATTCACTCTTCATCTACTAGGATTAACTCTTACTTCCGATCTTTCTTGGAAACCATATATCAAACCTGTTGCAAAATTAGCATCTGCTAAGGTTGCATCTCTTTATCAAGCTCGATACTTTCTTACTTAGGATTCTATTCTCTATTTTTATAAATCTCAAATCCAGCCTTGTATGGAATACTGTTGCCATATCTGCGGCCGATCTTCTAATGATGCCCTCTCTCTTTTGGACAGGGTGCAGAAACGCATTGTAAACATAGTTGGACATGCTCTTGCAGCCGGCCTCCAACCATTATCACATCGTTGTAGTGTTGCTTCTCTTTTCTTTTCTACAAATACTATAATGGGCACTGCTCTAAAGAGCTAGTGTCTCTTGTGCCATCTACTAAAATTCATTTTCACGTCGCTCGTCATTTAATTAAGTCTCATCCTTTTTCTTTGACTTTTCCTAAGTGCTCCATAAACTCTTATTCGTCTAATTTTTTTCCTCGAACATCAGCTCTTTGGAATTTGCTTCTTTCATCTTGCTTTTCTGATTCTTATGATTTGTAATCCTTTAAGTCATCTGTCAATCGTTATCTTACTCTACAATCTTTATCTTTTCTCTTCCAGTAAAATCCAACTCTTATTAGTGGTTGCTTGCAGCCTTGTTGGAAGCAAAGATGTTTAAAAAAAAAAGAAAAAAAGAAAAAAAAATTTAAAATTTTTATTTTATTAGTTTATTTGTATACTTTTAACGATTTAAAATATTAAAAAGAAAATTTGTTTTAAGTAAGAAAATTTTAGTTATAAAATAATTTATTTTATTGTAAGTTATTCTAGACAAAAAAAGTATACAAATCTACTTTATATAAATATAAAATTTTTTGTGGGCAATAACAGAATACCAATGTATTTATTAATAATTGTAGCCAGTCATATTAATAATGGTAGCCAGTCATATTGATTATGGTAGCCAGTCATATTAACAAAATATATTTATCAATAAGTAATCATAATTTTAATTTTTGTCTTTATAAAAAAATTTGTCCAATTGTTGAGCATCATAATTTGTCAGCAGATTTTAAAAATTAAATTTTGGCAATTAGTTTTATAGTTTAGTGTAATGCTGTTCATTCACTGTACTGCAGCCGTTTTTCAAAATGCCTTTAGATCAAAAAATTCAAAACTGACTTTTTATGAAGTAAGCTAGTATAGATGATAACAAACATTATTGAATAACTATTTTTTAAAAGTTATGAAAAAACTTATAAAGATTACTAGTTTCATAAAACGCCTTAAAAATAATATCTGCTTTTAATTTTTTTAAATTTTTTTCAAAACGTCTTATGCATTGATTTGGGATAAATCATTCGACTACACTATGTTTTAAAATTATTAAAAATTAATTATAGTTTTACTATTACAATTTTAGTTATTGCTATATTAGATTATAACAATAATTATAATTATTATAATAAAACAATAATTAACTGTTAATAATTACAAAATATAGCATAACTAATATCACTGTCATAAGAACAAGAAGGGGGCAATCACCACTCCCCCCTCCCCCTAGGTTTCTTAAAATTTCATAATTTTTTAATTCAAATTCTATTTTTTGCTGCCCTAGCATGCTTTAATTTCTCTTTCCACCCCCCACCCCCCAATGTTTTTGACTTTTCTACGCGACTAATATTACAAAACAGTTTTATTAGTTGCATCTGTTTAAAATTAAAAAATTTTTAAAATATAAAATATATAATGTAATGTATTTAGAAGATGAAATAAGTAATAATTCAAAAAGGAAAAAAAACAAATATCAAGGAAATTTTTATGCACACAAGACGTTTATAATATATAATTTTGAAAGTGAAGAGTTAAATGTAAAAGCTCTTAATCTCTGGCCAACAAATTTTCCGAAAACTCTCTTCTATTAGGGGGCATTAAAGGACAATGTGTTTAAACAAGTTTCCATTTTTAGATTGAATTAAATTCCGGCTTTTAAACCTCTATATTACCTCTATATAAGTATATGGTAAAGTTGACATTTTTTCTTCCTGTTTTTTGGATATAACTGATGGCAATGATTTTTAAATATCACTTTGTTTGTATTTACCTTGAGTTTTATCAGAAGATAATGAGTTGTTTTAAAATAGTGTGTCTTGTTGTAAAAGGCATTTCTTTGAACACATGAATGTTCGGTGGACGTCAACATACGCTTTTTTAGTTACGCTAAGAAAACTATTTTTTTTAAGATTTTAATAAACGTTCAAGTTGCAAGTACTTCCTTATTTATAAATATTTATTGAAAATGGTATAAACTATTTTAAACATTTAGTAACTAAATTTAAATAATTTTAATTTTAGTGGTTATTAAATGTTCATATTACAAACAATTTTTGATCAATATTTACAAATAGCGTAGTTTTTGCAAAATTAAAATCATAGTAATTACACCTACTGAACGCTTACGTCTTCTATTCAAATAGTAATTGTCTCTATATAATAATATGTTATATATATCTATATATAATATAGTAAAAAATATATATCTATAAATAATATAATATATTATGTATATATTCAAATAGTTATATTCTATATATAATATAATATATCATCTAAACAATAACTATTCAAATTAAAACATAAGCATTTAATATGCGTATTTACTATTTAATTTTCATCAATGATTTAGATATTAGCTATTCCAGGCCTTGCTTTAAATAAAAACAGTTTAACACATTAGCTCATTGTGGTTTTGAGGTCATAAAACTTTGTTTTTTTATTTTATTTATGGATATTAACTTTTTTAAACTACCACAATAAAATAAAATACCTCAAAACAATGTTGTGAAGTGTCTGTTTTGTTTCAATTTTTTTTTCTTCAATATTAAATAAAAAAATTTATTATTACATTTTTTATTGTGATTTAACAAATCTGTAACACAAATTTGGATGCACAGTAAAAATCTTTGTAACAGGCAATGAAGCTAATATGAAATCAATGTGACAAGTATTGTTCTCTGAAGGAGATATAATAATAACTCATGGGTGTGCTGCTCTTAGAGATGCAAAAAAACGTGTTTTTTTGCTATCGTGTTTTTTTCACCCAAAAAAACTTGTTTTTTTTGGCTTTTACAGTTCCTTTTAGTGTTTTTTTTTACTTTAAACTTTTTAAAAATGTTTCCAACTTATCTAAAATGTTTCTATTTAGTTTTGTTTGAGTATTTTAGATTCTATATTAGGTTATATTAAAATTAATTTATTAAAGCATGAACAGAGTTCACAAAAGAGTTAAATTAATGATTTTTTGTTGCTAAAATGGTTAACAAACTATTTGTTCTTTTCAAAATTTGAATTCAAAAATTGATAAGAAACAATTCTATTTTAAGTTTTTTTTATCTAAAACTACAGAAGAATCTTGACTAGAAAAAACTGATTCATGGTCAAGTGACTCAAATCCTTGTTCAGATGACTCTTCATCCGAAACATTTATTGATTCGTGAGATTTATCTGAAATATTTATTGGTTCTTTAGGCAGAATTGGTTATTGTGTTGAACAGATATCCATTGCTTCAAGTTTTGAATTTCGCAATACAAATACTAATTTTGCTGCTCTTTCATTTGTTAATCTGTTCCTTTTGGCACTGTGAATATTTGCGTAACTGCTAAAACTTCTTTTGCAAGCAGAACTTGTAGCAGAAAGCTGAAGAAATGAGATTGGGACATGACTGTGTCATCATTTCAAAAATTTGTGTTTGACTTCAACTGGACATTTTCTACATTTCTTAATATGCATGGCAATTCGTGTTCCACTTTTCGACATAACATCATTGCAAAAAACAACATTGAACTCTTTCCGCTTCGCTCACCTGGCTTGCTGGCTTAAATAAAATGCTCACAGATGTTTTCTTTCTACCCCCAGTGAGGCCAGACTACTCTATTATTACTACTCATTACTATGTTCTAATCAAACAACTAAATGATGTGACTATTTTGATTAGAAAACTGTTTAATTAATGCTTACAATACCTTATAATGGCTACATTCTAAAATAATTTCATAATTCAGTAATATTATTAAAAACACTACTAATAATAATTGTATCACTGAAAATTTACTTTACTAAAAATTATGATTAACTGGTACATTAAGATTTTCAAAACAACAATATATCATCATTAATAATCTTATGTTTCAAAACAGTTAACATAAAGGTATAAAATTTAAAAATAAAATACTACAACACACTTATGCAATATTATTTATAACATGATTGAAAATACTATTTCCACTTTCTGAAATTAAATGTTGACAAATTTAATTTATTTGCAATTGCAGAAATAAAACTAAAAAACATAAAGCATAAAATAAAATAGCAAAATTAAAAAAAAGTTAAAACTATGCAAAACTTATACAATACATATAAATTTTGCATTGCAGTGTTATTTCATTTATAAATTAAAAACTTCATTTATAAATTATAAAGTTCTCATCCATTCTACAAATTACAAAAATTAGTTTTCATTCATTCTGTTGAAAAAATTTGTTTTTAATGTTAAGGAAAAATTGTTTAAAACTCAAAAAACATATCTACATAAAAATACAAACAAAAAAAGACAAATCTCCTTTACTTATGATGTCTATGTATTTTATAAGGAAAATGTTTCTTTAAATAATTTTTTCAGTTTTATTTTAGCTTATATAAATAATTCATTGAAGAACAATTATTAAACTTATTTGATGAACATTTGAAGAATTTGTAAAACAAGACAGATAAATGGTATGTAAAATAAATAGGAGAATGACAGAGTCTTTTAATAAATATCACCCAAAAACACAGTTTTGAGGTGATATTTGTTTAAATGTTCATGGTGTTAAAGTAGTTAGTTAAAAAAATGCAAAAAAAAATGGGTGGGGATCTGGGTGCGGATTCACAACACTTTCGTAAGTCCAAAATTTGCGTAAAGTTTGCGTAAGTTTTGCTTAAGTTCAAAGTTACGCTAAGTGGTATTCACAAACCTTGCGTAAACAAAAACTTACGAAATTCCTAAGTTTTTACTTAAGTTATTACTTACGCAAAAAGTCTAAAAAACGGTATTCACAACATTTTCCTAAAAATTGCTCAGCAAACTTTACGCAAGAAAAGTTACGTCTGCTATTTTCTGACTGTATTCTCTAAGTTTGGCGTAACTTTGAATCATCTAAAAATATTTTAAAATGGCGTTTTTATTATTATAAAAGATTTCAGATTTTGTTTGTTAATGCCAATAAAATAAATTTTATCTTAATTTTATACTGCTATACGTTAAGTTATTTATTTAAATAATACAACTATAGTTTATATATATAGTTTTTTTTTTAACAACAACAATATATTTAACAACAACAACATTTAACAACAACAGCAACAATATATTTACCAAAAATTTAGATGTACTACATAAACTTGTTTTATAAAACTTGTTTTCACCTTAAATTTAAGGTTAAAAAAATATACACACAATCTATATAATGGATGGTTCACTCTCTCATAGCCTAGCTAAAACAAGGAGAGCGACCATAGTACGGATATATATTATATAGCTTTGTAGTATACCAATAACTTATTAAATAAGTTAACTTAATAAAAAGTTATTGTCACACATCAAAACTATATGATGTATCCATACTATATTAACTTATGGTTGTATCTATACTATACTATCTATACTATATTATACAAAAATATATACAATAATATTATTGAAGTATATACTTTAACTTCCATAACTAGCATAAAGAGAGAGAGAGAGAGTCTCTCTCACTTTATAAACTTAAAAAAAAAATATTTTCTCTCTCTGTGTGAGAGAGAAAATATTTGTGCTAATATAGATACAATATTCACAAAAATATGTAATCAATTCATTAGTTTTTCAAATATCTATTTTTTTATTTATAAATGAGAACAAGACTATTTCAAAATACAATAATGCAAAAATTATCTCTGAGTAATTGGCAATTGAAGTCAAAAAGTAAGGCTATTGAAGTAAAAAAGTATTATAACCTAAATATTAAACTTACTTTAAAGAATGATGCTATGTTTTTTGATAATTTCAATTATTCAAAGGTATTAAAGGTATAACAATATAAAGATTATTTTGAATAATAATGCTCTGTTTTTAATTATTTCAATTATCAGGAGATATCTATGGATAATTTAAATTATTAAAAAAAGAGCATTGTTTTTTAAAGCCTAATTTCTTGGTAAATAATATTGTTATTTGCAAATAATAAACATATTCTGTAATAGTTTAAATTGTTTTGGTAGATCTTTTTTTTTGTATATCTAAATGAAATCTCATTGTTGTAGTTTGTTATTGCAAAGAGCAGAAATTCCATAAAAAGTTCCTTGATCCACCAGTTAGTCCAAATGGAGTGATATTGCTTTTTACAATTCAGTAGAATTATTATCTGTTGCTGTTAAAAATTGCATTACAACTCTTGAGATGACAGCATATTGTTCACACTGGTTGTAGCTATTAGATTGTACTGTATTTGGTGTCTTGAAAACCTACTACAATACTTGTTTTTGTGATTTAATCAATACTTGCTCTGTCAAAGAGTCAAACTTTTTTATACTGCATGTACCTGATTCACTGAACTAACTTTACGCTATTCATGAAGTATAAAAATCATATTTTTATTCGTGCAAATATGGTACCATAAATTCTCAATCTGAAATATCACTGCAAAAAATATTACAAAAAACAAGTGGGTTTTAATTCAAACGCAACTTTTATTAATTAATATAATTGAAACATTTTCCATAACATATTATGAAAAATACAATGTATTTTTCATAGTTTGTTATAGAAAAGTTGTTGAACTTTTGCTTATGTTTTCAAAATGTTCCTTATATTTCTGACTATAGAAATTTTGTTTATAAATAGTTTCAAATATACTAGAATGCAATTAAATGTATTTCTTGAATCAATTTCTTTATTTAAAATGAAATATATTATTGCAAATAAAGGTGTTTTTGATTCAAGTCAATTATATGATAAAACAAGACCTTTTCATTCTTACTTCTTATACCTTAGGGTATGAGAAGTAAGAATGAAAACAAGAAGTAAAAAAAAAACATTTTAGTTTAGCACTTCCATTATTTTATGAACGTGAAATTTTATGCTAAACTAAAGTATTTTGTTTTAACTTCCTGAAGCAATGCAAGACAAGTTGCATGATCTGATCAGGGGTGAACCCATGCCTTTTTTGGTACTATAGGACTGCAAAAAAATGCCTCAAAATATTAATTTCATGTTGTTTTTCTTTTACTTTTTATATTAAAAATAGAAAAAAAAGTTCTTTCAAAAGCTAGTTTTCTGTATATTATAGCTAGTTTATTTAGCCAGTAATGTTTACAAATAAGGTTCGCTGCAGGTTTGGAGTTAGGGTTAAATAAAACTATTAATTTATTTTAAATAAAATTTAAAATAATAGATGTGTAGCACTTTGTCAACAATCGATATCTCATTTAAAAAACCAACCGACTCCTATTTGTTCCAATTTTAATCCAATTATTAATTATTTTGATTATTTTGCTAATAGATACTCAAAATAGATTGAAAGATTGTTTATGCTATATATGCTATAACTTTTAAAAATAATTTCACGTATATGCTATATGGGGCTATTCAAATAATACGAAACACTTTTTTGCTAAACTTCCTTCTTTGTATATGTAACATTTTAAACAATCTCTCCCCGCCCTATTTGTGACGTGACATTATTTTTAAACAAATATATTTTTGAGTTTGTACTTTTATGCTAAAGGTTTACTATTCTGCTGTGATTAAAATTAAAATTTTAAAAATTTTGTCATGTCACACTGTGGCTAACCACCCCCTCTCCCATGTGATATTTGATGACACTTTCAAACACCTCCACCCTATATAAGAATGTCACGTATAATTTGAATAGCCCCTATACGGTTTTGCAACATTTATAAATATAGCAACAACAACAAAAAAATATTTGTAAGTAAATTTAAGCCCTGACTTTAAAAAAGAAACATTCACTGTTTGGTCAAATTGCCATGTGTTTCATAAAAAAAAGAATTAGTAATACTAACTACTTCCTATATACAAATAATTGTAAAATATTTGCCTTAATTTTGGGTAAGTTTTTGCGTAAGTTTTTGCCTAAGTTTTGCGTAACTCATGCGCAACCTTAACTTTACGCAAATGCTGCAAAAAAGTTGTGAATACCAAATAGTTACGCAAAAAATATTTTGCGTAAGTTTTTCATAACTTTTGCTCAGCTACGCAAGAGTTACGCAAAAGTTGTGAATCCGCACCCTGCTACTTGAAGAACTTTAGGCAATACTAATAAAATCATATGTTAAATAAAAGAATAAAAACTCTCCTTTAATTAATAACACCTAAAAACAAATTTTTAAAATTATTTCAGTGTTTTAAATAAGAAAAAGAGTAGTTTCAAAAAAACAACCGAAAAAACCAAAAAAGAAGCAGTTGGTTTTTTTTGGCAAAAAAAAAACGTTTTTTTTTTGCAAAAAAACAAGAACCAATAAAACGACTCACATATCTAGCTGCTCTCATACTAAATCTTTTAGCAAATGATCATTGAAAATGTGAACAAGCATATTACACAGATAATAAAATATATACAAAATAATTATCAAGCTGCAGCAAATTATAGAGAAAGTGGAGGAACAAAAATTCCTACTGAAACATGCTGGAATTCTGTGTGTGATTCACTTGAAAAATATATCAATAATTGGAGCATCATTTTCACAATGTTTGAAAAAAAATAGAGACTTGAATCCCATGATTGATAGAAAAGTAAGTGACATACAGATAAGGCGAAATGCAGAATATTTATTAAAAATATTAAAACCAATTGTAGATAAATTGCAAAGAGTTAAAACAAAAATAAGTGGCACTGTTGAAATTTTTAAAGAGCTGACAAACGTTATCATTTTTATCAACTGAAAAAAAATTAGAAACTTGATATCTTCAGATTGTAAGTGATGCTCATTTCTTTGCAAACACGCTAGATCCTAGATATTTTGGATCTAATCTTTTTGAAAACGGTGCTGCAATGACCTTCAGAGATAAAGAATTTAAGAACTTGTTACCAATAATATTCAAGTTGAAAGCCAAATCTGCTCCATTTGATAAAAGCTATTTGTATAGTTAATCTGTTTTAAAAAATGTATCATCAATAGAATGGTGGAAATCTCTAAAATCTTTGGACAGCAACATTATCATGGGTATTGAAGGTTTGTTAAATGCACCAGCTTCTAGTGCTGGAATCGAAAGAATTATTTTGACTTTTGGACTTTTTTAATCCAAGTTAAGAAACAAGACAAGAGTAGAAAAAGCGGCTTCTTTTTATATAGAGAAATATATAGAGAACATTATATAGAGTTTTTATATAGAGAACATTAAATAATTATTGGTTGATGAATTACACTAGTTATGTTGATAGAAAGTATAATTTACTCAAGTAAAATGACTAATGCTTTTTTAAAAAAAGGAGTTTAAACTGAAAAAACCATGCTTTTTTTGTGTTTTCTTTTTTAAAAAACCTCATGCTTTTTGTTTTTTCTCTCCAAAAAATGATTATTTTGTTTTCAGGTTTTCCTTTCATACGCTCATGCCTTATCGTGCTCAGGTCAATAACTTGTGTTTTGTCGGCATGTGAAGTAATGCCAATATTCTCAAATATAGGTGATGACACAGTTGCTAAAAAGACATTTGCATCTGCTTTGAAGATAGTGTTCTGTTTGCTTTGGATATTCTACAGTTTTGCTGTATCTTCTTTGTCTATTGATCAAATACCCATTTTAGATTCACTCCTTTAATCTTCCAGTATGAAGTATGATCCATAGCTGATATCATAATAACTTTGGCTCAGCCAAAGATTAAATGATTTCTTTAGATCTTTATTAGTATGATATTCCTTAGATCTTTGAATTGGCAGGCAGATATATCAAACAGTTTTTTTGTTCTCATAGACGTGAAAGTTTTTTTTTTCAATTTTTTTTGTCAGCAGTTGAGGTTTTTTACTCAAAAAAGTCTCTTTGTTAAGGACATCATTTATGATACAATTAGTATGTTGCATTTTACCCAAATGTTTAAGACATTAGTTTTTTTTTTTTTTGATTTTTCCAGGAAGTTTCTGTAAAACTATGATTTATGTTTAATTGTTCTATTATTTGAGAAATGAAATGTATATTTTACTTGTATTTTCTTTCAAATACAGCATTTGCCACATGGCATCTAGTCTCACCTCAGTTGCACTTCTGTGAATAGCTTTATATACCCAAAGAATAGCTGATCTTTTATTGGATCTTAGCATTCTATTTATTGAAATATAATTAACAAAGTATTTGTATAGTATTAATAAAGTATTAAGTTGTACATAGAAACATAGTTTTAACAATTTTATTATATACAAATCATAGCAAGAAATATAGTGATATAAGTTTACACTTATATTTTAAAAACAAGTTTTTTTCATAAAATGTTTTATTATAGGCTAAGTTAAAAAAAAGATCAGTCTAATAACAATAAAATAGTTCGAAGTTATGTTGGTCACTGTGGTTATTGTGGTTATTTATGTTGTTCACTGAGGTTATTTTGTTCATAATACTTATGAATAATACAAAGATATTATGTTAAACTTTAAAAAATATTTTTTTAAATATAAAAATTTGTATCAATAATAATTAATAATTTTCCTATAATTGATATAGAATTAAGGGAGAATAATTGAATTTCTAAAAAAGTTATTTTTACTCCAACTTAATATAGATACTGCAACCCTCAGTCTGCACAATAGTAAAATAAATGATCAAAAAATCACTTATAATTTATACATTTTTATTTCATAACAAAGAAGATTTGTAGCTTTAGTATTAGTTTAGTCTAAGTGCTATATTGTAGGTCCATCCTCAAGTACATATAGGTCAATTCCATATAGTCACGGTTGATATAATGCTATAGTTGTATCGCTATGCCATGCCATGAAATTAGTCGAAATGCCATAATGAAATCAGAATGCTATGCCATAATGAAATCAGAAACTTGTTCAAGGTGTTTTATATTTTGTTGAAAGCTTTCAAGGACTTGAAAACATTTTAAGTTTTATTATTTTTTAGAACAAGTTTTGCTAATTATGTAATAATTATTTTTGCTTGTATTTTACATAAAGGAAAGCTAGCAAAAAGTTGCAGTTGTAACAAAAAATTATGCTATCTGAATAGATTACATTTAAGGTATTTTCAAGGTATATTTTAACATTACTAATGTTTTTAAGAACTTATAAATACCAATCAAATAATTTTCAGCTATTCCTAAAAAATTAAAAAATAAGGAAACATATTATTAGAAGCTTTTAGTAAAAAAAAAACGTAACAAATCACTCTATTAAATCGCAATATTAAATACATACTTAATTAAACTCAACTGGTCAATATATTAAAAAATGATTGTTGTTTGCTGTGTCAGTCATCTGATAATTGTGACATCCTTTTCAAACATCAATACTTTGGGTTCTCTCTCATCTTTATGTTTTCCTTACAATTATCAGTTTTTTAAATCATTCGTCATCTGTTGTCTTGCTCATTATCTCAATTGTTTACTCCTAACTTAATTTAGTGGTTGCTTGCAGCTTTGCTGGAAATAAACTTATTAATATATATATATATATATATATATATATATATATATATATATATATATATATATATATATATATATATATATATATATATATATATATATATATATATATATATATATATATATATATATATATATATATATATATATATATATATCTTAACAATGATCATCTAATAATATAGAGTTAATTTTTTAATTTTTTTTTTTCTTTTAGATTCATTCTGAATACCAAATATCTGTTACTTCAACAAAAGGCAGCCATAAATGTTCAACATCTTTCCCAAAGATTATAAATAACGAGAGTTCTTTTTTTGATGATGAAATCGAAAATAAGTTATGTGGAGGATTGCAAAAAGAGATTTTAAAGAAAAATCAGTCAGAAAGTTTTAACAATAAACTTGGATCTGAAGCAGCCATAGTTCTTGAAGATAAAAAAAGTCCATCAGGTGCTACGCCTGTTTTAGATCAAACAAATGAAAATTTTGTGGGAGATACGTACAACATTTTATACAGCTGTGAAAAATCGGAAAATTTAAAAGAGTCCAAAGATTCTCAAATTTTAAGCTCTTCTCTCACACCTAATAATCAATATAGTGATAAACAAGACAATGCTAATCAAGTTAGTAATAAACAAGACGATGCTAGTCAAGTCAGTAATAAAAAAGAGGATAGTCAACAAGGCAATAATAATCGAAACAATATTAAACAAGATATTGACAATCAAGACATTAGTAAGCAAGACAATACTAAACAAGTTAGTAATAAAAAAGAGGATAGTCAACAAGGCGACGATAATCAAAACAATATTAAACAAGATATTGACAATCAAGACATTAGTAAACAAGACAACGATAAACAAGAAAATAATAAATGCAACGATGCTTTAGGAGATTTGTTAAAAAGAAATTCAAATCATTTAGATCTTGATGAACCATTATCTTATTATGATTCATCCAAAAGAAATACTAATAAGTTGAAATCAAAATCTCATAGGACTAAAAGGTCATTTAAAATAACAAGTGTTGCAATCATGAAAGATGCAAGGACATCTCAAAAGTTTATTGTAGCAGGTGTGAAAATTGACTCAGTAAAATATAGCAAACATAAACTGAGTGAAAGACACAAGCTTTCCCTTCTTACCTACAGAATTGAAAGTAAAGTTTCATTAAATGAAAGTGGTCAAGAAGAGAGTTCTGAAAGTTTTGTAAAACCATATCAGCCATTTATGCAAATTCCTATGCCTTTAAATAGTACGGTCTTTGATTCAGATTCAACACCATCATGGTTTGGTTTGAATGAAGATTTTGGAATCTATGAAAATGGTGACTCTACGCAGCTGTCTATAATTGACGAATACTTAATAGCTTCCAAGCATTTAGGAATAACCAATGGTGGAACTCAAAACATTGCCATAGATGCTAATGAAATTAAAACAGGGTTTGATCAAGAAGAAATATTAAAAACAGAGGATAATAAATCAGTATACAAAGATTGTGCTTTTCAAAAGTTTGACTTGTGTGAAAGCATTAATAAGTCTAGTGTTATCTCAAAATTGCTTGTCATAGATGACTATTTGGTAGTTATGGTAAATGAGAAATCTGATAAAAAGCCTCAGAGTAGTATATTTATAATTTCTGTAGTGTTCGACTCATTTAAAACTATTTTAAAAAAGGTGGCATCTCATTCATTTCAAGAATCAGAAGTTAATGATATTATCAGTGTTTCACCTTTACAACTGCCGATGAACATCTTTAAAAATATTTATTCCAATTTTACTAAACTTTTATCTGTGCTCATTGTTGCATTATCTAATAATTCTGTAATGTTTTTGTCAGTTCCTGATTTAGAAAAGCTGCCATTACAGAGTAATTTGCCAAATAGTTTTGCTATTCATAGGTTAGCATACTGTTCTGCTTTATCTGCGATAGCTGTTTGTGATGAAAATGGAAGTTTTTCTTTGCATCAATGGATATCAGAACAGAGTGAAGAAGTTGATGCTCAAAATAGTTCAGGTTAGTTTGTTTATTTTTAGCATTTTTTATTTTATTTTTTTATTTCCTTTTTTTTTAAAACAAAGTTTCCTGTTGTTTTACTTATTAGAAATATTAAAGTAACATAGAACGAATATAGGAGCACAGTAACATAGGATGAACAAAGGAGTAGAGTAACATAGGATGAACATAGGATAAACATAACTTATAAACTATAATTTTTTACTTTTTTTGAAGTACATCTTTGAGTTAAAAATACTTTTTTTTGAAGAAGAAAAAGCTAATTTCAAAAAAGTTATTTAAAACAAACAAAAATATAGCTGTTCAAATATTTTCGGTTTAAACTACAATAAACATGAACCTTTAACAAGGCTGCTGTGCTAAAGGTTGAGCATGGTATTATCAGAGGGATAGGATGTTTTTATTTTATATGTATATATTTTATAGGCTTATTTAAGTAGGCTGATTTCAATATATATATATATATATATATATATATATATATATATATATATATATATATATATATATATACATGTCCAAAAAAGTGAAAGAAGTGCGATGGAATGCCATTCCTGACCATGCTTAAAATATTTTTATAACTTGACCATGCATTTGTTTTGACAATTCGTTTCAAAACTTATTACTTTATTAAATAATAGTTTACAATAAACCTATTTCATTTAAATTATCAAAGAATATTATACGTAATTACATTTCTATAAATATGTTTTTTTTTATAAATCTTTTCAAACTTTTTCTAGGACTACTTTTATTAACACTTTTAAGAGCAAAAAACTTGAGCGCGAAAGCAACCATTACGTAACATAACTCAAATTTAATAGTGTAATAAAAAGTACTGGTTTCTATAAGCATTATTTATTTTTATGAAATAAATTTAAAAGGAGTTTTAAAAGCTAAAATAATTGTTTGAAATTTATAAAAACCATTGGGCACAAAATAAAATAAATACTAAACTATAAATTTAAATTAATAACTAATTGCAACATTTTAATATGAATGATAAAAACCAGGCTACTTAATTCAAAAAAATTTAATGCTTTTAAAAAATCTTTTAAAAAAAGAGTCAACTCAAAAAACGACATATTTTCTTTACATAGCTGTGTGTTCAACTTCAATTTTGTTGTTGTATAAAAAATAAAAAGTTCAAAAAATAAAGTTTATATACAATACTGAATTTATTAATAATATTGGAACAACTAAAATGATTAGAAAATAAATGCACATAAAATATGGGTCAGACAAAATGATCGATAAATGTCGTTTTTTATTTCGAGCCCTGTATATACATACATACATACATACATACATACATACATACATACATACATACATACATACATACATACATACATACATACATACATACATACATACATACATACATACATACATACATACACACACACAGGGTGTTAACCAGCCTGATGGCATCGCGTATAATGCGGAATTCCCAATTTTTTTAAATTTCCCAAAAGTTCAAAAAACCATTAAAAAAACAAAAACCATTAAAAAAAGTTAAATTGAAGATTTGATTGTTTTGTTATTAACAGACAGATTTTAAATATTATGCAAGAAACGTAGAAATACTTAGTACACAAAACGAAGAAAATAATTTAGTTGATTGAAAACTATTTCTTTCTTTACAAAAGAAAAAGCGTAGCAAGTCATTCAATTCAAAGTCATTCAAAAAGCGTAGCAATTCATTCAAAAATAAAATAAAAACTTTATTTTTTAATTGACGTCAGATCAATTAAAAAATAAAGTTTCAGAAAAGTTTTAAACCAACGAATGCTGTTTATCTTTAGTTAGAAAAGTAACAAAGATTTTAACTGTAATTATTTTGAAAAATGACTTAAGTGGAGGTAATTGTCATTTCGAAATTACTTTTAAAAAAAAGATTAAAAAGTTTTTTATTAAGGTAGTTAAAAATACTGTTAGTAAACTAAGTTTGCTGGTAAAGCATTTTAGTGTAAGCATTTTATTATTAATTAAGTTAATAAATCATTTGTGTTTATAATTGTTATAAATTATTTGCGTAAAACATAAAAAAAGAATACTATATTTACATAAATTTTTAAAATTTTTTTTTAAATTTACAAATCAAAAATTTTTATAAACAAATAAAAAAAGTTAATTTACTAAAACAAAATTTACAAATACAAAAATCAATTTTTTTTTCAATTTATACATACTAGCAAATTTCGCAATTAAAAATATATCACCAAACAAAAAGTAGATCAAAGTATTTTGCTAATTACTTATTTGCAAAACGATTGTACTTGTTTTCTTGCTACCAAAGAAAAGACACGGTATAAATAAGAAAAAGATTAGGAAGATTGCTTAGAAAGAAACAGAAACAAGTTGAAAATTAATTGGTTTTATAATTTTACATTATAAAATATAAATTTTCTGTATTTATTATTGGCGCGACAAGTTTTGCCTAGAAACTTTTGTAATCTACGACTAATATACACATATGTATATATATATATATATATATATATATATATATATATATATACATATGTGTATATATATATATATATATATATATATATATATATATATATATATATAATGTATATATGTATACTATATATATATATATGTATATATATATATATATATATATATATATATATATATATATATATATATACACACATATGTATATTAGTTAATAATTTGTTTATATTTAAGTTTATAAAAGCAAAATTAATTTATTGCGATTAAAAAAACCCTCATACTTTTATTGCAAGTACTTAAATAAGGTAAATATCCTGGCTGAAAACTGCGTTTAAATTATTTGAATATTTAAGCTGGTTTCTTTTCATATATTTAAAAAATAAATGTTATTTAGTGTAAAATAAATATACGATAACAAACATAAAAGTGATAAAATAATTTTTTTCAAGTTTTTAAATAAACTTCAACATTTGAATAAAGAAAAATAGGCAAATTTGGCATCCACTTTTCTGTCAATTATATGCTAAACATTTCCTGATTTATTGAGCCCTGTAAACATATGTATATAAATATGTAATCATTTTTATTACTATCTTCTTATACTATATAGTATCATAAAAATTAGTTTACTTTTACTAAATTTTAAGTGTATTATATACTTTATTGTATTATGCTTTAACCATTAAGTTTTAAATATTATATAACAAGTATAACAAAATATTTTTAGTTTATAATCAATGGCCAAATCATTTCTGTACCAATGAGTTACAACTTTTGTGTGATTTAATTAAGTTTGAGCCAGTCATGCAAGGCTGTAATATTGTTTATCCCATGAATTGGTGTGTAAATTCTGGTAAAAAATTGTTATCATCTCCTCCGGTGTTACCTTACATGATGCATCTTTCTCCTGTTGAGATGGATTCTCAGTTATTAAAAGAAGCAGAGTAATTTTTACTTGATTTATATTTATACATAATTGATTTTTTTAATGTTGTACATGCGTATATCTTTAATATGCGTTTATGTAAGTTATAAATACTATGTAAATAAATAAGTTTTACAAATTTATAAAAATTTGATTATTTTAATTGATAAAAGTATATTAAGTTTGTTTTAATATTCTTTAGTGGTGAGTTAAACAAGACAAGTTTTACATTTGAAATCTGTGTCTCTGTCAATACAGCCATTGGCTATTTTGATGTAATTGTTAACATGAAGACACCATTAAAAAATAAAGAAGATTTTTCGTGTTCATTTTATTTTGATGCATTGTATGAAGGCCACCAAACCATTGATAAAAGCCAAGAAATACTTCTATGCAGCCCCATGTTATTCTCTGATGTTGTAAATGACTCTAAGTTGTCAGGAAAATTTACAGTAACCTCCCCGAACCTTTTACAGTATCAAAGCGGTAAACTTGTGGTTAAATTAGTTAGTTGCAAATCATTGCTACCTAATTTTTCCATTTCAAATGCTTTGAAAGATGTTTTTGTTGGTGTGCACAAATTTCAGCAAATCTCAGATCATCCTTTTTATTATACTGGGTGTCGTCAAATTTTAATAAGTGATGCTAATTTTCAAAGCAATTTATTAGACCAATACTTGGAGTTAGTAAGCGCTAATTGTTCAATACTACCTGGCAAAGATCTTAAAATGATACTTAAAATTTTATCTGCAATTGTTAACATTCATTTAAATTGTTTTGCAAAAAGCAGGTATGTTAACATGAGATTTATTAATTTTATTTAATTAAAGTGTTTGTGCAACATAGTATTTTTAATTTTGTGTGTTTTTCCATTCTAATTTTATCGATGCACTGTTATGTAGTGTACTTTTGATTTAACTTCAGCTTATGTGTTTAAACAAGATAATACATTTTTTTTGGGTTTCTTGTTATTATTATTACTAAAAATGTTATTATATGTTTGTTTTCTTTTGTTTGTTATTGCCACATTTATAGCTAATCTTATTCTAAAGTTTTTTTTTTTTAGTTTGCCGCTTATTTCAATTGTGCATAAGAAACTTTGGCAGTTTTTAAAAGCAAGTATGATGTTTGGAGATAGAGCTATCTGCTATAGTTGTTTTTGTATATTGCTTGGTTTAATCGGGTAAGCTTTATAATCTTATATCAAAATAAATTTTAATTTTTGTTAAATAAAGATGGGATTAGAGTTAACACCAAGTTTGTTTGCATCAAGCATCTCAGAATGAGTTTATTTAAACAAGAACAGTGTTCTTGTAAAATAAATTTGATTAGTTTGTTTGTCTAGTGCATTTGAGAGTGCTGAAACATAGAGATGTTCATCAATTGGAAATATTCCAAGGGAATTGGCATTTATGAAGATTCAGAGAATATTGGTTTCTGGATCCAGAATACTGGACTCTTTTTTATTTTTAGTTTTTATGTAAATCAAAAGAGTTAATAGTTAACTGTAATTTTTGTTACAAGGAAGTTTTACATTATATTTTCAAAAAAAAAAAATTAAAATTACGTTTTAAGATGTTGTAATGTTAAATTTATGAGAAGTTTTAATGATCAGTTTATGAGAGGTCATAATGATGAGAAATTGTAATGATGAGTTGGTATTAATGTTTTCCAACATAAAATTGTAATCGAATGAAAGTAAAAATGAAAGTGTATTTTTAAATAGATTTTATGACAATAATATCTTGTTATTTTAGCTCAGGGTTTTCACAACTGGGAATGGCATTTTATGACTTAAACATTTTTTTTAACAATTAGTTTGAAATTTTACAATGTGAACAATGTTTATTTAATATCAACAGAATGAATGAGTGACTGCATCAACTGATTTTAGTAGGGAATCAATCATGTTGAGGTATGATGGATTTGAGGTGTCAAAGTGTGTCATTTGAGGTGTGAAGGTGTGCTATTTGAGGTGTGTTGGTCATTCATAAGTTAAAAACCTAAACTTGATTCAATGTTTTAAAGTTGTTTTTCTTTTATTTCTAGAAAGAATATTTAAAAAAATCTAATTTTAATCTATTAGTTTTTGTTTATTATGACATGTGCTCTATATTGCTGCATGATAATAAGTTAATAATTAAATTGATTCTTCTAAACAATGCTAACTATTGGTGAATAGAAACATACTTTATTCATATTTTAAGTTAGATAATATGTTTTAACCCTTTTGACTAGTCAAAACATTTTGAAATAGATTTAAACAGATGAATTTTTCACTAAATACAATGAAGGAAAGATTTTAAAAATTTTTTCAGGTTGATATAGTTTTTACTATTTTTTTACTATATTGCAAGTAATTCTCTGTCAAAGTAATCCTCTATCAAAAAACAACATCATACCAAGAAACAGAAACAGCATTCCAAATCCAGTTACACCAATGCCAATCTCTAATTAAGCATAAAATTTACAAGCAAAAATACGACACACATGTAAAAATTTACAACTATACAACAACTTTATACACGTTTTTATTATTAGTATTTCTAAACAGGCAGTTATAAATCTGTTTCTCACACATGCTCTCTCTCCCCCTCTCCCCCTCTTCCTCTCTACATTTAGAGTGATTAGGATTTTTCATTCTTCTTCATCATCAGAATCTCCCTATCATCGTACCTTTAACAACTACCTTAAAGTTGACTAAAACTCTTTCTGTAATTTTCTTTGTGATGGCCCTTGCGTAGAAATCTTTTATCTTCCTGATGGCAAGTGTACTTCCTACATAACTTCTTGGATTCAAGCTGGCATGAAATATTTTATTCCCTCTTGGCAATTCTGAGTCAAGAATACTCTTCTTTATGGTTTTTCTCACATTGTGCTGCTGCAATTTCCAATCGAAACCATTACTTCCATATCTATCAGCAAATCAATTCTACAGAAAATAGATGTCTGCTAAATATTGCTAGAAACCAGTCTGAAAAGATTTTGTCTAACGCCAAAGCCTGCTATTCTCAAGTCATGGAACCTCATTCCAAAATATTAGGCTCTCGTGTATCAATAATAAAGGCAATTCTGTTATCCTACCTCTTTTGTATGGTTCAGGTTTTGTCACCTCACCGAAAGACAAAGCTGAATTGCTAAGAACTTTACATCAATATCATCTCTTGATTCCACTAGTTGCGTTCTACCTGATATAGCTGACAAACAGGTTGATCCATTGCTTGACATTCGTATCACTCCAGCTTCTGTATCTAAAGTGATTTCCTGCTTAGACTCTTCTACAGCTTGTGGTTCGGACAACATACCTGTTATAGTTTTGCAGAAGTGTTCTCCAGTTTTGACAAATAACAACCCTCTTACTCTCAGACAAGGTCAAAAAGCAAATTTTAAATGTAGTTGGACCTGCTTTATCTTCCAAGCTTGAGCCACTCCCCTATCGTTGTAAGTTTGCTCTTTTGCTAAGGTTGTCTTTTTTTTCTTCTACAAATCCTAGTCGCTTCTCAAATGAGAAGTTTGATCAACCGAAATGCATTCTCGCTTAGCTTATCATTCAGCAAAGTTGCATCCTTTTACTGTATCTGTCCTATAAAAATTTTTATTCATCTAGTTTATTTCCTTGCACATTAAAAAAATCTCAAAACTCTTATCTTCATGTTTTTCTGACTCAACCTACAACTTTTTAATTCTTTAGTCATACAATCTACAACTTTTCAAGTCTTCAGTTAATCGTTTCTTTTCTTATTAACCCTTGGTTTTCTAGTAAATCACAATTTGATTTTGGTTGCTTGTAACTTGTAACTTTATTGGAAGTAAATTAGTTTAAGAATATATATATATATATATATATATATATATATATATATATATATATATATATATATATATATATATATATATATATATATATATATATATATATATATATATATATATATAAAATATTATAAATTTTATTTAGCCTCAGCTATCAACCCTTACTAAATCTTTTAATTTTGCAGGGGGCGGGGCGATGCTATTAAAACACATTTAATTGTTGTGGAGTAAAGCTTATTTTTAAATGATATTGCATTGTGTAATGAGTTTATTTGCCACCTATAAATCTCCTTTTTGTAATAAGAGACACAACTAGCAATAATATTTTTGTTCTAGCTACTTGAATGATGTCCATATTTTTTTAAAAAGATCTTCCTTAAGTGAGTTATGTCTTGTAGTAAATTTTGAGTTTTGAAAAATTTACTACAAGACATAACTCACTTGTTGTGTCTTTAGATTAAAACTCAAAGGTTTTATCTGTTCTAGCAATTTAGACAGAAAATATTTTACCCAAATTTCAATCAGAATATCAATTCTAATAATCCTATAAAAAACTGAAAAAATAGTAAAAATTTAAAATACCTAATTCAAAAAATGGTATTAATGGTATTTTTGATACATAGAATATTTTAAAATTTCGGATATTCTAGCCTTCCGTCAACTTTTCACAGTTTAACTCAAATTTTTGTCAAATCTCGAACTGTATATGAGCCCATGAGATGCATAGTGGTATAAGTCACTTTTTTCAATATTTTGAGTTATTGCCACAAATGGTTAGCATTTTGTTTATTCTATTACATGGCAGGGTGGTATAAGTCTAATGATATCGATAATGATGCTGGAACTGTTTTTTGTTATGCTCCTCACTAAACAGCTGTTTTTGTTCACAGCCATAGTGATATTAGTCAGACTTCTCAAAACTAGATCTGAGTGACTTATACCACTATGCATCTCAGGGGCTCATATATTGTCCCTTGAAAGCAAAAACATTTTTACTTTGCTTAAGTCAAGCATTCGTTTAGTCGAACTGTTTTTTTCTCAGTTCCTTTGTTAGGTTTAAGTTATCTGGAATTTGCTGTATAGCATAACTAATCTTTCCATCAACATTTCTAGAATATGCAGCGTATGCATTATAACACATACTTGGTTTAAGTATAATTATTTATAGTATTTAATTCTCATTGTTTCATTTTTTATTTAATCATATATTTTCATTTAGATGTTCCTCAAATTCTACGTTTATTGTGGACTTATCTTGTGAGCTGAGGAAGCTTTCTCTTAATATTCATAATGCTTTTTCTTCTGCCGCTGTTCACTGGACTTTTTTGCTGTTTTGTAAAATTATGGAAAGTTCTGAATTAAACAACAGAGAAATGCTTCTTCATTTTAAAAATATATTGATAACGACTGGGAAAATCTACAGCCAAAAAGTTACAGAAACTCAAAAATATCTAGATGCATGGTATGTTAATTTTTTTTATATCTGGATAAAGTGCTTTGCTTTTAATTTTCATTAAATATTACCAAACTTGTTAACTATACAAATCTATTTATTTAATAAAATATTTTTAAGTAAATTAATTTAATTGTTTTGAACTTTATCTTGTTGATATAAAATGTTGCTATAAAACTACCCATCCTAGTTGTCCTTAGTAAAAACCTAGTTACATCCTAGTTGTCCTTAGTATCAACATAGTTACACCCTAGCGTAATATTCAGTGTGGATATAGGTAGAAAAATCTCTTTTTTTTAGGCTAATCTTGAATTATCTCCATTGTTATTATTATTATTATTATTGGCTTTAATAATTTCTTAATTATTTATCTTTTTTAAAGACTACCTAAAAAGTTTGAAATCTTTTGACACTAATTTGTTTCTAAAAAGTAATAAGAACAGTTTTTTGAAAAAAAAAATGATACCAAATTATTTTTGTTACTGTTACTAATAATAATTATTACTTCTAATAACTAATTGTTATTATTAATAACTGTTTTATAATATATATATATATATATATATATATATATATATATATATATATATATATATATATTAGTATTCTGTTACTAATAATAATTATTACTACTAATAACTAATTATTAATAGTAATAAATAAATTATTGATATTACTGATAAAATATGTCTTTATCTAGTTATGGTTTATCGGAAATGGTTACTGAACCAATATTAACAGAGCCACATTATTTACAGCTGCATATTGGTGCATCTTATAAGACTGGTGATACAACTCTTTTTGAGACTATTCAAATCTCACCAAATAATGTTCCCGGTAGGTTTTTATGTTTATTTTTTTATAGAGAACTTAAAATATTATTCAACAGTTGAAATAATGTTTTTAACAGCATTTTATGTTAAAGGTTGTTTAAAACATTATTTGGTTATACCTTAG
>NC_088928.1:16147500-16152500 GCF_038396675.1 Hydra vulgaris
ATGATAGATTTGGCTATAAAAACCATACTTTGAATCAAACTATCTCAAAAATATTTAATCCCTGGCCAACCATTTGAAAGGTCTAGAATTCAGACAAAGCTAAAATATGGCAGTGAGCATATATAACCATGAAGGCATATATAACCATGGGAGACTCATAGAGGGTAGACTATTTGAAAGGCATAATTGGCATAATTGTTAGTTCTTTTTTATAAGTTTTTTGCGTCAAAGTTTTTATTATTTAAAAACTAAGGGAAAGTTTAAACAAATTCAGGATTATGGGGGCTATAACCCCATGTCCTGCAGATTTAGGAGCCCCAAACTTTTTAAGAGGATCCTTTATTTTTGTAAGGTTTTTTTGCCACTTTAATTCGAAAAATGCCCTCCTGTTCAAAAATATCCCCTGACCCTGCAAGTCTTAATCCGGCACTGGTTTAAAGAACTATACAGTATTTTATATGGACTTGAAAAATTTAGAATTATTTATGTCAATATTTTTATTTGCACGAAGTGCCAGTGGATTAACTACCGCAAGGCTATTATAAGCAAAACCTATGGTCCCTCAAACAACCCCCTCGGGCCCAGAGCCGCAAGGTTTAGGAACCCCATGATTTATTTAAAGAGTTTCTTTTTTTTTTTTAAAGAAAAGTCATTATTTCAGAGAAACAGAAATTGGGCACCTTAGCCATGTATGCCAACTGGCCAAAAAAATTTTGCTATGCCACTGTGTAATATACAAATATCTTGAGTTGTAGCGTAGTAGCGATTTATACATGGATTAAAAAAATTAAATTGATTGGAGCCTGGAAACAAAAATACCCTAAAATATTTTCTATCCCTACTCTAAATGTGAGGCCAACAATTTAGTAATTTTTATTATTTTTTATTATTTTCTTACACTTATTTTATATTTAATGTACCCTGGTTTAATTTCATTGTAATATTATATAAAAATTGTTTTGTACTGGTTTGTTATATACATGACAGTTAAATTGCTGTTAGTATTATTTCAGCTAAAATCATTGCTTTTAATATTACATCTCAAAATTTAAAGAAGTAGACATCATTATATTATTGGTTATCCAAGAAGTCTTTAAATTAGTTTAATATGGTTTTTAACAAGACATTAAAAGGTTTTCAGAAAACCTCATTTGTATGTAACTATAAAATAATTCTATTAGTTAAGAGGCTGTTGATTAAGTTTTTTAACTGGTTCAGTGATTAATTGAGTTTGCGCATTTTCAAATTATAAAACTTTTTTACATTGCTTTTGACGTGGTAAAATACCATGCAATATCACTCGCATTTAAATTAAATCAAATTTATTAAATTTTAATAAATATAATTTAAATACAAGTGATTTAATTTAATTTTAGACAAATAATAAATATTATAAAATTAAATCTAAAATTAAATTGTGTTTTTTGTTTAATTTATATTTTCATGGATAATATTTTTTATAACACCGTTATTTTTATGTTTAAAAAATAAAATTATTAATTTATTATATTAAAAATTATAAATATTATTAAAATATAAAGTTTCATTATGGCCACTAACCTATTTCTGCTCAACAAAAAAATTAAACAAAAAATCAATGATTTTCAAAACCCTTTACCCTATTAGTATTATGGCTCTCATGCAGCAGGTGGCCAGTCTCTACACTACTGGTATACCCATATGTTTACTATATTTACCCCTTATTATAATAGAACTACCCCTCATGATATATGTGAAAAGAAATCTTTTCATAATGCCCACTACAAATACTGCCCACATACATCAGAGTAATGCCTGATGTATTACCCAGAAGTACCCATAAACAGGCAATAGTTTTAAATATGCTACCTCAAAATTTTTTGTTAAATCAACATAAAATAATTGTTCTTTGAGAAAGTAAATAATATAGCTTACATTTTAGTAAGCTATATTATTTTTTAAGTATAAAATTGCAAAGACAAAGTTTGCTTTTATTTGTAATTGTAAATAACAATTTTTTTCAAATTACTTTTATGTAAGTTGTCTTTGCTAATTAGTTACTTTTACACATAAAAGTAATTTGGTTTTATGATGTAGTTTTATTTTACTTTGTAAAGTAAGTTTTTTTTTTTAAATATTACATTTACATAAGATTACTTTATAAATAGCTTTTTTTACATATAAAAAATAGAGTACATTTTAATTTAAATTTTTTACATAGTTATAACTAAAATTACTTTTTAAAGTAAGTTACATTACACAACTTAACATTAAAAGTAAGTTTCTTTTGCAAGTAAAAGTAAACAGTCTTTTAATGCAAATTAATTTTATAAAAATAAATTACTTTTTCAAGTAACAGTAACTCATTTAAAAACTAAACTTAAGTAATTAAGTTTTACATGTTATAAAATTTATATATAAAAAAAAGAATTACTTTTAAATGTAAGTAAATTATATATTTTAATATCAGTTATGTAAACTGCATTTTTACATCAAAATAAGTAAATGAGCCATCCCTAGTACTCTAACATCACACTTAGAAATGCTGTATAAGTTAATGTAACAAAAATAGGGTAACAATTTGTTACATAAATATACACACACATACACACACACACACACATAAATATGCTACACACACATATGCTACACACACATACATATAATATTTATATATATACACACATACATATATATATATATATATAAAGATATATCTATATAAAGATATATCTATATAAAGATATATATATATATATATATATATATATATATATATATATATATATATATATATATATATATATATATATATATATATATATATATATATATAAAAGGGTAGTTCGTGTACTTAGGGCCTCCTTGTAACTAGGGCCCCACTTTATTTGAAATAAAGTTCTAATGCTTCTCAGTAAGGTGATAAGTTAAAAATATATTTATTTTTTAATCCTATTTTGAATCTAAGAAAAAGTTGCTACGACAAGTTAAAATTGGAAAACGCTTTTTGATGACCTAAGGTAAGTTTTTGCCCCTGGTATCTTAGATTGTTTTACAATCCTAGAGTAAATGCTTTTCTATAAGTTTTTGTATATTATATTGTTTGTTACTTAAGTACTAAATGCAATGTTTAATAAGTTTTCTCTTAATCTGAGTTCGTTAATAGATGATATTTTTCATGAAGCTAACATTTCTTGTATCTTGGGCCATATAGTAAAGAATTAGTTTGATAAACCATATAGGGTAAAGAATTAGTTTGATAGCGAGGTAGGTTGTTAAGTTTTGATTGATGCAGAGTTTTTTTTTCTCACTGTTGTTTTGCGACTACCATTTTATGCGTAGACTTATTTGTCAATTTTGTTATTTAAGTGTTGCAATTATGCAACACTAGATAAATTTGTTGAAAGCAATCTAAGATTAAATAAATTTTTAATCAAGTTTATGTGTCTATCTTTGTTTTAAGGTATATCATGGAGTTATGTTGAAACCTAATTTTCAGAGAGCTGCCCTAGGTACAATAAAAAAAAAGCTTACCTAGGGCCACTAACTTTTTTACCTTTCTATATGACAGACTCTTATAGTTTATGTCAATATACTTATACTTCTTATACTAAAAGTTTGGGGCCTTGAATTTGGGCATTGAAATAAACTGGCTGTAGGTACACAAACTTTCTCTATTTTATATATATGTATATGTATATATATATGTATATGTATATGTATATGTATATATATATATGTATGTATATATATATATGTATATGTATATATGTATATATGTATATATGTATATGTATATGTATATGTATATGTATATATATATATATATATATATATATATATATATTATATATATATATATATATATATATATATATATATATATATATATGTATGTATGTATATAAGTAATTCGTATAATTTCATTTTAGCTACCTTTACCAAAATGCATGGTTGTTGAAAAGATGCATTTAAGTTCATGGCATTATGTTGTTTTGGATTTCCAGTCTCCTGTTTTGTTAACAGATTTTTTGATACCACCGTGCAAAGCTCTTAGCAGCATAACACTTTCTATTTTGGGTACCAATCAAGAGATGAATCGTGTAATAGCATATAGTGATGAAATTAGTTCAAAGGCTTTAATCATGTCAAATTTAGTGGAACCAATAACATTACAATACTTAAAAGTGAGTTGTTTTGTATTTTAAATTTTTTTCTATCTATGCAACACATTTGTTTAGCACATTACATGATCAATAAATCATGTGATGTATTTTAATGTATATTAATAAATTTACATAATAAATATACATAGTGTTTAAGAAAGATTTTTTTTAAATTTAAAAAAAATAAACATGAATTGTTTTTAGTGCTTCCTTTTTTTTGGTATTATTTGCATGTTTGCTATATATCATCATCAGTATGTGTGTGTGTATTTAAATGATTCTTACGTCAACAAATATGTCACTTTTAATTACTTTTGACTTTTGTCCAACATTTTCGTGTTGTCAGAAAGTAAAAACCATTAATTTAATTACAAATTAATTGTTTTTAAAAAAACCCGCAAAAACGCAAATTTAATTGACCAGAATGTTTTTAAAAACATTCTGAATGTTTTTAATAATATAAACAATGTTTTTATTTTTATTTTTTTTAATAAAATGTTTTTATTTTTTTAATATGTTTTATTTTTTATTTTTTTTACTGTAAATCACAGAGTGATTTACAGTAAAAATACATCGACTATCTTATAGCCTGACTCGCAACAAAGTGCTGCAACATCGACTGACAAATAGCCTGACTCACAACGGAGTGCTGCTACATCAACTGACAAATAGCCTGACTCGCAAGGGAGTGTTGCTACATCGACTGAGGGTTTGGTTTGGGCAGGCAGTCTATCAAATAACAAAAAAAAAAAATTCCAGTCTTGCATTTTAATTTTACTTTTTGTCAAAAAAACTTTCTGACAACCAGTTAGGAGTTATATATATATATATATATATATATATATATATATATAT